>NC_141878.1:162048181-162351212 GCF_056163025.1 Triticum urartu | reverse complement strand
CAGTACGCGCGGCAGTTTTTGGGTAGGGCCAGAAGACTATTTTTTTAAAACTTCGAGACGGCCACATAGCATGGAGCCGACCCCAACGATTTTAAGCTTACAGGCACGGTACACGCTATCCTAGACTACTATACACATGAAACTGCCATACGAGCGTCTGGGCTGCGCTTGGCTCTTCGCCTCTTCGGGAAGTCGAACAATGATGGAATACTACTGCACTGGAGGAGTACTACAGTACGCTTCTATCCATTTGACACCGATTGAACTGCTGCATGTCCACCGCGTGCGGGAGGGAGAGCGTGTAGCGAAAGCTTCTCCTAGTCTTGCCAGCCACCACGCTCATGGGCGAGGGAGGGACGCTCCTGC
This sequence comes from Triticum urartu, assembly GCF_056163025.1. NCBI lineage: Eukaryota > Viridiplantae > Streptophyta > Magnoliopsida > Poales > Poaceae > Triticum > Triticum urartu. The sequence goes on along the minus strand of NC_141878.1, from coordinate 162,350,846 downwards.
CTTTGCGTGTATGACAGGTGGGCTCTACAGGTGTGTGGCCAACCTATCATACAGCCAAAGGCATGTGCAGTTAAGTCCGCGAGGGAGAGGATAATCAAACTTCTCGTTGATGTACAAGTTGACGCGACACATCAAAGCACTGCACTCGATATATTTCAATAATTTGCATGTGTGACTCCCAGATGCAAAGGCCGGGGGTCATCATCCTCCTTTTCTAGAAAAAATAGACGCGTGTGTGAGAGGACGAGTGCGTGCGTGCACCTCTTCTCTTCCTGTATAACGTACTACTAAACTCAGAGTACACGTTTTTGTGGGTGGCACGATGGTGCGTGCGAGAAGTCCCGAGAGATAGGTTTAATGCATTAATTGCAATGCATGTATGCATAAAGTACATGCATTGGTCAATCTTCTCTTAATACTTGCATGCAATGATTTAATGCACCTTGGAATCTGAACATGTGTTGGGGACAACCAAATGGAGCCTTATAAAATGGAAAAACTAAAATTTTGAGATAAGCCCTATAAAACCGGAAAGGAGGGAGTAGAAAAAGAAGTGCTCCATCCGGGAATAGTGCCGCACTTCGAAACTAGAACCGTCAATAAATTTTGAGCTTGCGTCTCGTCACATTCCAAATTACTCCATGCTATATTGAATTGCAAACCTGTTCACACCGATCACAACCTAAACGGTTTCCCACTTAGGAGCGTATTAGTACTCGGTTATAAATACTAGTATGCCAAGATGACTGCACATTCCTCCTCAACTCCTCATCCACAAAAACAAACAAGTCATTCAGCATCCTTCCCTTGCGTCTGCCATGGCCAGCGTGAGTTCTGGGTCAAGAGATTACCACCAGGGAGAGGCAAGCATGGAAGCGGAAGCACGAGAGATGTCCCGCCTCACTGCGAGAGCAGCCGACATGTCCTGCCACGCGGAAGTAGCAGCACAGAGGTCCCGCCGTGCCACTGAAGCAGCACGGAGGTCCCGCCGTGCCGTCGATGCAGCAGACTGGTCCGGCCGCGCCGCGGAAGCAGCAGAGATGTCCCGCCATGCCACGAATGCAGTTGAGATGTCCCGCCGTGCCGCGGCGGCCTGAGAAAATTTCTCGCGGGCACGCGATGAGTGTTACAGGCGCATGCATGCGATCGTCCATAGCCAGACGGATCAGATCTCCCGCTGAGCGAGGTTGCAGGACGACATGGTAGCCTCGTTTGAACATGCTATGGGCGTCATCCGACAACTAAGGGAGGGCAATGAGAGGCTCCGGGACGAGCGCGACCTGCTGAGGGAGAAGATCGTCCGAAGTGCAGACCTGCAGGAGGAGACTAGTGCCTTGTTGAAGAAACTTATGGACGAGAATGACATGCTCCGCAATGAGCGCCAAAGGCTGGTGGAGGAATCCGTGGATGTTCTCAAGCAGCGTCTTGAGGACACGAAAGAGCTCATTGCCGCTCGCCGCAGAGACTAGTTTCCTGGTTTCTTTTGATGTAATAATCGGTTTAGGATGTGGATTGTGTCGTCGGTTGTGAAATGTTGGGTTCTAGCGCGGATGTTTGGCCTTTGTTGGCCTCTTGGGATGTTGCGATTTCAATCTGGTAGCTTTTAATCCTTCGTGTTAGGCTGGAGTTGTGCTGAACTTCTTGTGAATTGTGGTGGTTTTCAGTAATGAAAATCGGAAGGGGCAAGCCCTTCTTTGATAAAAAAAATTAATCGTCCTTATATATTCATCAGTCTTGCTATAAGTCGCAGTAGATGCTATATAGGTCCGTCGGATCTTACATCAAGATCCGTGCTTTCAGATTTTCTTTTTTCTCTCTTAAATCTCGGTCGAGTGAGACATAGCCACGCCATTAAACAGAGGCTCGGGCGCCATTAATGGAGACCTTGGGAGAGAGGTGGACGGTAGATGGAGGTCAAAGGGCTCTCCTCCCGATAAGCATGCGCAGGGGTCTGATCGCACGCCTCTCGTACTCAAATAGCTACCCTGCACGTCGCCTCCTAGCTAATAAAAAAGGGGACGCGTGGCGGCACGTAAATGGTACTAGTAAGTAGAACGCCCATGGTTTCAATAATACTTGTGTTTCTGATTGTAACGTGACAACACTTCTTCCAAAATGGCTTTGTTGATTGTTAATGTGTGCGCCTTCGCAAATCGGACTGCAAATTTACCACAGCATGTTGGTGCCATGTCATGGCACCAAGCCAAGTTTCATTATTTTCATGCATGTTTTGGATTTATAGGAATTAAAAAACTAAGTTTCTCAATGTTTCCAACCCAGCCACGACGCCCAGAATTTTGAATTTCATTCCCATTTCTTGCATGGAACCTAGAAATTTACCCGAGGACAAACATGTGATTTTTCAACCAACTTTGATGCACTGGAACATGTGCTTGTATTTCAAATTTGAATTATGCACACAAAGGTGACACGTTCCCTCCCAGAACCACGAGCCTTCTTGAGAGAAGCTCCGATTTGCAAGAAGCTTATACCAAAATTTGTTCCTATTCGGCCTTTTTTTTTACCACGGCATGGTACTACCATGACATGACACCATGCCAAGTTTCATGATTTTAAAACCAACTTTCTCAATGTCATCGACCGAGCCACGATGCCTAGATGTTTGAATTTTATTCTCATTTTTTGCATGGGACCTACTCCCTCCTTCCATCTATATAGGGCCTAATGTGTTTTTCAAGACAGCCTTTGACTATTAACAAGATTAATAGCACATGAGATGTATACTATTGAAATCATATTATTGGAAGCTCCTTTGACATACAAAATTGAAGGTATGCTTTGTGTAAGTTGCATGTCATATATTATTGCTCTAACGTTTGGTCAAAGTTAGCCTCGAAAAACGCATTAGGACCTATATGCATGAGAGGAGTCGACTTCGAGAGAACGTGTTTGTTCGGGAGACACCGAGGAAGACTACTATATATCGATGGTGCATGTAGGCGGGAATAAAACTAAGGGATGGTCTTATTGGTTTCGGGGATATAGGGGAAGAGTGAGAGGCGGGGGGGGGGGGGTAGCTAGAAGGAGATTGTTAAGTGTGAGTGTGTGTTTTACCCACCTAGGCGGAAGTTATGTGCACAAAAGAGGAGAACGATTCGATGTGGCGTTAGGATTGAGGGTAATTAACTACATATGGAGACAAAGAGACCTTGAACGTGCATGTGTGAGAGGTATACATGTATACGTGGGATGTGTGTGTGTGTGCGCGCGCATGACCGAGATAAAAGAAAGAAGACATAAGTCATAAGATCAACAACATGGGAGAGACGGATCGCTATGACAATATGCATGCATGTGAGAATGCATGGAAGAAGTCCCGACAATTGAGCATGTGTTTTTGTCTTTAAGAGATAGTGGTGTGGGCTGGAGCATGCATCTATGGCGAGAAGAGGGAGTGAGGCGCAACGATTGTGCAAAAGAGACCAACCTATAAATGCATATGTATGGAGAGACATATATAGTGTGGGTGATAGGAAGCAAGACTCCGTGCGAGAAAGAAATGTTGACGGAGAAACTACAGATAGATACAGAGATGGAGATGCTAGCTAGAGGGACATCCGCTAGTTTGGGTGTTGGAGATGACCGTCGGGTGGTTCAAAGGGTGAAGTTATATATGTGTGTGAGAGGGCACTTGACTGCATGTAGAGAGAAACATATGTAGTGTGCGTGATAGGAATCAAGAGTGAGGGCGAGAAAGAAGGTTGATGGAGAAACAGATAAATAGAAAGATAAAGATGCTAGCTAGTGTGCGTTAGAGATAGGAGTCGAGTGGATCAGACGGCTGGGTTATGTGTGTGGGTGTGAGAGAGATAGAGAGAGGGTGCGTGTGAGTCACATACAAACAGATATCAGAGAGAAATGAGATCCAGAGAGACAGAGTTTTGTGTTTGCAAGAGAGAAAGATATTTCACAACGAGAGTGATAGCTAGAGAGACATACGAGGGAACACAAGATATCTCTAGGGAGAGAGGGTGTGTGTCGGTGTCAAAACCGGCGGATCTCGGGTAGGGGGTCTCAAACTGTGCGTCTAGGCCGGATGGTAACAGGAGGCAAGGGACACGAAGTTTTACCCAGGTTCGGGCCCTCTCGATGGAGGTAAAACCCTACGTCCTACTTGATTAATATTGATGATATGGGTAATACAAGAGTAGATCTACCACGAGATCGGAGAGGCTAAACCCTAGAAGCTAGCCTATGGTATGATTGTTGTTCTGTATGTTGTCCTACAGACTAAAACCCTCCGATTTATATAGACACCGAAGAGGGTTAGGGTTACACAAAGTCGGTTATAATGGTAGGAGATCTGCATATCCGTATCGCCAAGCTTGCCTTCCACGCCAAGGAAAGTCCTTTCCGGACACGAGACGAAGTCTTCAATCTTGTATCTTCATAGTCCAGGAGTCCGGCTGAAGGTATAGTTTGGCCATCCGGACACCCCCTAATCCAGGACTCCATCAGTAGCCCCTGAACCAGGCTTCAACGATGACGAGTCCGGCGCGCAGATTGTCTTCGTCATTGCAAGGCGGGTTCCTCCTCCAAGTACTTCATAGAAGATTTTGAACACAAAGATAGTGTCCGGCTCTGCAAAATAAGTTTCCACATATTGCCATATAGAGAATAATATTTACACAAATCTAATCTGCTGACGAATTCCGTAGTGTGACACACCACGACCAAGCCTTTATTCGAATCGTTTTATTATCCCACCTCAGCGCGTCATGCGAGGCGGTTTCCTTGGCACGTCTTGTCAAAGCAGAGATCGTGTCCCCTTATTCCGGGATTCTCATCAATACCGGCGTGGGTAACCCAACCGCTCCATTGATTACGACGCTTGGGGATAAGCGAGTTTTACCAGGCTGGCGGGGACACATAGTTGCGTCCACCCATATAAGGGGATAAGGGTCCACCTTTTCACCTACGCCTTCTTCCTCCTTTGCCTATCCATTCTTGCGCACTCGAGCTCCAGCGCCCAAGTCCGCACTCCCCACCTCAACCTTCTCCAGCCTTGTCCGGAGCTGGAGGCAAGTGGATGGTCTCCTCCATCACGGAGGGACACATCAAAAAACTGAGGAAGGCCAGATACTTATCCAACGACATCGCGTACCGGCTTCCCGAAGAGGGGCAGCTCCTCCCCACCCCAAGGCCCCATGAGAGGGTAGTTCTTCCTTCCCCACTTCCTCTGCGAACTGGGCTTTCCTATCCACCCATTCGTCCGGGGACTCATGTTCTACTACGGCCTGGATTTCCATGATCTGGCCCCGAACTTCATCCTCAACATCTCGGCGTTTATCGTTGTGTGCGAGGCTTTCCTATGCATCCGCCCCCATTTCGGCCTATGGCTCAAGACTTTCAATGTCAAGCCGAAGGTGGTGCGTGGCAACCAGGCGGAGTGCGGAGGTGCCATGGTGGGCAAGATGCCCAACGTCTTATGGCTCGAGGGCTCCTTTGTGGAGACCCTGAAGGGGTGGCAATCGGGGTGGTTGTACATCACCGAGCCGCGTGACCCTGAGTGGATCGCAGCCCCTGAGTTCCGGTCTGGACCCCCAACGCGGCTCACGTCCTGGAAAGAGACGGGCCTATCATGGGGCAGCAAAGGAGAGGTGACTGGACTGCAAACGTGCATCCAAACCCTGGCGGACAAGCAGCTCAGGCTTGTCAACGTAGTCCAGGTTATGCTCATCCGCCGGATCCTCCTGTGTCAACAACGGGCCTTCAATCTATGGGAGTTCAACCCGGCACAACACCGAACTCTGAGCAGGCTCTTCGACACGACGTATGAAGATGTCTGGAAGGTGCTTTTCAAGGGCGCCGAGGCTCCCGCATCTGCTACCGAGGATCACGGATTCAGCGCGCAGCGTCACGCTAGCGCGGTAAGTTGTTTGTACCTTTTACAGGGTATTAGTTTTTCATAGTTTAACTCTATGCGGGATCTAAGCTCCCTTATCTTTGACAGGTTTGGCAGGCGAAGTCCAGACAGATCGACTGTCCGGCTCCTTTGCCCGAAGACCCAACCGATGTCCGCTTGGCGAAGCTGCTGGTTCCGGCACCCTATGTGGTGCCGGAGAAGAAGGCCAAGAAGAAGGCCACGGGGACTCGAAAGAGTGCCCGACGCCCGGAGGTGTCGGATTCATCATCCGACGACTCCAAGACGCACTCCTCCCACGAAGACGAGGAGGAGGAGGAAGAGACCTCTCCCCCTCCAGCGGGGGAAGGGAAGAAAAGGAAGGCCGCCCCAACTGGGGAGGCCGAAGGGTCCAAGAAGGGGAAAACCCTTCCTCCGGACTACTCCACCAACGCCGACGACGGCGAAGAGGAGTGGCCGCTCAGGGCCAAGCCCCTGGCGAAATCGTAAGTATCCGAATACCAGAGTAATTCATAGTATTCCTTTATTGCACAGCTTTCCCTTATGTCGAATATGATTATGCAGCCCACCCAAAGACCGGCTCGACGCGTCGTCGAGCGGTTCACTGGACTCGTCAGATGTGAATTCGCTTCCGACGGCTTCCTCCCCCCGCCCTACGGACGACACTGAAGTGTTGTCCCAACAGGTTCCAAGCCAGGAGGAGGTGGTCCTGGAGGCGCCGCAAGGCGACCTCCCGGACTCCAGGAGTGAAGGGGATAGAACCCCCAGGGCTCCAAGTCCGGCTCTAGGCCGGACACCGCTCCGGATCCTTCAAAGGTTCCAGAGTCCGGCGGGCGACCTCCTTCCAAGAGGAGCAAGCCCTCCGTGCCGGTGACCCCCGTCCAACCGGAGGCATCGGACAGTCTGTTGGAGGCGCTCAAAGGCGCCTCCATCGACGAGGAGCACCACACCATTATGAGTGTGGTGGCCCAGAAGGTTCAGTCCGCCAAGAGCGGACTGACTGAAGCTTGTACTAGCCTTTTAACAGGCTTTGAGGTAAGTAAAGAATGTGTAAATAATATTACCGCATAGACAGTAGCCCCTGATGCTCTGTTTGGCGTTCGGGAAGAAAAGCCAAATAGAGGATCAAATAAAATTCGCAGGAGTCTAACAAAAAGGAGTCAATATGCGTATGCAGGCTTCTTTGCTGGCGTCCGCCGTACTGACTGCGAAGTGGACACGCTAAAGCAGAACCTCGAGCAGTCCGAGCAAGAGCTCGGGCATGCCAAGAAGCATCTCGAGGAGAAGGAAGGTAAGAAATACCTTGTTTTAAATATATATAAAAAAGTGCAATTGCAAAAAATGACAGGATCATCGTGGCTATTGTAGGGGCCACGTCTGAGGTGGCGACCCTTAAGCAAGCGCTGGTCGAGGTCGAGAAGAGGGCAGCCACGGAGCGCACCGAGCGGGAGAAGTATGAGGCCGAGGTAGGCAAGGTGCGGCAAGAGCTCCAGGCTCTCATGGGAAAACATGAGAGTTTGGAGCTTGACTCAAAGACGCGAGCGTCCGAGTTCGCGGTGGCTATTGAAAATGCCAAGTTTGCCAAGGCCGAATCCCAGAAGACCCTCCAGGAGTTGGATGAGGTGAAAAAGATAGCGGCGGGTAAGGCATTCTTTATGCAAAGCAAACACATAAACGTAAGTTACTTGTTACTTACCCGAATCCGGAGCTCTCCAGGAGCATTCGCAGATCTTCCCCGTAGCGTGTCCGATGCCGCCGCATTCTATCGAGCCGAGGAGGGCAGCTCGACGGAGAAGGTGTTCTGGTCTCAGTATGCTGAGGCCGGACACCCCGTGCCCCTGAGAGACCGGCTGAAGCAACTGGTTGAGCTCCACAAGGTGGCCGAACAGGCCATGAAGGGCCTCATAGTTCGGCTGTGGCCTGAAGAGGCTCTGCCTGGGAGCTATTTCGGACTGGTGCGGTGGCTGGTGGGGGCCTGTCCAAGGCTCGAAGTCATCAAGCGCTCCGTCTACATTGAAGGTGCCCGTAGGGCCCTTGCCCATGCTAAGGTGCACTGGGCCAAGCTGGATGCTGAGAAGCTTGTGAAGGACGGGCCACCGCCGGGGAAGGAGCATCGCAAGCCCGAGAATTATTATAAGGATGTTCTGAAGGGTGCCTGCCTTATGGCGGATGAGTGTTCCAGGGATGTAATTTTTGAGTAAAACTCGCTCGTTTTGTCCCGTGCGCTGAAAACTTGTTCATATGCGCTAAGCAATGCTATTGGAATTTAAAATATTACCTTCTGTGCGGCTGTTTGTCAATTCTGAGAGATGGCGAGTCGTCGGCTTCTTCCCCTGTGCCGCTAGTGCTGGGGTGTTCGGGGATAAACCTGAGCGCTCTTTTTCCCATGTTTGGGTCCTTCGAGGGAGGCGCTCAGCAGAACGAACAAGGCAATCGGACTATAATGCTTGAACACTCTCAGTTAGCCATAGAATTCTATATCTTTAAATTTCGGCGAAGCCCCTGGTATTCGGAAGACCGAGTTCGGGGCACTATCCACGCCTTGGCCGGACAGAGCTGACTCCTCGCTCTAAGCGGCATAAGTCTTTAAGGACTCGAAGAACCTCTCGAACAGCGACCAGCTCTCGCTTCATCATGACAGTCAGTTTTAGCTTTCTCTACTGAGGTGCTCGACCCAGCTCAACTGGGGCACAATCGCAGTAGTTCTCCTAGCGCTACCTTAGCCGATATAGCGGAACGTAAGGCACCAAAACATAGGAGCCGAGCAAACCCAACTATTGACCCAAGCCATGATTCAGAGCCGATGCATATAATGCTATAAGTTCGGGGTGCCGCACTTGTTAAAGTGTTCGGACTTCTCACACCATATTGAGGGGTACAAAAGCCCCTGGCGTATTTTGGCCGTACCAAAGTGTACGGGTGCAACATGTCGTTAAGGAACATATATTTGTAAAGAAAAAGAGTAATGCAAAAATAGACAGAAGCTATGCATTGTTTATTAAAAAGGGGCTGCGATCAAAGCAGAACGATACAAATAACGCGATAAGCAAAAGGTTGGACTATTTAACATGTCCGTTCCAGGGGCAGGCTGCGGAATGGTAAGCAAAACAGGTATACTGCTCGTGATAGAGACCACCTGGGAGTTCCGTAATGCGGCATGGCTTGTCTGCTTCCCTGGTTCTTGCATCGTTTGTGCGGAAATTGAACTGCCGAACAGGCCTTCAGAAGAGCGGAGTCCTGAAAGTAAGAGAAAATTAAAAAATCGGCAGCCCCTGGTGCGGTTTAAGCTGTGTTTCGGGCGTGCCGTGATGGTGCCCCTCCCTCTGCACCCATGGTATTTCTAGAGCGTAGTTATGTACGCGAAGTACTGGTGTCGTATTTTTGCGAGGGCTGGGGTTGGGGCCGCATTGCTACGCCTGCTCGGAATGTGCCAGGTGTTCTTGTTGTAGGTTACTCCGGGCGCGCTTGACGGTGTCCGAACGTTTAACGGCCGGACTGGAGAACTGCCTGGAGAGGCTGCTTTGTACTTCCGCAGCAAGGGCCACCGTGTGCTCCTCCGTTCGGGGAGAGCGTTCGGTGTTTCCATTGACCGTAATTACTCCTCGGGGGCCTGGCATCTTGAGCTTGAGGTATGCGTAGTGCGGTACCGCATTGAACTTGGCAAATGCGGTTCGCCCGAGCAGTGTGTGATAGCCACTGCGGAATGGGACTATGTCGAAGATTAGCTCCTCGCTTCAGAAATTATCCGGAGATCCGAAGACCACTTCAAGTGTGACTAAGCCTGTACAGTTGGCCTCTACACCTGGTATTACGCCTTTAAAGGTCATTTTGGTGGGCTTAATCCTCGAGGGATCTATGCCCATTTTCTGCACTGTATCCTGGTAAAGCAGGTTCAGGCTACTGCCACCGTCCATAAGGACTCTAGTGAGATGAAATCCGTCAATAATTGGGTCTAGAACCAATGCGGCGAATCCGCCATGACGGGTGCTAGTGGGATGTTCCCTTCGATCAAAGGTGATCGGGCAGGAGGACTGTCGGATTTCGGGTTCCGGCAGACCCTTGAGGTTCGAGCACTGGGGTGCGCGCGGAGATTTCACCTTCTGCCTACCTGCGCCCCTTCGCCTCGCTAAGATCTAAGCTATTGAAAGAACAGCACAAGAGACACAGGGTTTATACTGGTTCGGGCCACCATTGTGGTGTAATACCCTACTCCAGTGTGTGGTGTGGTGGATTGCCTCTTGGGCTGATGATGGTGAGCAATACAAGGAAGAACAGCCTCGCGAGGGTCTGTTCTTGGCTGGGGGATGAACTGCTAGGAGGAGTTCAGTCACCCTTCTCTCTCTCTCTCTTCTCGATTCTCTCTCCGATTTTCATCCCTCTACCCTGTGGGTGGCTAGTCCTATTTATAGGCAAAGTCCCTGGGCCTCTTCCCAAATATTGAGCGGGAAGGGCGCCAACAATTGGCCATTTTGAAGGGGAACATCTGGTACACTTATCCTGAGTAAAGTTGGTCCTCGCCTGCCAAAGGCTCTGGTGGTGACGCTGGCTTGGGCTACACAATGACTTCCTCCCTGCCGTTGGACTGGTCTTGGTCTCGTTGCACCGAAATGGGTGCCTTTGCTTGATGCTCTCGCCTGCGCTTGCTCCCTTTGCACCAAAGAGGAAAGGAGGACACTGCGCGGGCTGGCGCCCGCCTGGCACCCTTGGTCGTCATGGCTTGCATCACGGGCACCTCGTGAGGTACCCCGCCTTGATCTCTCCGCCTCCTCGTGAGCCAGCCTGATGAGGCCGTGCCTGAGGAAGCTCTGTGTCATCCGCCCGTGAGGCTTGGCCCCTCGCGAGGGTCTTGAGTTTGTGTTGATGAAGATGGGCCGTGTTGGGCCCCCCTTTGAGCCACGCCGCAGGCCGCAGGCAGGAAAGTCTGGGGACCCCCATTCCCAGAACGCCGACAAGGACCATGGGTTGAACTTTGGGGCGACTGGCTCTATCGCGTATACGTCCCTTAACGCGCGCTTCCGCTCCCTCTTGGGGATGTGGGTTGCGTATATCATGTTCACCGTCCTCACTTGTGGGGGAAAACCCTTCTGTCCACTGTTGTTCGGCGGCCGGGGCTCCTCGTCGTCATCGCTATGCGGCCCCTTGTCTGTATTTTCGGCATTTAACTTGCCTGCCTGCTTGAACACCCAACAATCCCTGTTGGTGTGATTGGCCAGCTTTTCGGGGGTGCCATGTATCTGGCACAAGCGGTCGAGTATTCGGTCCAAACTGGACGGGCCCCTAGGATTTCTTTTGAATGGCTTTTTCCGTTGACCGGATTTATAGCCTCTAAATCCGGCATTAACTGCCGTATCCTCAGCATTGTCGCCGTTAGTGCGGCGCTTCTGCTTGTTGCGACGCGACCTGCCACTACTGTTCCTGGTATCCGAATTACCAGGGTTCTTGGTCATATTGTTGCTACGAGCAAGCCAGCTGTCTTCTCCCACACAAAAGCGGGTCATGAGTGTTGTGAGTGCTGCCATAGATTTCGGCTTTTCCTGTCCAAGGTGCCGGGCAAGCCACTCGTCACGGATATTGTGCTTGAAGGCTGCTAGGGACTCAGCGTCCGGACAGTCGACTATTTGATCTTTCTTTGTTAGGAACCGTGTCCAGAATTACCTGGCCGATTCCTCTGGCTGCTGAATTACGTGGCTTAGATCATCGGCGTCTGGTGGTCGCACATAAGTGCCCTGGAAATTGTCGAGCAATGCGGCTTCCAGGTCCTCCCAACAACCGATTGATCCTGCTGGCAAGCTGTTAAGACAATGCCGAGCTGGTCCTTTAAGCTTGAGTGGGAGGTATTTGATGGCGTGGAGATCATCGCCGCGGGCCATGTAGATATTAAGGAGATAATCCTCGATCCAAACCGCAGGATCTGTTGTGCCATCATATAATTTGATGTTTACGGGTTTGAAACCCTCGGGGATTTTATGATCCATTACTTCGTCTGTGAAGCATAGTGGGTGTGCGGCGCCTCTGTACTGGGCTATATCACGACGTAGCTCCAATGAGCTTTGTCTACTGTGTTCGGCCCTACCGGATTTGTGTCCGGCGTGACGGTTACCGTCTCGAGTCATGGGGCGCCCACGTGATCCGTAGATCGATCTTGTTTGCCTTGCCTTGTCCTCCAACATATCTCGCAGGTCTGGCGCATTTTCCCGTGCCTTGGTACGGGGTGCAGCTTGAGTGGAGGGCCGAGAGGCCTCTCTGTCACGGCCACGAGGTGGCCGGTCGGCCATGTCAAGTGCTGGTGATGTAGGTTTAAGTGCTTCCTCCTCTAATCGGGGTAGCAACCTGCGCTTTGGGTAGCTCTTGGAGGGGCGTTCGAGTTTATGCTCTTCGGCCGCAAGGACTTCAGTCCATCTGTCAACTAGCAAATCTTGATCAGCTCTAAGCTGTTGCTGTTTTTTCTTGAGGCTTCTTGCCGTGGCCATAAGCCTGCGTTGAAAACACTCTTGCTCGACGGGATCCTCTGGCATGATGAATTCGTCGTCGTCGAGGCTTGCCTCGTCTTCGGAGGGAGGCGTATAGTTATCGTCCTCGATCTCTCTGTCTGCCGCTCTCTCGTGAGGGCTGGCTTCTCCATCCTCCTGTGCTGAATCTTGCTGGAGGGGGTTTTCTTCGGCGCTCTCCGGAGTATTATTATCTCCCGTGCTGGAGTCACCGTATTTGCTTTGGCGGGATTTTGAGCGGCGCCGCTGACGCCGGCGCTTAGGCTGTTTCTTGGAGGGGTCATCCTCCACTGTTCCATCATCGTCTCCTTCTTTTGGGGTGTCCACCATGTATATGTCATATGACGAGGTGGCTTTCCAGGGCCCAATAGGCGCTGGTTCTTCATCGTCTCCTGCATCGGCGTCCATACCATCGATGTCTTCGAAGTCGAAGTCGAGCATGTCGGTTAAATCATCGACAGTGGCTACAAAGTGGGTGGTGGGTGGGCTTTGAATTTATTCATCGTCCGTATCCCAACCTTGCTGACCGTAGTCCGGCCAGGGCTCTCCTGATAAAGAGAGAGACTTTAGTGTCTTCAGAATATCGCCGAAAGGCGAGTGCTGAAAGATGTCCGCGGCAGTGAACTCCATGATCGGCGCCCAATCGGATTCGATCGGCAGGGGCGCGGAGGGTTCGGAGTCCGGAGAGGAGTCCGGCTCCTTGGAGTCACGAGTCTCACGGAGTGCGGGGCTCGTGTTCGGCTCGATCGCCGTTGGGATCGCAGCCCCCGAGGCGGCGTCCAACCACCCATCCTCGATCGGTGCAGTTGGCTCCGAATTAAGGGTCGAAGCCGATACGGGTGCGGCCTCCAGGGCACTGTTCAGCGGCAGAGCTAGATCATGCTCGTCGTGACAGTGCGGCGCGCTCGGCAGTGGCTCGAATCCGTTGAGGATCAAGTCCCCGTGGATGTTAGCCGCGTAGTTTAAACTTCCAAATCTGACCTGACGGCCAGGGGCATAGCTTTCGATCTGCTCCAGATGGCCAAGTGAATTGGCCCGCAGTGCGAAGCCGCCGAAGACGAAGATCTGTCCGGGGAGGAAGGTCTCACCCTGGACTGCATCGCTATTGATGATCGTAGGAGCCATCAAGCCTAATGGCGACGACACAGAGGAACTCTCAATGAAAGCACCAATGTCGGTGTCAAAACCGGCAGATCTCGGGTAGGGGGTCCCGAACTGTGCGTCTAGGCTGGATGGTAACAGGAGGCAAGGGACACGAAGTTTTACCCCGGTTCGGGCCCTCTCGATGGAGGTACAACCCTACGTCCTGCTTGATTAATATTGATGATATGGGTAATACAAGAGTAGATCTACCACGAGATCGGAGAGGCTAGACCCTAGAAGCTAGCCTATGGTATGATTGTTGTTCTGTATGTTGTCCTACGGACTAAAACCCTCCGGTTTATATAGACACCAGAGAGGGTTAGGGTTACACAAAGTCGGTTACAATGGTAGGAGATCTGCATATCCGTATCGCCAAGCTTGCCTTCCATGCCAAGGAAAGTCCTTTTCGGACACGGGACGAAGTCTTCAATCTTGTATCTTCATAGTCCAGGAGTCTGGCTGAAGGTATAGTTTGGCCATCCGGACACCCCCTAATCCAGGACTCCCTCAGTGTGTGTGACCGACATACAAGAGAACAATGGAGAAATATGAGACCCTGGGAGACAGAGTTTGTCTTTGTGTGTGAGAAAGAGATATTGATGAGGAAGGGTCGTAGGTTCTCATATCTAAGGAGCGAAAGACATCTCTGTATGAGGGGTGTGCGAGTGGCACACATGGGAATAGTAGAGAGAAATGAGACCCCGCGAGACAAAGTTTTGTGTTTGTGTGAGAGAAAGAGATTCGACATGGAGAATCATAGTTAGAGACACATAGCAGGGAGCGAGATATACTTAGAGAGAGATAGAGTGATGAAGGTCGAGGGAGAGAGTACCATCAGTGTGTTACGAAGATAAAAGATCATTGTCGACATACAGGTAACACGAGAGATACCTAAGAGACGATGAACGCGTATAGGTCCAGAGAGATATTCCTATATAAGCATGAGTGATAGCTATATGAGATGAATATCTGGATTAAAGGGGATTCAAATATTTAAACTGGAGATCACGACATCGATAATGTCATAACGCAAATTGGTGTATCAAACATGCATATTCATTTGAATTTGGGCACACGTGTAATGTTATATAGTTTATCAATATTGGTGATCCATAGATTCTTCAATTACAAATAATGCATGGTTTATATGCAATTAATGTCTAAACGGGATTACACTATATGTTGCGTGTGTGAAACACATTATACATGTTTGAGAAGTAAAAAAACCCGCATGAAACACACATTAATTGGAGACAGTTAGCGAGGAATGCATACATTGGATTTCAACATAAAGTGGTTTCAAATATTTGAAAATCCAAATTGATGGATACAACCTTATGAATCTGAGATTATGCCATTTGTAAACCATATTTATGTATAAATGGTGTTGTGCTTTTGAAAGTATATATAAAAAAATGATGTATATAGAATGTAATTCCAATTGAAAATGGATCCCGCCCGAAAAAATAGAATACAAACGTGATTCGAATTGAGTTGGCACGGTAAACGTGCACTCTGCAAAATTTGAACAAAGCGGGGAAAGTCGCAGTAACCGCCCGGAACCAAAATCTGCGAGATGGAAATCACTGCTGCCTATCCCTGCCACACAAAGCCTATATGCTGGATTTCTATAGGTTTCGATAGGGGTAGGTTTGTAATTTCACCCAAACGTGGCGTAACTGCCTCTCACCCGGATTCATACACGGTGGGCGCCAAAACATAGTGTGTCCTTGGCCGAAATCGACTCCCTCCCCGATTCATATTCATACACGGTGGGCGCCAAAAACAAACTCTCGTCGGCAAATATTCGGTGTATGCGAGATTACCGTCCTATCCCCGACCGACTAGTGTTGCTGTGATGTAGTAGAAATTTGAAACAGGGGCTAAGTTTGTAAATTTCTCGCATTTGAGACAAGCGCGCCCTGAATACATGGTTCCCCCTTCCTCTCTACCTCCCTTTTCCCCATTCGTACTCCGTGGGCGCCAAAACACCCTCTCCACCCACCCTCCTCCGTCCGCTGCCATCCGCCACCCCATCCACCGCCGTCCTCCTCCACCATGCCGGAGCTGATACCCCGACGTCGCCGTCCATTACAAGAGATCGACCTCTCTCATCCACGGCTTCGGACCGGGATCCTTGCATCCCGTCCTCTCGCTTCATCCCCGCCGTCTTCCACCTTGCCGGCATCGCTCCTACGACCGTCTCATCCACCGCGCCCTGCCGCCACCGTGTACCCTCCTAGATCTGCTTCCACGCCGCTGACAGCCATCGCTACCGCAGCACTGTCAAATTCTCAGCAGATGCCTACATGGCGCCGCACCAGAGGCGGTACTCTTTCGTATCTGCTTAACTTATTTATCGCAGCAAGAAAATAGATCACCACTGCTTTACTCTGATTTCTTGTCTTAGTTGCGAAGTTGCCTTTATCCAGTTTGCACCTTCAGATCCACCATGGCACGTTCAATACCATACTCGCAATGCTTATGGTTTTCCCCTTTTATATTCCACACTAGTTAAATCACAGTAGACTAAATTTTAAAATTGGGTCAATCGATTTTTCAGAGCTCGTCAGAGTTCGCCGGTGCGACCGAAGGGGCTCGGGTGGTTGTGGGGCCTCGTCGAACGAAGAAAACTCAACGCGGTGGGGGTTGGGGTGGGGGTGGGGGTGGCGGAGGAACACAGGCGGTGGGGGCCGGTGGTCCGGCCGGCGGCCCGTGCGGTGTTCTGTATGGGAAGAATCAGAGACGAGGAAGAAGAAGGGTTAGGAGGTGTAGGATCTTCATCCAACCGCCTGAAATGGTCAAGAGACAGCTAGGAGTTGCATTCTTAATGCACTCTGGTTCATCATCTGTGGGCACTGCGCAACCAACATTTTATTATCCAAAATCTGCTTGCTCTTCTTTACCATGTTCCTCTTCCGTTCTTCTTTAATATGTACTCTCTCCGTTCCTAAATACAAGTCTTTGTATAGAATCCACCATGGACTACATATGGAGCAAAATGAGTGAATCTACACTCTAAAATGTACCTGGATACATCTGTATGTGATCCATAGTGGAAATCTCTACCAAGACTTATATTTTGGAACAGAGGGAGTATGATAGTAGTATAGTATGTTCCTTCTACTGAAGATGAGCAGGGACATTTGCAGTGTAGAGGTCTACACGGTCGGTTGTGATGGACACTTTGAGCCTCTTTGACTCATAGGATCTTGTAAATATAGGAATAGGATTTGTAGTGGCCTGCCCACTTGAATCCTATAAGAATAGCAAGGAAATGTGGGGAGCTGTCTCGCCTTTGAGAGTTACATTGATATTAACAGTATCGCACCTTCACTTGAAGAGAGCTGGTATCCGAAGCCTTTCTAGCCGTACCGGCAATACTAGCACATATATTCCAGCAAGTTCCACTTTGCTGATTTTACTCTGATGCTTAAGGTTTTCCCATTATATCTACACTATGATCTGTGTAGCTGCTTTGTGTCGCACTAGCAGCAGTCCACTCTTGAAGCTAAACACTGCAATGACTTACAAAATTGGCACCAAGGCATTGAGTGCCATTCTGGATGCAATGAAACTCATACGCTCCCCACCTGTTGATTCTTGTTCAGAATATCATCCTAATGACTATTCTAACCTCGAGGAGTCAAAGGCAGATGGCCTGTCCTGTTCACCCATCAAGGTGCCTGTTCTAATTTGGCAATGTTTTATTGATTGCGGGTATCTTGCATATGTTGTCTTGCATTTCTTCTACTTTGTTGCACCGCCATCTGCTTAGTTTACTCATCATATATGTCGAGATGTCATGCCCATCCATTATCAATACATATTCCATCTGTCATCATACCATGTTTTCCCACTCAAATGTTGTTCTTGTGCATCAGACATCAAAAAGGAAGAGGGTGATTGCCGAACCTGAAGGAGCACCAGCAAAGTCCTTGAAAAACATGGTGGTGCCAGAGAAATCAGACGACACCCCACTTATATTGGCTGTACAACCAGTGACACAAAACATAGGACCGACTCCAGCAGACTGTACCCATACTTCACTGGCCACACCACTAGCCCCACCACACAGGACCTGCACTCCAGCAAAAGGTATACCGATTTCATTTGCCATAGCACTAGCTGTACCATAGAAAAATTCCACTCCTGCAAAAAGTACAACAAGTCCACTGGCCGAAGACCTATCCCAACTGCAGAGACGGTCAATTCCTGCAGATTGGAAACCCATTCCATTTATTCCCAGTTTAAAAGACAATGCTTTCAATGTTGTTTGGGACTACGTGCATATATTCCCATCATGGGAAGATTATTGTGAAGACAAACACCATTTTCACATCTTCCTGTCCAACATACGTGTAAGTGCTATTATTCATGGTTATTATTTTCCTGTTTTCTGCTGATTGAACACATGAATGATTTACATTACATTGTTGTAACTAGGCGAGGGTCAATCTGGATAGTCATGACGAGCAAAGCTTGCTTGTGCTTTTCAAGGAAGCATTGCAGCAGTATCGGTGTTACCTGAGGAAATCACACTTTGATGGCAAGTCTATAAACGAATTCCTGGTGAAGTCTCCTGTGCTAAATTTAGAAGCCATTAACTGGAAAAACCTTGTTATGCACTGGTCTCGTTCCCGGGATGAGGTACTGACTATGCAATCACATGACAATTTGAACTTGTACTTTTCCGCATGTGCCTTACGGATCTTTTTTGCAGGAAATCTGCTCGAAGAAGAATTCCGGTTTGACAAGAACGACAGGATATCTCAAATATGCTGCCCGCTGCTTTGCTCTTGTTAGTACGTGTTGTCCTGTATCACTGTACTTCAATACATACCTGGTTCATTATGTGACAGCAGTATGCATGATAGCTTGCTTATCAATTGTTCGCTCCAAATTATCTGATCTGTATGAATGGTTACCTTAGTGTAGAATATATCCAATGCCAATGTTTTTTTAGCTCTGCATTGTTCTTGTAAGTACATGCTGTCCTTTATCAGTGTACTTATAATGACAGGTTGTTGTTCATGTACCATCACTCTGCAACTTATTTTCCTTTGCCCTCCATTTTCTACACATCAAATCTATATTTACTCTTACCATAAGGTTGGTACTGAAGAAGTTTAGCTGTGCATTGCTCTTGGCTGTACCTTTTGCCTGTATCACTGCACTTACATTTATAGCTACTTGGTTATGTAGCATCACTCTTCATCTTATCTTAAATATTCTCCATTTTTTTGTATATTATCACATCTATATTTACTCTTAACAAAATGTAGAATAAAGGCAATGCTTTTGAAGAAGATTCTGTGGTAAACTTCTTGAATTGCACCCCCCATCAGCATGGACAAGGCCTTTATAGAGCATGTCTTGACCAATAATGTAAGTTTGTCCATCTCAAGCCTTCAAACTTTGTTGTATATATTTAGTTAGGCATGACTACAACAGCTGTTTATTTTTGGTGTTTGCATCAAATTGCTTGTTTAAAGTTTATTATATGTAGTTCATAAACAAAAGTTCGTCTTTTCTCAATTAAAGTTTTCAGTTGTACAACCAAGTTCCTTCTTCATACCATGTAAATTAAACTATACAGAGCAAGTGATCTTCTTTTGCACTGCATGTATGCTTCTGTTCTTCATCTGTAATCCAGTGGTGTGGTGAACCTACCCACTACAGCACAATGTCATATTCTGCAATGTCTTAACTATGAAAAATGTCATATCATTCTACTATTATTTAAACCGTCTCTTTATTTGCCAACCTGAAATGGTATAAATTGACAGCACACTAACCATTGATACTTATGAGTTCTTGATCTGTAATCCAGTGGTGTCGTGAAGCTGCCAACTCCTTCACAATGTCATTTCCTGCCATGTCTTGACCTGAACAATACCATATTGTGTTAATGCAAATTTAAATTGTGTGACTTTATTCGTCAGTAAGAAATGTGATGAATTGTCAGCACTGATACTTTTAAGTGCAAAACTTGTCATCTGTCTGCTTGTTTATCTTTCAGAGTGAGGAAGATATAAGTGTTGGACAAGCGCAGTCTCATCATCTTGCTCAGCTGCTTGCGCTGCAGCTCCCCAGCAGGGCTAACCTTTCTTGAACTCTATTGAAGTGCTGTCGGTTTTGTATATTATTTTGGCGGCGTGTTTATTTGCACTGGTGGCGATCTTTGATGCCCAGTGTATATAATCTGCTGTCTGCTTGTGCTTTATTATCATAGTGGCGAACTTTGATGCCCAATGGATGTAATATGCCATAATTTCTTTATTGTATAGTATAGGTTTTTTCTTATTCACGATGCTGCAGTTATTTTACTGTATATATATCCTGTCTTCGCAGTAAAGCGGCCAAACCGTAAAATTACGGTACATAATCGGGCCGTCATGCAATCCCGATGTAGGTTGGGCCTGAAACGTGCCGATCAGCTCATGGGCCGGCAGCAGCCCGAAATGAACCCCGGCCCATGATTGTGCGAATCAAATCACGGGCTTTTAACAGGCCGAAAAATTGTCTCGGTCCTTGTTTGGCCCAATCAGATATCGGCTGCGAGCAGGCCGGATGCAAACCGGGCCGTAGTTAGGCCCAACTATATGACGGGCTTTTAACAGGCTGAAATTAATATAGGGCCGAAATGTTAAACAGGCCCTTAACAGGCCAAAATTAATATCAGGCCGAATTACTAAGTGGGCCTTTAGCAACTGGGCCCAAAAGCATAGTGTCCAGTTGACGGGCTGAATCTGATATGGGCCATAATTAGGCCCAAAACCTCTTAAAGGGCCGGACCTGATCTGGTCCATAATTTGGCCCAAAACGTGGTAGGCTTTTAACGGGCCGGATCTCATATGGGCCACTATTAGGCTCGGAGCGTGGTAGGCCATTAATAGACCGTATCAAATATGGGCCGGCATTTGGCCCAAAACATGGCAGCCAGTTAACGGGCCGACCTACTAGGGTCCTCAAAATCTTATGGGCCTACAGCTGGGCCGGCCCATTAATGTCGGTGAAATCTCGTGGGCCTTTAGCTGGGCCGGCCCATTATGATCCGCAAGAATTTTGTGGGCCTTTACCTGGGCCGGCCTATTATGGCACACAAAAATCTTGTGGGCCTGTACCTGGGCCAGCCCATTATGGCCCGCGAAATCTTTGGGCCTTTAGCTGGGCCAGCCCATTATGGTCCGCAAAATCTCATGGGCCTTTAGCTGGGCTGGCCCATTATGGTCCGCAAAATCTTGTGGGCCTTTAGTTGGGCCGGCCCATTTAAACTTGTTGGGCCATGCCACGTGTCGACGTATCATAGGCGCCTTCTGTCCAGTGAGTGGATGACATCTGTCCCGACGATGAGCCGACATGTGTTTCCTCTAGCCAATGATGATTTTACACGTGGAAAACCCCCATTCGTCGGGGCTGTTAACAGGTTATCGGATCCAAAACCCGACCCGATAGCTTAACGGCGTTCCGGTACGGTGGATGCCACGTGTCGGTCACCCTTGATGAAAGCACTTCTGTGACGCGCGATTTATCGTCATGGAAGTGGGCACTTTGTTGACTGGTTAAATTGTCACCTGGTTTCTGGGTCCCACCTGTTAGTTGGCAGAGCAAAGAAATCAGTTAAACAAAACTTTACGCAGGCGCGACACGAGTCCAACCCTTGCGCGCGAACCGCCCTGGCTGTGTATGTGAGTGCATGCACGTGTCCTCCCTCGGTCTTCCAACAAAGAGTGTACTACATGATGTACATCTACACTTCCAATGTGTTTAGCCTTTCATCTAAATCGATATTGATTGACTAATGCACCAACTTGTGCTGTAGGTATAGGCTACATGTCTATCCTTAATTACAGCATGCAACGGCCTTCATTTAATCTTCTTATCTCAATGGTCGCATGCACACATAAGTCTGCTACTTTTAGGCATTAATTATGCCCTGGTCAATGTGTAAATCTCTAAATGTACAGTCTTTCACGGACATAGGGAGTAGGTTGAGCACTTGAGCGTGAGCGTGTGTGTTGCGTCGTGTGCTGTGTGCCGCATGGGTGCGTGAGTGTTGCGTGCGTCCATGTGTACGTGTGAGTGTTGCATGTTGCATGCATGCATGCATGGGGCTTACTCCCTCCCATTGACATGTCCATTTGGCTATAGATTTCAACAAGTGACTAGGTATGGAGCAAAATGAGTGAAGTGAGCGTAGAGGCATAGGGATACTGTAGAAAGGAAGTCCTCGCGATCCATTTATTCCCCATCTCGGTCAAAGAGAACTATTCAACTAGTCTTTGCAGTGAAGTGACAATACACACAGCAGCAGATGGGACACATAATTAATAAGCTGAACCAGCGTGTTGGTGTTACTAAATTAGTCGGTTATGTTTGGTAGTCTCAAGTCACTGAAAGCATGCACATCCCACATATCTTATTGGTTGATATGCCACAAAACAAAAACGAGAAGGGAGTTAATGTACGGTGCCTAAGTGTTTTGGGATTATTTGGTTTTCGTAAGGTGACTTACACACCTAGACGGAGGGAGTAGTATAATTGAGATTGAATGCACTTTCTTCCCCGTCTTCCACTCTTCTTCCTCCTCTCTTCTTCTTCCTCCTCTCTTCCCCATCGTCGGCCGCACACCATTTACCCCCGCTCGCTGCTCGCACGCCCGCGCCATCTTCCTTGGTAGCTCGCGCGTACCATGTCCCCCCGCTCACTGCTCGGCCACATGAGGAGAAGCTTCTTCGCTCGCCTGCCCGAATCCACTTCCCCGCTGGCTCACAGGCACCGAAAACCCCAATGGCAGAACCGACTGACACGCAGAGCCGTGATTGGAATTCCCTCCCCGATGTTCTCTTGGAGCAGATCTGTAGTCGTATGGACCTACTCAGCACCGTCCGTCTGGCCGCATGCCCGGTGTCTTTACCGTCTACTCGTCTGCAACCGGCCGGCTCTTTTCAAGACACCCTTCTTGCTGATGCACGATCCTCGCAGGCGGCCTAGACACCGACTTGACGATCCTACGGAGGTTGCCGTGGTGCCCCTCGACATGCTACCACTACCCGTCCACCTGTCCTTCATGCGCGGCCACTACTAGGCGGGCATGAAGGCTAACTGGATCGTCCTCATCCACCACACCGGTAGTCCGTGGCGTCTCGTGGATATCTACACCCAGCGAGAGATCACCCTTCCATCGTTGGATACCGCCGCCATCGAGCCTCGCGGCCCACCGGACACTCCTACCTACTACGCATGAGACGTGTCAAGCTTTTGGATCGACCTCTGTTTGCAGAAAGTTGTAATCTGCGAAGTGCCCACACCATCAGAAGACTACATGGATTACAAGCTCATTGCCTTGTTCAACAAGGGATTAGTCTATTTGGAATCCGGTTGCCATACATGGTTATGGCTCATCATCAATCCTGTTGAGGAAACATTTCTGTCTGATGCTATAGTGCATGATGGCATCGTTTACGCGGTCGACACACATATTGGCTACCTATATTGGTGGAATCTATCGTCATGTAATTGTTCTATCTCATCTCATCTTTACCTTATGAATACGACTGCCTGTTCATTTGTTACAAATTTAGAATGCATAGCATGTCTATAACCACATCATTGCTATATGTTCCTCTCATTTCCTAGATTTTTATGACCACACATGTTATTGTTAGAGTTCATATGAGAACAATTGGCATCTAATGATTGTTAGAATACATATTATGAGCATAACATCATGATTGCTATATGTTACTCTTGTTTACAAGATTTTTATAACAACACATGTTATTGCTTAGAGTTGATATGAGAACAGTAGTAGTAAGTGCTATGGTAGAATAT
This sequence comes from Triticum urartu, assembly GCF_056163025.1. Taxonomy (NCBI): domain Eukaryota; kingdom Viridiplantae; phylum Streptophyta; class Magnoliopsida; order Poales; family Poaceae; genus Triticum; species Triticum urartu. The sequence goes on along the minus strand of NC_141878.1, from coordinate 162,327,494 downwards.
GAGTAGGCGCTGTCATAGTTGTTTTCCTCTCATTGTTACATGATGTTTGAACCATGACATATTGCTAGAATATTGTCACATCCTAGCTTCTGGTGCTACCTAGTGTTTGCATCTTGCTTGCATCTTGTTTAAATTTTTGAAACTTGAATTGAGGAAATTTGGAAGCCTCAAATTATAATTCAAGAAGGGCAAAGAACCCTGGAAAATTGCATTCAATGCTTCTCAAAATATTCTTATTAACTGTTTGATATTTTTGGCAAGGCTTTCGCACCAATCCAAAAATAATGAACATTTGTAGGAATATTTTGTTCATTGAATTAAATCTTATTGTATTTGACTTTGGGCATTTAAATACTATAAATAATTTAAATGTTCAAATAATGTTGGAACTATTATTGGGCCACTGAAATAATTCAGCAAGTGTCCATGAATATTTTCAGGATTTTAGGAAATGCCTTGGTATTTTTCCTAAGCTCAAAACAGAGGCAAATAATTAGAAAACAAAAACAAATTAGAAAACATAAGAGAGGGAGAGCTTACCTGGCCTCACCTGTGCAGCCACCAGAGAGGCCAGCCCAGCACTGTAGAGGCCCAGCCCACAGGGGCATGACCGTCTTCTACCTCTGCCAGTAGGCAGAGGCGAACCACAGCACGACGCCGGCTGCGCTAGCTCCTGCTTCGCGCTGGCGAGCTCTCCTTCCCCCCCCATGCCCTCGAGACGCGACGCAGCTCCCTGGCCCACTCCCTCACTCTCCCCGTGCTCCTCCTCCCCTCTGTCTCTCTCTCACGCGCACACCCGAGCGTTGCCGTCGCCGCCGATCACCGTAGCCGTGGCCACCGGCCACCGCACCCCCTGCCGACATGCCCATCGACTCCGCCGCGACGCCTCGCGCCTCCAAGCAGAAGAACACAAGCTCGGATGGCCTTCTTCCCCGCCAACGCCGCCGTCCTCGACCTCGGGTGCCGGTGATCGACGCCGTCGATTCGCCGGACCACGTGCCTCCCCTGCCTTGCCAGCAGCACCAGCAGACTCGCGGTGAGCTTCGAGTCATTTCCCCCTTCTTCCCTGGTCGCGTTTGACCTCTAGGCCATAGCCCCGTGAAAGTGCAACTATCCCTGGGTGGTTTTGGTAATTCCTAACAACATATAGCTCATTGAGCTAACATTATTCCAAGATTAATATTTCAGGAAAAGCTCAATGAATGGCATGGCATGGATGAGGAAAGTGGATACCTCAAAATTCTAAGGACAAAAAGTTTGGCTCAAGCTTGAAGCTCAAGACTCTACATTTTATATTTTAGTGATCCAAGATCACATTGAGTCTATAGGAAAAGCCAATACTATCAAGGAGGGATGAGGTGTTGCTTAATGGCTTGCTTGCTCAAAATGCTTAGTGATATGCTCCAAAACCCTCAACTACCTTCCCACATCCACATATGACCTAAACCAAAAGTCAAACTCGGCCCCACCTATTCTTTCTATCCGGCGCCACCGAGTTTCAAATGTCATAGCCACTGCCATAAACCCTAGGCAAATCGGTCTCACCGATAGGGATCTCGGTCTCACTGAGATGGGATTGTAATCTCTCTGTTTCCCTTCGTAATGTTTCGGTCTTACCGAGATGAGGAATCGGTCCCACTGAGATTGCAATGTAAACTCTCTGTTTCCCTTTTGTAACACTTTGGTCTCACCGAGATGAGCGAATCGGTCCCACCGAGTTTACCTGACCAAGTCTCTGGTTAGCTTATTACCAAAATCGATCCCACCGAGTTTGTGTAATCAGTCACACCGAGATTACATTATGCCCTAACCCTAACCATATCGGTCCTACCGAGTTGCATCTTAGTCCCACCGAAAATCCTAACGGTCACTAGGTTTGCTGAATCAGTCCGACCAAGTTTAACCATTCGGTCCCATCGAGTTTGGCAAATTGTGTGTAACAGTTAGATTCTGTGTGGAGGCTATATATACCCCTCCACCCACTCTTCATTCGTGGAGAGAGCCATCATAACATACCTACACTTCCAATACACATTTTCTGAGAGAGAACCACCAACACTTGTGTTGAGGTCAAGATATTCCATTCCAACCATATGAATCTTGATCTCTAGCCTTCCCCAAGTTGCTTTCCACTCAAATCTTCTTTCCACCAAATCCAAATCCTGTGAGAGAGAGTTGAGTGTTGGGGAGACTATCATTTGAAGCACAAGAGCAAGGAGTTCATCATCAACATACCATCTGTTACTTCTTGGAGAGTGGTGTCTCCTAGATTGTCTAGGTGTCACTTGGGAGCCTCCGACAAGATTGTGGAGTTGAACCAAGGAGTTTTATCAGGGCAAGGAGATCACCTACTTCATGAAGATCTACCACTAGTGAGGCAAGTCCTTCGTGGGCGATGGCCATGATGGAATAGACAAGGTTACTTCTTCGTGGACCCTTCGTGGGTGGAGCCCTCCGTGGACTCGCGCAACCGTTACCCTCCGTGGGTTGAAGTCTCCATCAACGTGGATGTACGATAGCACCACCTATCGGAACCACGACAAAAACATCCGTGTCTCCAACTGCGTTTGAATCCTCCAAACCCTTCCCTTTACATTCTTGCAAGTTGCATGCTTTACTTTCCGCTGCTCATATACTCTTTTGCATGCTTGCTTGAATTGTGTGGAGATTTCTTGACTTGTGCTAAGATAGCTAAAATCTGCCAAGAACTAAAATTGGGAAAAGGCTAGATTTTCATTTGGTCAAGTAGTCTAATCACCCCCCCTCTAGACATACTTTCGATCCTACAAGTGGTATCAGAGCTTTGGTCTCCATTTGCTTTGATTTCCATAGATTTTGGCGGTCATAGCCTTGGTTTCACAACCTTGGAGAGTATGGCGTCTAGCGAGGGAAATTATCACCGTAGAGGTCCTTACTTTGATGGCACTAATTTTGCTAGTTGGAAGCATAAGATGAAAATGCATATTCTTGGACATAACCCCGCCGTTTGGGCTATTGTGTGTATTGGCTTGCAAGGTGAATTCTTTGATGGGAAAGAACCGAACCGTGAAGCTACCGCGGAAGAGTTGATGATGCTGCAATACAACGCTCAAGCTTGTGATATCCTCTTCAACGGATTGTGCCCCGAAGAATTCAACAAAATCAGCCGTCTTGAGAATGCAAATGAAATTTGGGATACTTTGATTGATATGCACGAAGGTACCAACTCCGTCAAGGAATCCAAATTGGATGTGCTTCAAAGTCAACTTGACAAGTTCAAAATGAAGGATGGTGAAGGTGTCGCTGAAATGTACTCTAGGCTTGCTCTTATCACAAATGAGATTGTCGGCTTAGGGAGTGAAGAGATGACCGATAGATTCATCATCAAGAAGATCCTAAGAGCCTTGGATGGAAAATATGATACCGTGTGCACATTGATCCAAATGATGCCCAATTACAAAGATCTCAAGCCAACGGAAGTCATCAGAAGAATTGTTGCTCATAATATGTCACTCAAGGATAAAGATGAACTTCACAACAAATCAAGTGGTGCTTACAAAGCCTCATGTGAAGCCCCCACATCATCGAGTGAGAAACAAACCTTCAATGAAGAATTGAGCTTAATGGTGAAGAACTTCAACAAGTTCTACAAGAGTAGAAGCAAAGAGAGAGGCTCCAAGTCAAGGTCCTACAATGACAAAAGATCTTCTAGTCGAGAGCGAAACTGCTACAATTGTGGAAGGCCCGGACACTATTCCAATGAGTGTACAGCCCCCTATAAGAGAAGAGAAGATTCTCCCAAGAGAAGAAGTAGAAGAGAAGAATCACCATCTAGAGAAAGAAGGAGTAGAGATGATCGTTATGAACGAAGACCCTCACGGAGAAGCAAGGATTCAGAAAGAAAGGACATGTCATCAAGGAGCTACGCAAAACGAAGACATCAAGCTCATGTTGGTGAATGGGTATCCGGCTCCGACTCCGACAACCACTCCGAGAGAAGCTATCACTCCGACTCCGAATATACTCAAGATGAAGGAGTTGCCGGTCTAGCACTTGCGACAACCAACTCCTACGACATATTTGACTCACCAAATGAAGGAGTTGGAACATGCTTCATGGCTAAAGGCCCAAAGGTATCACACCCCGAGTATGTTGATTTCAATAGTGATGAAGATGACTTGTTAGGTGATGATGATTTACTTGTTGACAATTCTAGTGATGAATACTATGATGAAACGTCAATTAATCATGCTAATCAAGATAAAACGAATGACACTGATAAGGAGAAGATTGAGTCTCTAACTAAAGAACTAAACACTCTTAAGTTAGCTCATGAAACTATCTTAGGAGATCATCGAGAACTTTTAAGGACTCATGAGAAATTGCGCTTTGAAAAGCTCAACCTTGAGCAAGAGCATGAGTTCTTAAAAGCAATCAATGATGATCTTCGTAAGAAAAGTTCTTACATTGCCAAGCGTTTACTCTTATCCACTTACATGCCTCAAGTCAAGTCTAGTAACAAGAACAAGAAAGATTCTTCCTCTAGTAGTAACAATAATCATGCTAAATCCAATATTGTTGCTTCTAGTAGTTATCTTGATTCCACTAATGATTCTCTTAGCCAAGTTACACTTGAGAAAGAAAATAGCTTATTGAAGGGAATTATAGAGAAAGGTGTTTACAAGAGCCTTGCCGGAAGTAAGCAATTCGAGGAAATTGTACGCAAGCAAGGAAGGCACCGGAAGAATCAAGGTGTTGGTTTTGAACGAAAGTTCAATGCCAATGGAGTTGAGTGGGAAGAAGATCAATACCCCAAGAAGAAGTTTGTTCCTCAACAAGAGAAGTATGATCCTACTTCTCTCAAAGGGACACAAGCTCAAGATAATCTTCCACCACAAGACCACAAGCAAAAAGGCAAGGACAAGCTTCAAGAGGAAATTGATGCATTTGAAGAAGCTCCTAAGGCCTTGGTCAAGTGGGTTCCCAAGACTACTTCAAGTTCCACTTCATCAAGTACAACTACAACACCGAGGATTCCCATCAAGATGGTGTGGATCCCGAAGAAGAAGAACTAGAGAGTTCTTGAGGGTGACTCCACCAACATACTTCACTCTTATCATCTTGGCAAGAACAAGTGCAATCAACTTCCACATCTTGCACTAGTTCAAGGAGTCACAAACCCTCTTGTTGGTAAGACAAGGGACAAGGTAACCTAAAAGCTTTCATAGACATCATCTTGTGTGTGCATCACTTTATGTCTATGGATATCCTTGTTTGTTCCTTGTGGGACTAACCCGTGTAGGTATTGAAAGTGCAACTCACTCCAATGGATGGCTCCAAATGATCTACATCAACATTGAGCATCCACATCTTCAACATCTACATGAAGTCATCATCGACAAAACCCAAGGTTAGTTCATCCCTCTTAGGGGGGATCTCACATCTAGGGGGAGCTTTACTCCAAGAATTGAGCTAAAGCAACTCTAATGGTGTGAACACAACAAATGCTTTATGTAAAAGTGGTAACCCCACTTGTGCTTAAACGATGAGTATGACCTATGATCAAATGTTCTCATTTGACTCCTAAGTCAATATACTCATATATAGATGACCTAGTCATCGCCAATTGTTTGATAGATGCTAGAATTGGTTGTGCATGCTTTGCCACATATTTCAATTGCCATTTTATTATGTGAGCATGTTGATTGCATATTTTACTCATTCGAGGACATCCACTTGTTGTTTTGATTGATTGGTTTTCTTTTCTTTTGCCAAGTGGATGGACAAGAATGCCTAAGAACCCTCTCTAGCTATCTATGCTTTTCTCGTCTCAAACTCTATTCATGCTACATCACAAAATTTGATCAAGTCAGATTCGAACCACTATGTGTGAGGAGCACTCGGAGTCCCCGATTCGTCATAGACTTAAACTTCCAAAACTTCTTTGTGCGTTTCAGTCTGACCGATTCATCCATTTCGGTCATACTGAGATCACTAAGTCGATCTAGGTTTTCAATCTCGGTGCAACCAATTTGAACCTTTTGGTCACACCGAGTTTCAGTAACTGCTTGCAGTTATGAATCTCGGTGCCACCGAGTTGTTCCACTCGGTCACACCGACAGGGTCGGGCTATATATACTCACGGGCAAAATTTTGGAAATTTCTCCGAAACCCCTTCACCCGCGCATAGCTCGCTCTGCCTCCTGGGTCTCCGGATCGTCCTCCTCGTCGCCAGCCGCCTCCTGTCGCTGGTCTCCGCCGCCGTCAATGGAATTCTTCCCCACCGTTGCCGCCGTAGCGAGTTCATCGTCGAACTAGGGTATGGACTCGATCACAGTGCTATTCCCGTCCGATTCCTAGCACATTGTGTTTATTATGATTCTTACCACGATTAAAACGCTTCTATCCAGTCAGAACACTCCGTAGATTAGAGTTGAATTTAAAATTTAGGGTTAGGTTTCCGCCGAAACCATCTTGGACCCACCGAGTTGTGGAACTCGGTACCACCGATTCGGCTCAGGTCATTGCACATGTAATTTTTGGTCTGACCGAGAATTGCAAATCAGTGTGACCGAGTTCAGGACTTTGTGAAACCCTAGCAGTCTCGGTGCCACCGAACTGTGACTCGGTTTGACCGAGTTCACTAGTTTAGGTTCCAACAGCTGCTTCGGTATCACCAAGTTTAGAAATCGGTTGATCTGAAATGCTTTCTGTGGAAAACTAAAACTAAGTTTTTGACTCATTCTTTTGCAAAAACCTCTGCATTTTGTGATGCTCATCCACTCTGTCTCATCTATATCTATTCACAGGGTCTGCTGTCAGTGTTTGCAATATGTCTGATCAGAGTGACAGCCAGAACAGGTTAGAGGAGCAGGTTCACCTGAGTGAGGGCACTAGTCCCTCTAGCAGTTCAGATGATGGTAGCAGGAGCACTCCCAACAACTTGCCCAAAGCTGCCACCAAAATAAGGAAGAAGAAAACTTCAGAGTATGACTATGAAGACTATGTGGCAGTTGAGGATGAGGCCACTTCCAAGAAGAAAGTGGTTAAGAAGGAATATAGCACTGCTGCTGCCACCAAGCCAGGCATGAAGCAAAAGGTTCCTGCAAAGAGAATTCCAATGTCTAAGGCCAGAGCATCTACTCAAGTCCCTTTGGGATCTGAACCCAAAGAGGCTGCTGCAGAAGGGAAGAAAAGGAAGGAAAGGGTCAAGAATACCATGGCCAGAGTGATTGGAAAGGCTTCCATGATGGAAGAAGAAGAGGAAGAAGAGGTTGCTGCACCAGCACCCAAGGCCCAGAAGCTTATGGTTGATGCTATCAGGACAGGGGCTGCTACATCAAAGCCCAAAGAAGCACCCAAAGCAGCCTCCAAGTCCAAGAGTGCACCTAAGAGGAATACCAGGAGTATACCAGCTGCTGAGAAGAACAAGGCCCCAGTGCCTGAAGTTGCTGCTGATGAAGATGATGAAGAACAAGTCCTGAGAAAGCTCAAACCCAAGATTCCAGACCACAATGATGCCCATCCTGTGGCTGAGAACATGAAGATCAGGAGAGACTCAGGACTGAGGAAATGGAGAGAGATAGACCCATATGCTACAAGAAGAAGAACTGCTGTTGATTACAGGTTCCACACAAAGGAACAGCAGGACTTCTATGAGACAGTGTTGTTGGACAAGAAGCCTATAGTGTGTGAAATGAGGTGGGTCGACTGGAAGTATATCAAGGAAAATGAGGAACACTATCCTGGTGTGTTTGACAGCTTCAATGCTTGTGGAGTAGCCGACTTTGTTGGGTAGAAACTCACAAAGTGGAATGAGGAGCTCATAATGCAATTCTACTCCACAGCACACTTCTATCCAGACAGCAGGATAGTATGGATGTCTGAAGGTACAAGGTACCACTCAACTATTGAGAAATGGGAAAATCTGATCAATGCTCCTAAGGAAGCAGAAGATGACTTGGATGTCTATGCCAAGAAGAAGATGGATCACAACTCTATGGCAAACATGTACAAGGAGATTCCTGAAGATGATCTTGAGACTCACCAGTTTGGGTCAGTAAAACACTTGCTATCAGGGCTGCCTACAATCAATTGGATCCTTAGGCACACTCTCTTGCCCAAGTCTGGTGATCACAGAATGATTAGAGGTCATGCAATTAACTTGCTACATATATTTGATGTGCCACAGAAGTTCAAGGTCATGAGCCTTATAGTTGAGACTATCAAGAGGACTACAGCTGACCAGAAAAGAAGTTGTGGATATGCCCCACAAATCCAGGAGTTGATAAACTCAAAGATGGGCATAGGCACATACTTGTTGGATAAGGAACACTTGCCTATCTATCCTGACTTTGAGGACAATCAAGTTGTGATGAATGAGAATGAACCATCATTAGTACAAGCTCAAGAGAAGAAGGAGAAAGCAAAGAAAGAGAAGGCTGCCAAGATGCCAACTCAAGAGAAGGCATCTGAGTACTTTTTGAAAAGCAAGAAAGATCACCTTGGCTACCTGATTGCATCCACTCTGAGGATTGAGAAGGGACTGGCCACCCTGACTCAAAACCAGGAGAGCTTGGAAAGAATCGTGGAGCAAAAATTCTATGACTTGGATATGAAGGTAACTGAGATTTAGTCTGTTGTGGAGCAACTTCAAGATGATATGCAGGAGAGGAAGGGCAAGACAACCACTGATGCATTTGCCAGAGTGCCTCGAGCTCAGAGATCAATTGCAGTGCCTGTTCCAGACACTAGAGCCACTTCATCTGCACCAGCTACAGCTTCAGCGCAACCAGCTCCAGCAACAACTCCATCAGCTCCATCCACATCAACTGAAGCCTTCATCCTTGGCGTTCTCCGGACACAACCACCTGAAGACCAAGCTTGAGAGATGTTCTAGTGCTATGCATTTTCTATGAACTTTTTGGTAACTTGTTGCCAAAGGGGGAGAAAAATGTATAGATCATAGGCTTCGAGAGAGAGAGTTTGCTTTTGTTCTCCCTTGTCTTCTTGGTTGAACTTTGTTTGTCTTTTGATTTCTTGAGATACTATGCTATTATCTGTGAGACATTGATGATCATGTGGTTGATCATAAGCTACACTTATGCTTGTTAGATGATATTATCTTACTTATCCTTATATGATCATTCACTTTGCTTGGTGATGAGTGCATGTATTTAATTCTTATCATTTCGAGCGCCCCACCAAGATGTATGTGACATGGAAGAGTAACCCATGATCCTAACTCATTGTGCATTTGCAGTCCAAAGCAAATCTTAAGATATGCACAAATTTAGGGGGAGCTCTTGCTTTTCACATACTTCTCAAAGCGACAATATCTTTCACTCTTATTATCATTTGTCGAAGCTTTGATCTATATGTTGTCATCAATTACCAAAAAGGGGGAGATTGAAAGTGCAACTATCCCTGGGTGGTTTTGGTAATTCCTAACAACATATAGCTCATTGAGCTAACATTATTCCAAGATTAATATTTCAGGAAAAGCTCAATGAATGGCATGGCATGGATGAGGAAAGTGGATACCTCAAAATTCTAAGGACAAAAAGTTTGGCTCAAGCTTGAAGCTCAAGACTCTACATTTTATATTTTAGTGATCCAAGATCACATTGAGTCTATAGGAAAAGCCAATACTATCAAGGAGGGATGAGGTGTTGCTTAATGGCTTGCTTGCTCAAAATGCTTAGTGGTATGCTCCAAAACCCTCAACTACCTTCCCACATCCACATATGACCTAAACCAAAAGTCAAACTCGGCCCCACCGATTCTTTCTATCCGGCGCCACCGAGTTTCAAATGTCATAGCCACTGCCATAAACCCTAGGCAAATCGGTCTCACCGATAGGGATCTCGGTCTCACTGAGATGGGATTGTAATCTCTCTGTTTCCCTTCGTAACGTTTCGGTCTTACCGAGATGAGGAATCGGTCCCACTGAGATTGCAATGTAAACTCTCTGTTTCCCTTTTGTAACACTTTGGTCTCACCGAGATGAGCGAATCGGTCCCACCGAGTTTACCTAACCAAGTCTCTGGTTAGCTTATTACCAAAATCGATCCCACCGAGTTTGTGTAATCAGTCACACCGAGATTACATTATGCCCTAACCCTAACCATATCGGTCCTACCGAGTTGCATCTTAGTCCCACCGAAAATCCTAACGGTCACTAGGTTTGCTGAATCAGTCCGACCAAGTTTAACCATTCGGTCCCATCGAGTTTGGCAAATTTTGTGTAACAGTTAGATTCTGTGTGGAGGCTATATATACCCCTCCACCCACTCTTCATTCGTGGAGAGAGCCATCATAACATACCTACACTTCCAATACACATTTTCTGAGAGAGAACCACCAACACTTGTGTTGAGGTCAAGATATTCCATTCCAACCATATGAATCTTGATCTCTAGCCTTCCCCAAGTTGCTTTCCACTCAAATCTTCTTTCCACCAAATCCAAATCTTGTGAGAGAGAGTTGAGTGTTGGGGAGACTATCATTTAAAGCACAAGAGCAAGGAGTTCATCATCAACACACCATTTGTTACTTATTGGAGTGTGGTGTCTCCTAGATTGGCTAGGTGTCACTTGGGAGCCTCCAACAAGATTGTGGAGTTAAACCAAGGAGTTTGTAAGGTCAAGGAGATCGCCTACTTCGTGAAGATCTAGCGCTAGTGAGGCAAGTCCTTCATGGGTGTAACGCCCTCGATGGGGCTATATCTCCTGCGTGTCAAAGCACGACTTAGAGGCATAACCGCATTGAAAGCAATGTCGCAAGTAAGGTAATATTCACAACAACCCATGTAAATAGATAATAGGGGAAAAGGTACATAGTTGGCTTACACTCGCCACGTCACACAAATATATGAATAACATTACAATCATCCAATACACTCATGGTCCGACTACGGTACCAAAATAAAAGATCAACCCCAACGTGCGACATGGTCCCGATCGCCCCAACTGGGCACCTCTACTGATCATCTGGGAAAGACACATAGTAACGGCGAGAGTCTTCGTCGAACTCCCACTTGAGCTCAAGCGCATCATCTGGACCGGAATCATCGGTCCCTGCATCTGGTTTTTTGAAGTAAACTGTGAGTCACGGGGACTTAGCAATCTCGCACCCTCGCGATCAAGACTATTTAAGCTTAAAGGTAAGGCAAGGTAATATGTGGAGCTGCAGCAAGCGACTAGCATATATGGTGGCTAACCTGTTCGCAAAAGAGAGCGAGAAGAGAAGGCAAAGCACGAACGAAGAACTATGATCAAGAAGTGATCCTATAACAACCTACGTCAAGCATTACTCCAACACCGTGTTCACTTCCCGGACTCCGCCGAGAAGAGACCATCACGGTTACACACACGGTTGATTCATTTTAATTATGATAAGTTTCATGTTATCTACAACCGGACATTAACAAATTCCCATCTGCCCATAACCGCGGGCATGGCTTTCAAAAGTTCAAATCCCTGCAGGGGAGTCCCAACTTAACCCATCACAAGCTCTCACGGTCAACGAAGGATATTCCTTCTCCCGAGACATTCCGATCAGACTCGGTATCCTGGTTCTACAAGACATCCTCGACAATGGTAAAACAAATCCAGCAACACCGCCCGAATGTGCCGACAAATCCCGATAGGAGCTGCACATATCTCGTTCTCAGGGCACTCTCAGATGAGACATCCTACGAGTAAAACCAACCCTCAAGTTGCCCCGAGGTGGCCCCGCAGTCTACTCGGTCGGACCAACACTCAGAGGAGCACTGGCCCAGGGGGGTTTAAATAAAGATGACCCTTGGGCTCCGGAAACCCAAGGGAAAAAGAGGCTAGGTGGCAAATGGTAAAACCAAGGTTGGGCATTGCTGGAGGAGTTTTATTCAAGGCGAACTGTCAAGGGGTTCCCATTATCACCCAACCGCGTAAGGAACGCAAAATCCGGGAACATAACACCAATATGACGGAAACTAGGGCGGCAAAAGTGGAACAAAACACTAGGAAAAAGGCCGAGCCTTCCACCCTTTACCAAGTATATAGATGCATTAAGATAACAAGATAAATATGGTGATATCCCAACAATAAACAATGTTCCAACAAGGAACGATCTCCAATCTTCACCTGCAACTAGCAACGCTATAAGAGGGGCTGAGCAAAGTGGTAACTTAGCCAATCAACGGTTTGCTAGGACATGGTGGGTTAGAGGTTTGACATGGCAATTTCAGAGGCATGATAAGCAAGTGGTAGGCATCGTAGCATAGGCATAGCGAAAGAGCGAGCATCTAGCAAGCAAAGATAGAAGTGATTTCGAGGGTATGATCATCTTGCCTGCAAAGTTGTCAGAGTTGACTTGATCCTCGTAAGCAAACTCAACGGGCTCCTTGTTAGCAAACTCGTCTCCCGGCTCTACCCAAACAAGACAAACAAGCAAAAGGAACACAATCAACCACGTCCAATGCTCGAACAACATGATGCAAACTTGGTATGCTATGCCGGATGCGATATGTGATGCATATGCAAGATTTGACAAGGAATGATTGAACCTGGCCTCAACTTGGAAATCCAAGAGTGCAACTAGAAAGGTGAGGTGATTTCGGTTGAAATCAATATAAAGATCACCGGAATCGGATGCACGGTTTGGAAATGGCAAGCAAAACAAATATGACACCGGTCTGCGATAAACAGCAAGTAGCCATCTAAATGCATCAAGATAATTATGCTACAACACTCAATCATGACAACAAAGTACATGGCAGGGATCCACTCATGATTCTTGACAAAAGATGAACACTGAGCTACCGCCAATTCATCCATTAACAGGTTCAAACAAGCATGGCAAAAGTGCAAATGATAACAGGTTTCAGACTTTGTGAAATTAACACAAGTCTAGAATTTAACATCAGGTAGCACACTTCGGAGCATGAAAACTATATGCTACAGGAACTTAACATGGCAAAGCAAAGCATGGCATGAAGCTACTCAAATCACTTAACAAAAGTCCCTTAGTGACCTTGAGCCAAAAGGGATCAGAAAATACAATCGCAAGCATGCGAACATGGCAAAAACATAATCAGATTACAGACTTAGTGAAAAACTGGAGCATGCAAATCTGTTAACGAGTAGGCATGTTCACGAGCTCGATGCACTCACTACAGAGCATGAAATGACAAACTAATCATACACCCATGAAGAATACATAGCATAGAAGTTAGACATGGTAAGAACAACAACATAGCATGCACGGATCAATAACAACATCCTCGGCAACATCGCTAACAAGTCAACAATATTCCAGGATTCATGAAATAGCAAAAGTAGAGCTCGATTGACTCAAGATAGGGTGCTCCATAAATGCAAACAAAGACATGGATGGATAGAGCACCACAATGTTAACAAAACATCCTTACTGATCATCCTCAAAAGAGGCACGGATCACTCGGAAACAACATGAACATATGGCATAATGACAAAATCAGGACAAGGACTTAGAGAAATTCTAAGTCCCTGAAAACAGCATTAACGAATGCACTACTTTGCAAGCTTGTGCTAGTAACCACACATATCACAAAAATACATGGTAAGCACCTCTGTAAAGATGGCATGGCATATAACAAAACATATGTAGAGCTCAGGAGCATATCATGCACACATTAATCATGGGAAAAATGACAAATAGCTATTTGATGAAACAGATCTGACAATTTTATCATATAGCCCTCTTCCGACAGCATTTCGGGCATCAAGATGAGCTCAAATGAAAATGACGCAATGAGATGAAATGATGTACTCTCTGAGGCGAACATTTTGATATGCTACACGTGCAAATCGGAGCTACAGATGCGGAGATACGACATGATGAATATTGCAAAAAAATAAGGAGAGAGGGGGGAAAGTCAACCGAGGGGGCTAGGGTTCCATATCGGATCTGGATCGCGTTCACTGTAGCGGATCGGGGTCGCCGGAACAGTGGCCGGAGCTGATGGCCGTGGTGGCCGGAGACGACGGAGATCGCCGGCGGAGCTCGTCGGACAGCGAGGGAGAGGACAGAGATGGAGGCGGCGGCTCCCTGGCGCGGCGACCGAAGCCTCGGGGCGACGCGGGAGCGCTTGGCGAGGTGAGGCGGAGCGGCAACTGGAGCAACGCGGTCGTCGGCGATGGCGACGCGGTGGCGCTGGGCGGCTCGGGCGGCCGGAGATGGAGGAGAGGGGCGGCACGGGCGTCAGGCGCCTCGGCCCGGATCGGCGGCGGGGAGGGCCAGAGATGGGCTCTCGGGCCCGCGGTGGTGAAGTGGGGCGACTGCGCCACGTGGCGGCCGGTGAGAGGCTGGCGGCGGTGGCGGACGTTGTCCGGCGCGGGCCGGACACTTCCGGTGCGCGGAGGAGCGAAAAATTAGGGTTAGGGTAAGGGAAGATCCGAAATTTTCGCGGGAGGTCTAGTTTTATAGGTAGAGGGAGCTAGGAAGCTCGAAATGAGGTGCGGTTTGCGGCCACGCGATCGTGATCGAACGCTCTAGATTATGGAAGAGTTTTTGGTGGGTTATGGGCCAAAATGGAAGCGTGTTGGGCTGCAACACACACGAGGCCTTCTCGGTCCCTCGGTTAACCGTTGGAGTATCAAACGAAGTCCAAATGGTACGAAACTTGACAGGCGGTCTACCGGTAGTAAACCAAGGCTGCTTGGCAAGTCTCGGTCCAATCCGGAAATGTTTAACCCCCACACACGAAAAGAGGTAGAAATGACCACCGGAGGAGATAGGAGCGCCGGAATGCAAAACGGACAACGGGGAAAATGCTCGGATGCATGAGACGAACACGTATGCAAATGCAATGCACATGATGACATGAAATGAGATGCATGACAAAGGCAACAACACACGGAGACAAAAACCCGAACCCGAGGAAGTAAAATAACTTAGCGCCAGAAACAGCAAGAGTTGGGATTCATATAAGGTAAATTACATCCGGGGTGTTACAGTGGGAGACGGCCATGATGGAATAGACAAGGTTGCTTCTTCGTGGACCCTTCATGGGTGGAGCCCTCCGTGGACTCGCGCAACCGTTACCCTCCGTGGGTTGAAGTCTCCATCAACGTGGATGTACGATAGCACCACCTATCGGAACCACGACAAAAACATCTGTGTCTCCAACTGCGTTTGAATCCTCCAAACCCTTCCCTTTACATTCTTGCAAGTTGCATGCTTTACTTTCCGCTGCTCATATACTCTTCTGCATGCTTGCTTGAATTGTGTGGAGATTGCTCTTTGTGCTAAGATAGCTAAAATCTGCCAAGAACTAAAATTGGGAAAAGGCTAGATTTTTATTTGGTCAAGTAGTCTAATCACCCCCCCTCTAGACATACTTTCGATTCTACACCCCGCCTTGGATGAACTCCGGCCGCCGCCATGGCCGATGAGCTCGATGCTCCTACGCTCTCCCGCTCGCCCCAGCACCACCAACATGCTCATGGCGTCCTCAGGAAGCGAACGCACCATGCCGTTTGCTCTAGCTCGCGCTGAAACCCCGCACCCGCTCGAGCCCGAGCTCGACAGCCGCTAAACCTCGTCGCCGACATCGTTTCCGACCACCCCGCGGCCTCCCGTCCGGTCCTTTGAATGCGGACGAGCGAGAGGACCTCCCTGGTGCCAGCAGTGCGACGAACTGCCGTCCCTAACGCGAGTCCGGCGAGCTCTCACCGTCGGTTTGGTCATCGCCGGCGTAGATCCGGCGATGTTGACGTGGCTCTAGCTTAATTAGGCCTAACCACTAATTAGCACTAACCTAATTGACCCTATGGGTCAATGACAAGTGGGGCCCGGCCCCTAATTCACTTATTAGTTTACGTCTAATTAAACTAGTTTAGTCACTGTGAGACCGACATGCATGACCCACGCGTCAGGTTTGACCTGACCGGGTCTGTTGACCTGCTAACATCATGCTGACGTAGTAAAGAATTTTCTGGATTTAAACTTATTCAGAAAATTCCAGAAATTGTTACAAACTTCAAAAAATCATATAAAATCAACCGTAGTCCGTAGCTCAGAATTAAATAAATTATATATGAAAAATTATCAGAAAAATCCAATCTATCCATCTGTACCATTTTCATGCATGTTGGAACAACTTAAGGCCACTGTTTAGGACAAATCAAATGAATGGTATTTAAATAACCACATGTGGAGTTTGAATTTGAACTTTGGGTTCAAACCAACTTCATTTAATTGTGTTTCTAGTTGCATTAGCTCAATCAACAACATATTGCCATGTCATTATCATGCATCATGTTGTGCATTGCATTGATTGTGTTCCTTCTCTATTGCCGGTGGTTGTCCCCTCTCGATAGACGTTGTACCGACGTTGTGATCGTTGACACTGATGAAGACCCAATGATATCTTCAGAAGTGCCAGGCAAGCAAAACCCCCTTGTTCATTCCGATATAATCCCACTCTCTCGCTCTTGCTCTCTTTTACTGCATTAGGACAACAACGATTCAACTATTACATGCTGCGGTAGTTGAACCCCTTTCCTATGCATGACCTGTCATTGCCACAGTAAATAGATGAAACCCACTAGCATGAGTAGGAGTTGTTTGAGCCCTGATGTGCATACTCATTCATGCTTGTTGTCATGCCTGCTACTGCTTAGAGTTGAGTCAGGTCTGATTCATCGGGAATGAATTGGAACGTGGTGAACATGTCCTACCGTTGAGAGCTAAGTGTGTGAACACGATTTGGTAAAGGTAGCGGTGAGATGTGTAGGATCTAGAAGTAGATGTGTCTAGAGGGGGGGTGATTAGACACTTAGTGCTAAAGTTGCAATTTTTAGGCCTTTTTGGTTTGAGTGGAGTTTTCGGCACAATTTCAACATACACAATACATATCAAGCAAGCATGCAAAGAGTATATGAGCAGCGGAATGTAAAGCATGCAACTTGCAAGAATGTAAGGGGAAGGGTTTGGAGAATTCAAACGCAATTGGAGACACGAATGTTTTTCCCATGGTTCGGATAGGTGGTGCTATCCTACATCCACGTTGATGGAGACTTCAACCCACGAAGGGTAACGGTTGCGCGAGTCCACGGAGGGCTCCACCCACGAAGGGTAATGGTTGCGCGAGTCCACGGAGGGCTCCACCCACGAAGGGTCCATGAAGAAGCAACCACCCACGAAGGGTCCACGAAGAAGCAACCTTGTCTATCCCACCATGGCCATCGCCCACGAAGGACTTGCCTCACTAGCGGTAGATCTTCACGAAGTAGGCGATCTCCTTGCCCTTACAAACTCCTTGGTTCAACTCCACAATCTTGTCGGAGGCTCCCAAGTAACACCTAGCCAATCTAGGAGACACCACTCTCCAAGAAGTAACAAATGGTGTGTAGGTAATGAACTCCTTGCTCTTGTGCTTCAAATGATAGTCTCCCCAACACTCAACTCTCTCTCATAGGATTTGGATCTGGTGGAAAGAAGGTTTGAGTGGAAAGCAACTTGGGGAAAGCTAGAGATCAAGATTCATATGGAATATCTTGGCCTCAACACATGAGTAGGTAGTTCTCTCTCAGAAATAGGATGTTGGAGGTGTAGGCTTAGTCTGATGGCTCTCTCCACGAATGAAGAGGAGGTGGAGGGGTATATATAGCCTCCACACAAAATCCAACCGTTACACACGATTTACCAATCTCGGTGGGACCGAATCAACAAACTCGATCAGACCGAAATAGGAAACCTAGTGACCGTTAGAGATTTTCGGTGGGACCGACTGGATCAACTCGGTGGGACCGATGTGCTAGGGTTAGGGTAAATCCAAAACTCGGTTTGACCGATTACTCAAACTCGGTGGGACCGATTTGGGTAATAAGTGAAACAGAGAGTTGGCCAAGCAAACTCGGTGGGGCCGATTGCATATCTCGGTGGGACCGAAAATATTGCAATAGGTAACAGAGAGTTTGCAAGCCCATCTCGGTGAGACCGAGATCCCATCGGTGAGACCGAACTGATTAGGGTTTCTGGCAGTGGCTATGACAGGTGAAACTCGGTGGCGCCGGATAGGAATAATCGGTAGGTCCGAGTTTGGCTTTGGGTTTAGGTCATATGTGGAAGTGGGAAAGTAGCTGAGGATTTTGGAGCATATCATTAAGCACATGAAGCAAGAGGCTCATTAAGCAACACCTCATCCCTCCTTGATAGTATTGGCTTTTCCTATGGACTCAATGTGATCTTGGATCACTAAAATGTAAAATGAAGAGTCTTGAGCTTGAAGCTTTAGCCAATCCTTTGTCCTTAGCATCTTGAAGGAGTTCCCACAACCTTTAGTCCATGCCACTCCATTGTGGAACTTATCTGAAACATGCTAGATAGAAATGTTAGTCCAACAAGAGATATGTTGTCATCAATTATCAAAACCACCTAGGGAGCACTTGTGCTTTCAATCTCCCCCTTTTTGGTAATTGATGGCAACATACATCAAAGCTTTAGATAAAGATATAAAGAACAACAAGTAAAGCTTTGGAAGGACATGTAACAAGCATAGGCTCCCCCTACATGTATGCACTCATGTAAATATGAAATATAGAGGCATGTGAGAGCATAACCATGACAGAGTAGGCAATGTGTTACATGTATCTTGGCCATATGCATCAGAGCAAAAGATTATCAAGGAAAATACCTTCATGCTCATGAGTCCTTCTTGCAAACAGTATGTACATAAGCAAGAACTCCTCATACTCATGATTTTGATGCATATACTTACCTTGTGGTCTTGAGTTGGCTTAGGATGGAATGAACCTGCACAAACAAAGTTAGATAACACAGGTACATCCACTAGCCAGAGCAAACAAAAGAAACCACAAGAATACCAAGACTGGGATGACATGTAGAGAGTGAGTACAAGGTACCACATTGGATTCAACATGTCCCCAGAATAAAGATATTCAACATGTCCCCAACATGTCCCCAGTATTCTATCCCCCTGGAAGTCTCTCTCTCCCCCTTAATACTTTCTCTCTTGTAGTTTTGGTCCTTGAGACTTTTTCTCTCCCTTGATGTGATCTCTCTCTCCTACAAGCTTTGATGTGACCTCTCTCTCCCCCTTTGACATCAATTTCCAAGAAGGGCTTTCTGGAATCCGTCGTATAGGTTTGGTCCTTGAGACTCAGCACAAAGCAATGGATAAAACTGTGATGCTTGTAGAGGACAAGATTCATTGAGTAGAGCTAGATCAGAAGAAATATAGAACAAGTGGCAAACTGTTTTTCCTGTTGCGAAGTCGGTGGCACCGAGTGGTATGTTTCGGTGGCACCGAAAAGATTCGGTTGGACCGAAAATTACAAGTCGGTGAAACCGAGTTCACACAGAGAAAAACACTTGTCACCTCAGCTCACTAGACATGCAGGATCTCACAAAGATTTGCAGTGAATTACCTGAAGGATTTGCAAGGAATTAAATGCAGAAAATGCAGAACATAAACAGAAAGAAAAGAGAAGAGACTGAAAAATCTAGATGGAGTTTTTTTTGTTTTTGAAAAAGAGAAAGAAACTAAACATGCATGAGATACACACAAAAAGAACACAAGAGAACTTCATCTAGAGTTGGGCGGTGACATAGTCACCTATGTTAGAGTATATTTACTTAGGAGTCAAGTGAGAACACTTGATCATAGGTCATACTCATCGTTTAAGCTCAAAATGGGGTTACCATTTTTCGTTTAAGCATCTTGATGTATTCACATCTTGTTGAGTTGCTTTGACTCATGTCTTGGAGTAAAGCTTCTCTAAGATGGAATAACATACCTTGGGTGGTGGTGTGGTTCTTGCTCATGTAGTTGAACTTGTGTGGGTGCTCAAGGTTGATGTAGCTCATCAAGAGTTGAGAGTACCACTTGGAGTTTGAGTTCATCTACCTACATGGGTTAGTTCTTGCAAGGAAGAGCACTTCTGTATCCAAAAATGACAATCATGAAGCTCAACATAGAATTTGTCAAAGGATATGTTTGAATGGTTTTTTGCTTCCTTGTCTTGAACCACCATTGTGTAGAGACTTGGTGACGTAGAGATTTCTCAAGATGTGAGTGAGTCGCAATCTCATGGAATTAGATTCAACCAAGCACCTACATGGGTTAGACAACATGCAAGGTACAAATATATCCAAGACATAAGATAGTCATCATAAGAGATATATCATGGATTAGTCATAAGCTCATGTCTTGCATGTATCCAATGGAGTTTCTACTCCAAGTTCGAAGCATCAATGATGTTCAATTCTCCTCTCAACCTGCAAAACACTTTCTCATCAAGAGGTTTAGTAAATATATCCGCCAATTGCTTATCGGTGCGAACATGCTTAAGATCAATGTCACCCTTAGCAACATGATCTCGGATGAAATGATGACGAACTTCAATATGCTTAGTTCGAGAATGTTGTACAGGATTATGACCAATTTTGATAGCACTTTCATTGTCACAAAGTAGTGGAACATGTTTCACATAAATCCCATAATCTTTAAGAGTTTGGGTCATCCAAAGTAATTGAGCACAACATGAACCAGCGGCAATGTATTCCGCTTCGGCGGTGGATAAGGATACCGAGTTTTGTTTCTTGGAAGACCAAGACACAAGAGATCTACCAAGAAATTGACAAGTACCCGAAGTGGACTTTCTATCAACCTTGTCTCCGGCATTATCCGAGTCGGAATAGCCAACAAGATCAAAAGAAGACCTCTTAGGATACCAAATGCCAAAATTTGGTGTATGGATTAAATATCTCACTATCCTTTTCACAGCCTTAAGATGACATTCTTTAGGAGCAGCTTGATATCGTTCACACATGCACACACTTAGCATAATATCGGGACGTGAAGCACATAGGTATAACAATGAACCAATCATAGAGCGATAAACCTTTTGATCAACCGGTTCACCATCTTTGGTCAAATCATTATGTCCACTAGTAGGCATGGGTGTAGACATACCTTTGCATTCTTGCATATTGAACTTCTTGAATAAGTCCTTGGTGTACTTCGTTTGAGAGACAAATGTACCTTCCTTAGTTTGCTTGATTTGCAAACCGAGAAAGAATTTGAGTTCACTCATCATAGACATCTCAAACTTCTCTGATATTAGCTTTCCAAACTTTTCACTAAAGAGAGGGTTAGTTGAACCAAATATGATATCATCGACATAAATTTGGCATACAAATAGTTCTCCATTAACCCTTTTAGTAAAAAGAGTAGAATCAATTTTACCAATTTCAAAACCACTTGTAATAAGGAACTTGGTCAAGCATTTATACCATGCTCTAGGAGCTTGTTTAAGACCATAAAGAGCTTTGTGAAGTTTGTAAACATGATTTGGTTTCTTAGGATTGATAAAGCCGGGAGGTTGTTTGACATAAACTTCCTCCTCTATTTCACCATTTAGAAAAGCACTTTTAATGTCCATTTGGTACAAGGTGATATTATGGTGATTAGCATAGGCAAGTAAGATGCGAATGGACTCAAGTCTAGCAACGGGAGCATATGTCTCACCATAGTCCATACCTTCAACTTGTGTGTACCCTTGGGCGACGAGACATGCTTTGTTGCGAACCACTTGTCCATCTTCATCTTGCTTGTTGCGAAACACCCATTTGGTACCAATGATGTTGTGGTTGTTGTCGGGCTTCTCAACCAATGTCCAAACTTGGTTTCTCTCAAAATTGTGTAGCTCTTCATGCATAGCGTTTATCCAATCCAGATCTTCCAATGCTTCTTCAACCTTCATAGGTTCAATGCTAGAGATGAATGAATAGTTTTCACAAAAGTTAGCTAAACGAGTTTTTGAGCGAGTGATTCTCCCGGTTTGTATATCATTGAGGATTTGCTCGACGGGATGATCTTTGGCAATTCTTGCTCGAACTCGTGAGAGATTTTGCTTGGGTCTTTGTTGAACATCTTCTTCATCTTGTTCTTCTTCTTGGCCTTCTTCATTGTTGACGTCGTCGTTCTCTTGTCGTGGTGGAGAAAGAGGTTGTTGATGTTCGTCTTGATGCATTTCCTTGTCTTCTTCATCTTGGTGTGTCCCACTTGTGGATGCTTCCGTGTCGATTCTTGGTTCACCTTGTCGTGAAGTAGAAGCTTCCACTTGGACGGATGAAGTACTCTCCTTCACCTCCGTTGGACGAATTTTGCCAATGGACAAGTCTTGGATTGCTTCTGAAGGGTCTTTGTCTCCTACATCAATTGGCAATTGCTCTACTTGCGAGCCATTAGATTCATCAAACTTCACATCTACCGTCTCTTCAACCCTTCGGGTGAAATTGTTGTAGACACGGTAAGTGTGAGAGTTTGAGCCATAACCAAGTAGAAAACCTTCATGAGATTTAGGAGCAAACTTTGAACGATGATGCTCATCAAGAATGTAGCACTTTGAGCCGAATACTCGAAAGTATCCAACTTGGGGTTTGTTACCGGTGAGAAGATCGTATGCCGTCTTGCCGAGTAGCTTGTGAAGATATAAGCGATTTGTTGCGTGACAAGATGTCTCAACCGCTTCTGCCCAAAAGTGCTTCGGCGTCTTGTATTCATCAAGCATCGTTCTTGCCATTTCGATGAGCGTCCGGTTCTTCCTCTCAACAACTCCATTTTGTTGAGGTGTGTACGTAGCCGAGAACTCGTGTGAAATCCCTTCTTCGTCAAGAAGGGTGTCCACATTTGCGTTCTTGAACTCCGTTCCGTTGTCACTCCGAACCTTCTTGATCTTCACGTCAAACTGATTTTGGGCCTTCCTAGCGAAGTTTCTGAAGATCTTCTGGACCTGCGACTTGTCATTAAGAAAGAACACCCACGTAAATCTTGAAAAATCATCAACTATAACTTGACCAAAAGAATTTCCACCGAGACTCTTGTAGGCGTTGTGACCAAAAAGATCCATATGAAGTAGCTCGAGTGGCCTTCTTGTGGTCATGATGTTCTTCACGGGATGCCTTCCTCCAACCTGTTTACCTGCTTGACAAGCACTGCAAAGTCTATCCTTATCAAATATGACATCGTTAACTCCAAGGATATGATTTCCTTTAATAAGCTTGTCAAGGTTTCTCATGCCAACATGACCTAGTCGTCTATGCCACAACCAACCTTTTGAGGATTTAGCAACAAAGCAAGTTTTAGGTTGTGCCTTTTTAGAGAAATTGACAATGTAAAGATCACCTCTACGCATACCCGTAAATACCATTTTATGATTGTCTCGACGAAATACTTGGCAATCTACCTCAGTAAATAGGACATTCAAACCGAAATCAGCAAGTCTAGATACTGAAAGTAAGTTGTAGCCGAGAGATTCAACGAGCATGACATTTTGAATGGAACTATCATGTGAGATGGCCACCTTACCAAGGCCAACCACTTTACCCTTTGAATTATCACCAAAGGTGACATATTTTCGAGGGCCGTCATTTTCAGCAAGCTCACGAAACATCTCTTCATCTCCGGTCATATGATCAGTACATCCACTATCAAGAACCCATTCCTTTCCTCCTGATTCATAGCCCCAAAGATTTGCCATAAGACCAAAATGTCTCATTGCATCATCAAGATCGAAGTCACTATCATCATCATCATCATCATCATCATAGTATCCATGTTCATCATGATCTTGTGACTCATCATTTCCTAGAGAGGGTAATTCATTAGATAAATGATCATCAAAGTGGTCACTTTTATGAATTCTTATAGCTTCGAATATGATATCACTAATGATTCCAACATCTCCTTTAGCATGCTTAAGATTGGTAAGTTCAAATAGACAATTACCAAAACTAGGATCACTAGAGTTCATCTTACTCAAGGCAATAGATTTATGGAGAATTTCATCCAAAGTTTTCAAGGAATGATCGGGAAATTGTTCCTCAAGAAATTTCCATATAGTATAGGCACAATTAAGAGTAGGCAAACTAGCAATCAAATTTTTGGGCAATCCTCTAATGATGAGCTCAATAGTTCTAAGATTGCTAATCATGTCAATATCTTCATCTAGGGTAGGATGCAAAGGATCAATATGAGGTGCACAAGGGCTAGCAATATACTTGTTCAAATGATATTGATTGAAAATTACAAGCATCTCATTTTTCCACTCATGAAAACACTCTCCATCAAGAATAGGCACTCTATGTCTAAGACTCCCTAAGGTAGACACATCCATCTTCCTCCAATGGTGATTAAACCAAGGCAATGGAGACCAAAGCTCTGATACCACTTGTAGGATCTAGAAGTAGATGTGTCTAGAGGGGGGGTGATTAGACACTTAGTGCTAAAGTTGCAATTTTTAGGCCTTTTTGGTTTGAGTGGAGTTTTAGGCACAATTTCAACATACACAATACATATCAAGCAAGCATGCAAAGAGTATATGAGCAGCGGAATGTAAAGCATGCAACTTGCAAGAATGTAAGGGGAAGGGTTTGGAGAATTCAAACGCAATTGGAGACACGGATGTTTTTCCCGTGGTTCGGATAGGTGGTGCTATCCTACATCCACGTTGATGGAGACTTCAACCCACGAAGGGTAACGGTTGTGCGAGTCCACGGAGGGCTCCACCCACGAAGGGCAATGGTTGTGCGAGTCCACGGAGGGCTCCACCCACGAAGGATCCACGAAGAAGCAACCACCCACGAAGGGTCCACGAAGAAGCAACCTTGTCTATCCCACCATGTCCATCGCCCACGAAGGACTTGCCTCACTAGCGGTAGATCTTCACGAAGTAGGCGATCTCCTTGCCCTTACAAACTCCTTGGTTCAACTCCACAATCTTGTCGGAGGCTCCCAAGTAACACCTAGCCAATCTAGGAGACACCACTCTCCAAGAAGTAACAAATGGTGTGTAGGTAATGAACTCCTTGCTCTTGTGCTTCAAATGATAGTCTCCCCAACACTCAACTCTCTCTCATAGGATTTGGATCTGGTGGAAAGAAGGTTTGAGTGGAAAGCAACTTGGGGAAAGCTAGAGATCAAGATTCATATGGTAGGAATGGAATATCTTGGCCTCAACACATGAGTAGGTAGTTCTCTCTCAGAAATAGGATGCTGGAGGTGTAGGCTTAGTCTGATGGCTCTCTCCACGAATGAAGAGGAGGTGGAGGGGTATATATAGCCTCCACACAAAATCCAACCGTTACACACGATTTACCAATCTCGGTGGGACCGAATCAACAAACTCGATCAGACCGAAATAGGAAACCTAGTGACCGTTAGAGATTTTCGGTGGGACCGACTGGATCAACTCGGTGGGACCGATGTGCTAGGGTTAGGGTAAATCCAAAACTCGATTTGACCGATTACTCAAACTCGGTGGGACCGATTTGGGTAATAAGTGAAACAGAGAGTTGGCCAAGCAAACTCGGTGGGGCCGATTGCATATCTCGGTGGGACCGAAAATATTACAATAGGTAACAGAGAGTTTGCAAGCCCATCTCGGTGAGACCGAGATCCCATCGGTGAGATCGAACTGATTAGGGTTTCTGGCAGTGGCTATGACAGGTGAAACTCGGTGGCGCCGGATAGGAATAATCGGTAGGTCCGAGTTTGGCTTTGGGTTTAGGTCATATGTGGAAGTGGGAAAGTAGCTGAGGATTTTGGAGCATATCATTAAGCACATGAAGCAAGAGGCTCATTAAGCAACACCTCATCCCTCCTTGATAGTATTGGCTTTTCCTATGGACTCAATGTGATCTTGGATCACTAAAATGTAAAATGAAGAGTCTTGAGCTTGAAGCTTTAGCCAATCCTTTGTCCTTAGCATCTTGAAGGAGTTCCCACAACCTTTAGTCCATGCCACTCCATTGTTGAACTTATCTAAAACATGCTAGATAGAAATGTTAGTCCAAAAAGAGATATGTTGTCATCAATTATCAAAACCACCTAGGGAGCACTTGTGCTTTCAAGATGCCATGTAGGAGTACATGGTGGGTTGTCTCATTGCAGCCGTTCTCAGGAACTGAGTTCTGTGTTTGTGATCCATGAACAGTTACTACCACACATTGGGTTCCGGTAACTCGGCCCCTCTTGGCTTATTAATCAACTCGATCTCTGTCCAGGAGTTGCAACTAGTTTCTGGTGTTTGTAGGTAGTGTTAGTAGTCTACCAAGTGGCACCCGGTACAGGTGGGCTTGGGACAGACTAGGCACAGTGGCACGGTGTACCAAGTGGCACCCGGATGGTGGGCTTGGGAACCCTGCACACATCGTTTGGGGACGTGAGCGACACCTCGGCCGGATCTCCTTGCGGATGGAACCCGAATAGGTGATAAACCTGGATGAGAGACTTGGGTGGTTAGTCAGGTCGTGGCCAACACCCTCGCCCGGCTTCCGCTTGAAGGTTGCCGAGGTACATGACGTGTATAGGGCGATAAGTGGTGAGAGCGTGTGTGAAGAAGCCGGATTATCACTATCTATTCGAATAGCCGGATTCCTCGGATATGGAAACTTGGACCCCTTGCATAGTTCATAGACAAGTGAAAGTGGATACTCTAAAATACGCAAGATAAGTGTGAGTGCTATGGATGGCGTTCTCGCAGGGAGACGGGAGTGGATCCATAGTGGTGTATTGGTATGGTGAATTTGTGGACTCGTGTGCGCCACCTCAAAAGAGTTACTTGCAGTCGTAGTTTAGGTTAGCCACTGAGTCAAAGCTGGCTTGCTGCAGTTAAACTCCACCACCCCCTTTGTTGATACCGATGCATATGTAGTTAGTTCTGATGTAAGTCTTGCTGGGTACATTTGTACTCACGTTTGCCTATTTTATGTTTTGCAGAGAGACGTCAGTCTCGCTAGTAGTTTCGTGTGGACTTCGACATTTAGCTTGATACCTCAACTACGATCTTGTGCCCTCGACAGGATCTTGTAGATAGTCCGGCTTCTCAGCTTTTTCATTTGTAGATGTCTGTACTCAGACATGTTAAGCTTCCGCGTGTGCTTTGACTTGTATGATCTGAATGTTGGGTCATGAGACCAATGTTTGTAATATCTCGCTCCTCGAATCCTAATGAATAAATACCTTGAGTCGTAGAGTTATGTTGTGATGCCATGTTGTATTTACACATATCGAGCATATTGTGTGTATGATTTAAATGCTTGGTATGTGTGGAATCTGACAACCTAGTTGTTCATCCTTGGTAGCCTCTCTTATGGGGAAATGTAGTCTTGTGCTTCCATGAGCCATAGTAGTCCGCTACAGCCCAGTTCACCAGAGTCCTGCTAGCCCAGCACTACTGCTCCGGAACACTTAACTGGCCGGCATGTGATTCACTTTGTTCCTATGTCTGTCCCTTTCGGGAAATGTCACGCGGTGACATCCGGAGTCCTGCCTAGCCTGCTATAGCCCGGGTTCCCGGAGTCCTGTTAGCCCAGTGCTACAGCCCGGATTCACACGCTGCTGACCGACATGCTCGATGTTGATTCATGTATGCCTGTCCCCGTAAGTTAGTGCCACTTTGGGTTGACGACTAGTCATGTCGGCCCGGGTTCTATGTCATATGGATGCTAGCGACACTATCATATACGTGAGCCAAAAGGCGCAAATGGTCCCGGGCCATGGTAAGGCGACACCAGTGGGAATACCGTGCATGAGGCCGCAAAGTGATATGAGTTGTTACAGGCTAGATCGATGTGACTTAGAATCGGGGTCCTGGCAGCTTTGGTATCAGAGCCTGACTGCCTATAGGATTACCTTGCCAGACTGGTCGAAGTTGTGTCTAGAAATGCTTTAGTTATACAAGGGAATTGATTGTGGAAGGGAACGTAAGGCTCTTTTTACTCCTTTTACCTTATGTCTTCTGATCTGAGTCAACCTTATCTTTTCTACGGGGTTAAGAACTAGACTTCTCATCTTTCTATCAGGATCACGTGTTACTAATTCGTAGACTTATAAGATTGATGGATTCAAGCCTCAGTTCAGTTCCTACTACTTCCATATGTTCATAGCTCGCCTTAGAACCTTGATATTGTGATGTTGAGTGGTTATGCCACCATTTTGCAGGATGTCTCAAATCTTTTTGAGCATTTACAACCGTTATGCTGTCCAAGTCATCCCAGGTTTCTAAATAGTCTGATGCACTTGCAAATCTTTCCTCCATGTTCCCGTTGTATTTTTGGGCCAGATTAAGCACACTAATCGGTGTGTTGAGGTACTCCGTTGCCTTGACATGTATGTTGGAGTTAGTATTATGACCCTAGGTGTCCTTGAGAACCACTCAGTAATTTAGCAATGCTTTTGTATCCCCAGTGTAATGATTCTGGCCATCATTCTCGAAAGCATGCCATGATGTTATTAGTTAGTAGGTATTCTACTCCTGTGTTCTTGACCCAAGAATCACTCTACTCACTTCCTATTGATAGTGTTGCTAGTTCCTTTAGGATATTAGTAACCTTTGCGATAGTCCTCAAGGTCCGTGGTATTTCCTTCTTCCAAATACCATCAACTGCTTATGGCAGAAGTTCTTTTGAACCAAAAGATCACAACCAGGGTGCTCTTGAGGAGTACTCTATTCATATTGTGACTGCCAATTCTATCATTCTGCATGGGTTATCCGGAAGAAATATGTTGAACTCGTTTGACATACTAACCCATGAATCCACAACTCAGAAAAGTTATATGTTCCTTGAGTTGTTCTCTTTAGTTGTATTCTGACCCCCGTCTATCATTTGATAGTCAAGAGTATGCGTGCATTCGATGTCGATGCCTATTATTCTTGTGGTCTGTCAAGCTATTCTATTTCGGAATGACCAGGAGAAACAAACTCCAGTACCTTGTCCATTTCTAGGATTGGGTCAAAGCAATTGTACTTCGCAGATCAAAATGCCAATCCAGCTTTTGCTCTGTTCTACCTTGAAGTGTTACCAACTTCATGTCAAGAATGTCATGAGAATTGCACCACCTCTTATGAATTCTTGACGGAGTGATACTTCTCGCCATCATTATTCATTCCTCGGTCCCGTGTTGTTGTAACCAGATTGCCGACAAGTGAATCATGATGTGTGGAATCAATACTCCTAGCAACTTCGTTGCTTGGTAGTTAATGGACAATAATTTCATTCTTAGCATGTTGGTTATTGAATCATCATCCTAAGATTGATCGTGCTACCTAGTCCATATTTTGGTGCACTCTTCGATCAAAGAGTTAGAATTGTGTCAATTCCTTTCTTATTTGATCACATTATCTTGCCTCAAAAGCAAGATTGCTCCTGAGATCAATAACATATCGGTGGTTCATGATTTTCCGAATATCTTCTCGAAAGTATCACCAGGTTGTTCCCTGACTGTTATGTTGAGCTCGTGATCAAGTTGGTTTCTTGTAAACCACCATTTCTCCAAGAATCTTTGTTGGATACTCCTGAGCTAGTTGGTTAAGCTAAACAATAACTTGGAGAGCTGGAAGGTAAAAGCTTGCCAGCTTAGTTCATCTCAAGGGATATATTTGCGTGTGTTGAAGATAAATGATATCTTCATCGATTGGTCCCTGTGATCAGTTGTTGGACCTATTGTCGTATCAAAACCTTGATTTGAGTATGGGCTATCATCAAATCAAATCAGAACCAACGATGTTCATAATGTTGTCTTACTCGTGGTGGATCCCTCAAGCATACACCATTATATCTTTTGGGTCTGACCAATGCTATCACTTGTTCACATAATTATGGAATTCCATCTCCATGGAAACCTGGATGAATTGTTGTTGAGCCCATCAGCAACACTGCTACCTTCTCCATGATTCGTGTTGAACATCCAGCTAGTATTGGAAACTTTATAAGCATTATCTTCATGTTTCGTTCATGAAGCATATGTTTGGATGAAAAAAGTGACTACCTCTGATTCACGTGCATTTGGTGAAAGTTGCCGCCGTGAATTCAAGAAAGTTAGTTTTGCTTCCTTTGGAATCGTCCCAAGTCAGTCATGCACATGTGCGAAGTATTCTGTGGTTTGGAGACTTGCAACCTTCATTCTGTATGTATCCCTAGCACACCAAGCCACTGATTGATTTGTTCGAGGCAAAGAAGTTCCTTCTTAAGAATCATGACTTTTGTAAGGACTACGATATCCTCGATGATGGTTCCCAACCTGAACTCGGTAGTGTTTTATTATAAGACTACTACGTGGTTATGCTTGTCTTGGACAGCATGTTCAAAGGTATGTATCAGAACCAGCTCATGTTTTGGAGCTTGCTATCATAGTTCATCTCCCAAGAATCTCGCAATGTCATCTCATCGATTTGTGTTGCAAACTTTCATTTTTCTTTCTAGAGTCGATGAGTCTGGAATATCCTGACACCAACTAGATCTGAATCTCAGGCAGATGTGATGGTTGGGACGTTTCCCAAGAGCTATAATATTGGTCTCTCGGTAACCGGTAAAGTGGATAACGTGGCCAACACACCCAACCGGAAGACCTGTTATTGTAGTATCTTGTTCGAAGAAGTTGGCCACTTCCCCATAAGGATCTAGTAGAATTTATTCCAATAGTAGTTCCTTATGGATTTTTGTGTTCCCGAAGTCCGACCATTTACTTGATGTGCTAGATACCAAACCATATCAATAACTGGGTTATGCTAGCACATCAAGGAGAACATTAGAAGCGGAGTGCTAAATGTCTCTCGGTCGATCATCCAAATTTTGATCCCTTGGCCTCGCTAAGGTGAAACGTGAGAAAGTGTTATCTTTCTTTGTATCTGCATCCTCCACCATTATTCATCATGGTAGTATGTTGTGTTGCCAGGATCCTTGACATGGATATTGGTAAAACATGTTGAATATGGAAATGCTCAAGCTCTTGAGAGCACGCGCAAGCAAAATCATCCCTTGCGTTGTCTTCAACAAAGTAGTCCACATCTTCCATTCTAGTCTGGGTATGCCATCCTTTCGAACTCCTTCAAACGATCGTTTGTGCATTTCCTTAGGCTGGTACAGAGAGTTTCAATGATCTCTATATCAAAAGTAATTCTTTTTGCCACTTAAAGGAATAATTCTACGAGTCACCTCCTCCAACATGTCTCGTTAGGGAATCATGGCAACTCAACTCCTTGCTACGTTGACAACCGTTCACCACCTTCTTAAGTGTGGAATTGTTGCCTACCTAGTGAACCTTCGCCATCTGTTTCTTCCATCCCTCTTGATGTATGTTTGTGTCTCAACTCGAGAGAGTTACTGTGTATCATCCCGTGAGTTGATCGTGAATTGCTTGATCTTCAAGAAGATCGTTTCCTGTAGAATCTCTTTTTGTCGTCATCGAGTTGAATGAAGATTTTGAAAGCAAAGACGTCAAGGTCAAATATGAAGCAATGGATCATGAAGACTGTGTCAGCTCCGTGCCCCCTCCGTCTTCTTACCTCACGTCTTGAATCTCGGGACGAGATTCTTGTTTAGTGGGGGCGAGGTGTCACATCCTAGCTTCTGGTGCTGCCTAGTGTTTGCATCTTGCTTGCATCATGTTTAAATTTTCGAAACTTGAATTGAGGAAATTTGGAAGCCTCAAATTATAATTCAAGAAGGGCAAAGAACCCTAGAAAATTGCATTCAATGCTTCTCAAAATGTTCTTATTAACTATTTGATATGTTTGGCAAGGCTTTTGCACCGATCCAAAAATAATGAACATTTGTAGGAATATTTTGGTCACTGAATTAAATCTTATTGTATTTGACTTTGGGCATTTAAATACTATAAATAATTTAAATGTTCAAATAATGTTGGAACTATTATTGGGCCACTGAAATAATTCAGCAAGTGTCCATGGATATTTTCAGGATTTTAGGAAATGCCTTGGTATTTTTCCTAAGCTCAAAACAGAGGCAAATAATTAGAAAACAAAAACAAATTAGAAAACAGAAGAGAGGGAGAGCTTACCTGGCCTCACCTGTGCAGCCACCAGAGAGGCCAGCCCAGCACTGTAGAGGCCCAGCCCACAGGGGCATGACCGTCTTCTACCTCTGCCAGTAGGCAGAGGCGAACCAGAGCACGACGCCGGCTGTGCCAGCTCCTACTTCGCGCTGGCGAGCTCTCCTCCCCCCCCCACACCCTCGAGACGCGACACAGCTCCCTGGCCCACTCCCTCACTCTCCCCGTGCTCCTCCTCCCCTCTGTCTCTCTCTCTCTCACGCGCACACCCGAGCGTTGCCGTCGCCGCCGATCGCCGTAGCCGTGGCCACCGGCCACCGCACCCCCTGCCGACATGCCCATCGACTCCGCCGCGATGCCTCGTGCCTCCAAGAAGAAGAACGCAAGCCCGGACGGCCTTCTTCCCGGCCAACGCCGCCATCCTCGACCTCGGGTGCCGGTGATCTGCGCCGTCGATTCGCTGGACCCCGTGCCTCCCCTGCCTTGCCAGCAGCAACAACAGACTCGCGGTGAGCCCCCGAGTCGTTTCCCGCTTCTTCCCTGGTCGCGTTTGACCTCTAGGCCATAGCCCCGCCTTGGCCGAACTCCGGCCGCCGCCATGGCCGACGAGCTCGATGCTCCTGCGCTCTCCCGCTCGCCCCAGCACCACCAACATTCTCATGGCGTCCCCGGGAAGCGAACGCACCGCGCCGTTTGCTCTAGCTCGCGTTGAAACCCCGCACCCGCTCGAGCCCGAGCTCGGCCGCCGCTAAACCTCGTCGCCGACATCGTTTTCGGCCACCCCGCGGCCTCCCGTCCGGTCCTTTGAATGCGGACGAGCGAGAGGACCTCCCTGGTGCCAGCAACGCGATGAACTGCCGTCCCTAACGCGAGTCCGGGGAGCTCTCGCCGTCGGTTTGGTCATCTCCGGCGTAGATCCGGCGATGCTGACGTGGCTCTAGCTTAATTAGGCCTAACCACTAATTAGCACTAACCTAATTGACACTATGGGTCAATGACATGTGGGGCCCGACCCCTAATTAACTTATTAGTTTATGTCTAATTAAACTGGTTTAGTCACTATGAGACCGACATGCAGGACCTACGCGTCAGGTTTGACCTGACCGGGTATGTTAACCTGCTGACATCATGCTGACGCAGTAAAGAATTTTCTGGATTTAAACTTATTCAGAAAATTCCAGAAATTGTTACAAACTTCAAAAAATCATATAAAATCAACCGTAGCTCAGAATTAAATAAATTATATATGAAAAATTATCAGAAAAATCCAATCTATCCATCTGTACCATTTTCATGCATGTTAGAACAACTTAAGGCCACTTTTTAGGACAAATCAAATGAATGGTATTTAAATAACCACATGTGGAGTTTGAATTTGAACTTTGGGTTCAAACCAACTTCATTTAATTGTGTTGCTAGTTGCATTAGCTCAATCAACAACATATTGCCATGTCATTATCATGCATCATGTTGTGCATTGCATTGATTGTGTTCCTTCTCTATTGCCGGTGGTTGTCCCCTCTCAATAGACGTTGTACCGACACTGTGATCGTTGACACTGATGAAGACCCAATGATATCTTCAGAAGTGCCAGGCAAGCAAAACCCCCTTGTTCATTCCAATACAATCCCACTCTCTCGCTCTTGCTCTCTTTTACTGCATTAGGACAACAACGATTCAACTGTTACATGCTGCAGTAGTTGAACCCCTTTCCTCTGCATGACCTGTCATTGCCACAGTAAATAGATGAAACCCACTAGCATGAGTAGGAGTTGTTTGAGCCCTGATGTGCCTACTCATTCATGCTTGTTGTCATGCCTGCTACTGCTTAGAGTTGAGTTAGGTCTGATTCACTGGGAATGAATTGGAACGTGGTGAACATGTCCTACCATTGAGAGCTAAGTGTGTGAACATGATTTGGTAAAGGTAGCGGTGAGAGGCCATGTAGGAGTACATGGTGGGTTGTCTCATTGCAGCCGTTCTCAGGAACTGAGTTCTATGTTTGTGATCCATGAACAGTTACTACCACACATTGGGTTCCGGTAACTCGGCCCCTCTCGGCTTATTAATCAACTCGATCTCTGTCCAGGAGTTGCAACTAGTTTCTGGTGTTTGTAGGTAGTGTTAGTAGTCTACCAAGTGGCACCCGGTACAGGTGGGCTTGGGACAGACTAGGCACGGTGGCACGGTGTACCAAGTGGCACCCGGATGGTGGGCTTGGGAACCCTGCACACATCGTTTGGGGCCGTGAGCGACACCCCGGCCGGATCTCCTTGCGGATGGAACCCGAATAGGCGATAAACCTGGACGAGAGACTTGGGTGGTTAGTCAGGTCGTGGCCGACACCCTCGCCCGGCTTCCGCTTGAAGGTTGCCGAGGTACATGACGTGTACAGGGCGATAAGTGGCGAGAGCGTGTGTGAAGAAGTACACCCCTGCAGGGTTATCACTATCTATTCGAATAGCCGGATTCCTCGGATATGGAAACTTGGACCCCTTGCATAGTTCATAGACAAGTGAAAGTGGATACTCTAAAATACGCAAGATAAGTGTGAGTGCTATGGATGGCGTTCTCGCAGGGAGACGGGAGCGGATCCATAGTGGTGTATTGATATGGTGAATTTGTGGACTCATGTGCGCCACCTCAAAAGAGTTACTTGCAGTCGTAGTTTAGGTTAGCCACTGAGTCAAAGCTGGCTTGCTGCAGTTAAACTCCACCACCCCCTTTGTTGATACCGATGCATATGTAGTTAGTTCTGATGTAAGTCTTGCTGGGTACATTTGTACTCACGTTTGCCTATTTTATGTTTTGCAGAGAGACGTCAGTTTCGCTAGTAGTTTCGTGTGGACTTCGACGTTTAGCTTGATACCTCAGCTACGATCTTGTGCCCTCGACAGGATCTTGTAGATAGTCCGGCTTCTCAACCTTTTTCATTTGTAGATGTCTGTACTCAGACATGTTAAGGTTCCGCATGTGCTTTGACTTGTATGCTCTGAATGTTGGGTCATGAGACCAATGTTTGTAATATATCGCTCCTCGGAGCCTAATGAATAAATACCTTGAGTCGTAGAGTTATGTTGTGATGCCATGTTGTATTTACACATATCGAGCATATTGTGTGTATGATTGAAATGCTTGGTATGTGTGGAATCCGACAACCTAGTTGTTCATCCTTGGTAGCCTCTCTTATGGGGAAATGTAGTCTTGTGCTTCCATGAGCCATAGTAGTCCGCTACAGCCCAGTTCACCGGAGTCCTGCTAGCCCAGCACTACTGCTCCGGAACACTTGATTGGCCGGCATGTGATTCACTTCGTTCCTGTGTCTGTCTCTTTGGGGAAATGTCACGCAGTGACATCCGGAGTCCTGCCTAGCCTGCTACAGCCCGGGTTCCTGGAGTCCTGTTAGCCCAGTGCTACAGCCCGGATTCGCACGCTGCTTACCGACATGCTCGATGTTGATTCATGTATGCCTGTCCCCATAAGTTAGTGCCACTTTGGGTTGACGACTAGTCATGTCGGGCCGGGTTCTGTGTCATATGGATGCTAGCGACACTATCATATACGTGAGCCAAAAGGCGCAAACGGTCCCGGGCCATGGTAAGGCGACATCCGTGGGAATACCGTGCGTGAGGCCGCAAAGTGATATGAGGTGTTACAGGCTAGATCGATGTGACTTAGAATCGGGGTCCTGACAAATATGAAAGCCATTGGCTTATTTTTTTTAACTTGGGGTATGATTATGACCACGACATTGCAATTCTCTGTCTATGATATGTGTCACTGTTATAATAATCTTAATTCCACACATACTCTGAACATGATTTTTTGTATTTGTCCTTTTGGTCTCCAATTTGAATTGTTGCAGCAGACGCAAATGCATTGGCCTTCATGATTCCAGGACCTGGAATCATACCAGCCGATGGGTGGTGGTTTATCGCTCGTTCAGATGACGGCGGTCATTTGATGCTCATTCGCACGTACCAAATTGACCAAGCCATTACATCAAACCACATGCAGTACAATGCGTGGGTCGTTTGTGACATTGATGGCTATGGCTGCTTCATGTTCGAGAAAGATCCCAGCTCTGTTGGGCCAGGCGTATTCAACTGGAGGCGGGTTTACAGCCTCGGCAACCACTCCTTGTTCCTCGGGCTCAATTATCCGATCACCCAACCAATCATCGATCATATCACCGGCGATGATTACTGTGCTATGCAACTTCCATTCATGAGGGGGGCTATGTTTACACATCATACCATGGGTTTCATGAATCACCATATCCAGAGATTCGTCGACACAGCTTGTTGCCAGATAATCTTCAGTGTGTGAAAGGCATCAAGCTTCCATGCGATGGATGGCTTTTGCAAACCCGACATGCGGCGATGTGGTTCAGGCCAACAGCAAATATGCACAACTTGATTCGTGCTGATATCTAGACTGAGCCATGTATTCTCCTGCTGTAGCACGACCCTCTTTTGTTGGATATTATGTACTGTTGTTAGTTTGAAGCACTCCTCTGGTTTGAAGGATAGATACCTTCCTGGGATCAAGTGCATCCTAACTCACCTATGTAGGATGTACTGATAATGATGATGGAGATGCTGTGCAGAAGCCATATATATCAGTTAGGCTTCAAGTGCGTACTTGTTAGTTAAACCTATGTATAAATCGTGACACTAAATACGACTAGTAAGTAGTACAGTAGCAGTACTAGTATACGTCGGTCAAATTATTCATCATGTCCACACATTGAATTGACGTGACAACACGCTGCGCGTGAGGTGACACAAGAATCCCGGCGGCGTGTTCGGGTATTCTGGACTTCTGATTTGGAGTACCACTTATCTGTCGAAATCTTTCATCATTCAATTAAAACAGTCGATTGATCATACATTGAGTACCATATAACTGGAGTTACCGATGCAAGTCGAAGAAGGATTGGCCCGTGCTGCCGCCTGGCGTCAAGTTCGATCCCACGGATCAGGAGCTGATCGAGCACCTTGAGGCCAAAGTGAGTGCTAACAGCGCGAGATTTCAGTCTCTCATCGATTTGTTCATACCAACCATCGACAGCGAGCACGACATATGTTACACCCAACCTGAGAAACTTCCAGGTAAGACACCGATCGGCCGTCTACTTGCACAAACATATTCATTTGTTTATAGCTCTATTTTTCTTTTTAGACGCAGACCTGGTGAAGCAATTACAATTTGACAGTTAATAAAAAGTGAAACAAGTGACTGCAACATGCCAAAGATGTTATGAAAATGCCAACTAGGTACACTAAAACCTATATTCCACAATACTGCAGGTATCACACTGAGTGGCCTAAGAAAGCATTTCTTCCAGCGCAATTCCAGGGCGTTCAAAAGGGGCGCGTGGACGCGTCGCAAGATACAGTCGGAGTGCGCATGCACGCGATGTGGCACAAGACCGGCAATACCTTGCCAGTGTTGGTCAACGGCCGGCAGACGGGCAGAAAAAAAGGTTCTGGTGCTGCACACCAACAAGAACTTAGACCAGCAGAGGACCAACTGGGTGATGCACCAGTACCACCTCGGGGACCTGGAGCAAGAGAAGGAGCGGGAGCTGGTCCTCTGCAAGATTTTCTACCAGACGAACACTAGGGCCAGGAGTAAAAAGATTATAAGTTAGTTTGGTATTGGTAGTTGTACTACCTTGTCGTCCACAAGTTGGTATTGTTGTTAACGATCTTTTGGTATGAACTTGCATTTGCTTCCAACCATCATGCCGAGGGTCGACGTGGATATAAAGCTGAATCATTTGTTTCGAAACGAATTTTCAGGCACCTGATTTTTATTTGATGAGTAGCATAAGCACCCGCCGTTCGAATTCTCAGTTCTCCAATTTTTTTGAAACAAGTGCATGCACTTATTACCACGATAAAAAAACAATATCCGTGCTGCATCCCAGTTATCAGTCTGTACTTGCAGAATTCTCTCGTTTATTGAGCACGTATATTGTTTTTTCAGGTCGAGCAAGTTTCAACTTGGCTGTAGATTGCCTAGGGTTGTTTTGTTTTTAACAGGCCCAGCCCATCACGACAACGGGGCACAGCGGAAGAGTATTGTACGTGGAGAGGCTGACAACTGGGTCCACGGCAGCCGCAAGGAAGTGCCTCCTTATTACGCGCAAAATAATTATTCCTCCACCTGACAGCAGGGTCCCACCGGACGGGCCACCAGTATTTCGCGGAAAAAACGTTTCCCCCCTGACTGCTGGGACCCACCGGACGGGCCACCGTATTTCGCGAAAAAAACGTTTGCCCCTGACTGCTGGGACCCACCGGACGGACCACCGTATTTCGCGAAAAAAACATTCCCCCCCCCCCGCTGTCAGCTCGGACCCACCGGAAGTGCCTCCTTATTACGCACAGAAAAATGAATACTCCCCCTGCTAGCTGGGACCCAACCTGGTGGGAGGCTGACTTGTGGGCCTACTAAGTTGACGAGGATGGAGGGCTTTGTCAACTTAGTCAATATGAACGATTCTAGCTCCAGTGACCGTACGATGTCCATCCAACGGCCGTAGTGCTTCTTCAACCTCTGGTCTTCTTGCTCCAGCCGCCCAAAGCTGTGCCGGTCGTGTCGCGTGCTCCTGCCTCTCGTGGCCGGCTGTGATGCCGCGGAGTCCTCACCGCCCCCTACTACTCCCACCGCTGGCCCATACTATCCCTCTACTCACCCACACCCCCTGTTATTCTGTGGCGACGGCAGCCTCACGCCACAGCTGAACCAGTGAACCCTCGTACTCCTCTCCGCGTGGGCATCCACTGCCGCGTCTTCCCCGGCTCCGCGTCGTCCCCTTCCTAGGCCTCGCCATCGTCCACCGCCTTGGTGCTCTCGGCGCGGCGTGGTCAATGTGGTCAACGACCGACTTCCATCGGAAGAGTACTGTACGTGGAGAGGCTGACAGCTGGGTCCACGGCCACAGCCCAGTTTTTTTGTGATTTGCCAAGTAAGTCGCTTTATTAGGCCTGTTGGGCTGCAAATCTTTCAAGACTAGGAGAGCTTCATTCGGCTGGCCGAGAAAATGGCCCATCGGTAATGAGAGATGGGCTGTACATTTTTAAAACACATCAAACCGGCAATTAGTTTAAAATATCTTTTTTTCATTTCGAGATTTTAAATTACATTAATTTTTATGCATGGAGAATTTGTTGGATTTATTTTCAAAATCAGTTTGAATGTGAGTCGAAATTTCGGGATTAAAAACAGTTCGGACCGCACCGAAATATGCAAAATTTCGTTAATTTTTTAACTATGGCCACAATATGGGCTGTAATGCTAAAAAAAGAATATGGGCTCCAAAAAAACCTTAAGAATTAGCAAATGCATTGTAAATTATTAGAAATAATGGCAGACGGGTTGTATGCTATTTTTCACAGATTTGAGGTTTTCCTAAAAAAAGGTTGACGCACAAGCAGTGACTGTTGGATGGCCATCGAACGGCCGTCGTGCTTCTTCAATCTCTGCTCTTCCTGCTCCAGCCGCTCAAACAAGTGCCGGCGGGACTGCCTGCTCCCTCCTCCCCGTGGCCGGCTGTGCTGCCGCGCAGGCCTCACCGCCCCACCATACTCCCATCGCTGGCCTAGCCATCCCTCTACTCACCCACACCTGCTGTTATTCTCCGGCGACGGCAGACGAACTAGTAAACCCTTGTACAGTCGTACTCCCCTCCGCGTGGGAAACAACTGTCGAGTCTTCCCTGCCTCCGTGTCATTCCCTTCCTAGGCCTCGCCGTCGTCCACCGCCCTGGTGCTCTCGGTGCGGCCTGGTCAACGTGGTCAACGACCGACATGCATCTGAAGTGGACTTTACGTGGAGAGGCCGACAACTAGGTCCACGGCCGCACGCAAGGAAATGCCTCCTTATTACGCGCAAAATAATGATTCCTCCACCTGACATCAGGGACCCACCGAAAGGGCCTCTGTATTTTGCGAAAAAAACGTTACCGCCGCTGACAGCTCGGACCCACCAGCTATATCTTCACACGCAAGGAAGTGCCTCCTTATTAAACTCAAAAAATGAATACCCCCTTGCTAGCTGGGACCCACCTTGGTGGGAGGCTGACTTGTGGGCCTACTAAGTTGACGGGGACGGAGGGCTTTGTCAACTTAGTCAATATGCACGATTCTAGCTCCAGTGACCGTACGATGTCCATCCAACGGCCGTAGTGCTTCTTCAACCTCTGGTCTTCTTTCTCCAGCCGCCCAAACCAGCGCCGGTCGTGCCTCGTGCTCCTGCCTCCCGTGGCCGGCTGCGATGCGGCGGAGGCCTCACCGCCCCTACTACTCCCACCGCTGGCCAGACCATCCCTCTACTCACCCACACCCCATGTTATTCTGCGGCGATGGCAGCCTCACACCGCAGTGAACCAGTGAACCCTCGTACTCCTCTACGCGTGGGCATCCACTGCCGCGTCTTCCCTGGCTCCGCGGCATCCCCTTCCTAGGCCTCGCTGTTGTCCACCGCCCTGGTGCTCTTGGCGCGGCGTGGTTAACGTGGTCAAGGAACGGCTTCCATCGGACGTGGACTGTACGTGGAGAGGCTGACAGCTGGGTCCATGGCCGCAGCAAGGAAGTGCCTCCTTATTACGTGCAAAATAATTATTCCTCCACCTGACAGCGGGACCCACCGGACGGGCCACCGTATTTCTTGAAAAAACGTTTCCCCCTGACTGCTGGGACCCACCAGCTACATCTTCGCACGCAAGGAAGTGCGTACGGGCAAAAAAACGATTCGCCCCCTGACTGCTGGGACCGACCAGCTACATCTTCGCAGGCAAGGAAGTGCCTGACAGTCGGGACCCACCTGGTAGAAGCGTACGTAGCGTTGTCATTCTGGTCGCGAACGTG
The DNA here is from genome assembly GCF_056163025.1 of Triticum urartu. Taxonomy (NCBI): domain Eukaryota; kingdom Viridiplantae; phylum Streptophyta; class Magnoliopsida; order Poales; family Poaceae; genus Triticum; species Triticum urartu. The sequence continues at coordinate 162,286,793 of NC_141878.1, read as the reverse complement.
TACGTACATATTGGTCGATGTAGAGGCGCGCACGTGTCATAGTAGAGGCGCGCACGTGTCGTAGTAGAGGCGCGCACGTAGCATGTACACGTACGTACATCGGCCAGGGTGCAAGAAAGAAAATACGGCCATGTATGTGTACATACGGGTGGGGTCTCGAATGCCTACTCACGCATACGTACGGTCAGGGCTCGTGTACATGGCTTGGTCGGAATGGAGAAACAGCGTCGTCGTCATGTTCATGGGGAGGCAACGGAATGCGTCGTGTTCATGGGGAGGCAACGGAATGCGTCGTGTTCATCGGGAAGGCTTGGACGGAACAGGCGATGGAAACGAGGCCTGGCGTACCGCAGAACGGAGGAAACGGCCTTGTGTTCGACCGGCCACGTTCAAAACGGGATCCTGTTGATCGGGAGGGGTCTGGCATACTGCAAAACGGAGGAAGCGGACCTCTTACGGTCGAAACGGGGGTCCTGTTGATCGGGAGGGGTGTGGCGTACCGCAAAACGGAGGAAACGGACTTGTGTTGGAGCGCTACGGTCGAAACGGGGGTCCTGTTCATCAGGAGGGGTGTGGCGTACCCCAAAATGGGACTCCACGGGATACTGTTCATCTTCACCGTCGACCTCCTCCAGCCTCCACGGGCTCCTATTCATCCAGCCTCCACAGGCTCCTGTTCATCCAGCCTCCACCGCGCGCTACTCCACCGGCTACTGTTCAACCACCCCTCCACTGTCTACTGTTCGTCTAGCCCTCCACACCACGGGGTCCTGTTCAACCACCCCTCCACGGGCACCCCTCCACCGTCTACTGTTCATCCAGCCCTCCACACCACGGGGTCCTGTTCATCCACCCCTCCACGGGCACCCCTCCACTGTCTACTGTTCATCCAGCCCTCCACCACACCACGGGGTCCTGTTCATCCAGAGGCAACGCCACCGCTCACTGTTTATCCAAACCCCCCCGCAACGCTCACTGTTCATCCCATCGATCGGCTTCAGTTAGCAGCAGTAGCGAAGGAATCGCTCGATCGGGTTCAGTTAATAGCCATCGATCGATCGCTCGGGTTCAGTAACGCGTAGCCTGCAGTGCAATCGCTCGGATTCAGTTAGAGCCCAACGCCTCGCTCGGGTTCAGTTAGAGCGAACTCCTCGAACACACGCACGTACGTGTACGAGAGAAACGCGCATCGCTCGGCCCCCGACCTCCCACCGTAACCGGGAACTCCCCGAAATTTTCCTCCACCTCGCTTCTACCACGGTTTTTTTCCGTCATGGACGGCCCAAAGAATGTCATGCACCTGCGTCTCCGGCCTGCCCAGGACGAAAAACCCATTTTCTGTCATGATATTTTTGTCATAGAAGTAGGAGCCCACCACATCTATGATGATACCGGGTTTTGTCACAATTATCGTCACAGAAGTGTCATATGTATGACAGAAAATTTTTTTGTTCGGCCCAAGATGTCACGTATGTGTCTTTTTTTTGTAGTGCTAGAAGGCGTCCTCATAATTCAAAGGGTGAAAATCTTGTTGAAAAAATTGATAAAAGTGGGTTTGGAGAGGTCAAAACTTTGACTAGTGATGTGCCCACTCTATTGGATTACAAAGACTTTAATTATGATAGTTGCCCTTTGATTGAATGTATTTCTTTGTTGCAATCCATGATAAATTCACACAATGCCTATGAACAAAATAAAGCTTTTACTAAACATATTGTAGAAGCGATGATGAAAGCTTTAGAAGAAAAAATGGAATTAGAGATTTCAATTCCTAGAAAATTATATGATGAGTGGGAACCTACCATTAAAGTCAAGATTTAAAAATTATGAGTGCTTTGCTTTATGTGTTTTGGGTGCTAGTGTTTCCACAATTCCGAAATCTCTATGTGATGTGCTTGGTATTACCAATATTGAAGAATGTTCTCTAAATTTGCACTTGGCGGATTCTACTATTAAAAAGCCCTTGGTAAGAATTAATGATGTTCTTACTCTTGCAAATAGGAACTATGTTCCCATAGATTTTATTGTTCTTTATATTGATTGCAATCCGTCTTGTCCCATCATACTTGGTAGACCATTTTTACGAACTATAGGTGTTGTGATTAATATGAAAGAAGGAAATATTAAATTTCAATTTCCACTAAGAAAGGGTATGGAACACTTCCCTAGAACAAGAATTAAGCCACCATATGAATCAATCATGAGGGCAACCTATGGGGCAAAAACCAAAGATGACAATACTTGAATCTATGCATTATGCCTAGCCAGGGGCATAAAATGATAGCGCTTGTTGGGAGGAAACCCAATGAATAAAATTTATTTTTGCCTTTTCTTTCTGTTCTTGAGTGTTTGCACAATTATGCTACAGTTGTGATTGTGTTTTTATGTTTTAATTAGTGTTTGTGCCAAGTAGAGCCTTTGGAATCATGTTGGGTGATAATTGATTTGGTCTTGTTGAAAAACAGAAACTTTTGTGCCCAATAGAAGAATTGTTAAAAATCACTTAAGCTAGATAAAATTTTGAATGTTTTACACAATATTTATATACAAATTTACTACGTTGTCCTAATTTTCAGAATTTTTAGAGTTACATAATTATGGTTAGAGTTCAGATTACTACAGACTGTTCTGTTTTTGATAGATTCTGTTTTTGTTGCATTGTGTGCTTATTTTGATGAATTTATGGATTGTATTGGGAGGTGTAAGCCACGGTAAAGTTAGAATATAGTAGGTATAATGCAATAATAAAATATGAATGGGTTTTCAACAGTACTTAAAGTGGTGATTTGCTTTATTATACTAACGGATCTCACGAAGGTTTTGTTAAGTTTTGTGTGATTGACGTTTTCAAGTTTTGGGTGAGATCATGATAGATGAAGGAATAAGGAGTGAAAAGAGACTAAGCTTTGGGATGCCCATGGCACCCCAAGATAATATTCAAGGATAACCAAGCAACTAAGCTTGGGGATGCCCCGGAAGGCATCCCCTCTTTCTTCTAACAACCATTAGTAATTTTACTTGAACCTATATTTTTATTCGTCACATATCATGAGTTTTTCTTGGAGCGTCTTGTATTATATGAGTCTTTACTTGTTTTGCTTTTTAGTTTGTCGCAATCATCCTTGCTGGACACACCTATTTGAGTTCATTTCAACTATGGATGGAACCGAGAAGTTATCTTGCAGTTTTATGCCACTCTATACATCTCAAGAAACTTGGATGATTGCAACACTTGGGTTCTCGAATGGATGATCGAGAACAAAAAGATCACCTACACAGCTGAACAATTTACTACGATGCTAAATTTCCCTCGCTTTGAATTTCATGAATCTCGTGAACACCGATTGCATTTCAAAGTCACTTTCCACATTCTATGCAACTCTGTCACACCCACCAACATGCCTGAATCCATTGGCAGGATTGTGGCAAATGCTCTTCAAGCTATTTCCGTCGGGCTTCGGTTTGATTTTCTCAAACTTTTCATTCAAAATTTGGCACACCCGGTTGATACCCCTCAAGCTTTGAAGCCGTATGCACCATGGGTATAGTATGAAATCGAGCAAATCATTGAGAATAAGTTCTTCCGTCCAAATGCGTAGAAAGCTTTCATTCTGCCTGTCTGCGACGCTCTTCGGATTGTCAAAGATATCGGCAAGGGCAAGGCACGAATTGATTTCGAAGGAACTGCTCTAGTGCATGGTAGTAGTAGGATCCGATGATTGATTGTGCTAGTTGTGGGTCCGAATGACCTATAGTGTTGGATAGGGTATGGATGACATGTTTGTACTATTGATTTAGTCGTTTGGGATCGTAAGTACTTATCTTAGTCGTTCAGTCCCATTAGTATCAATCTTAGTTGTCCACACTAACTGTATTAGTAGTTTAGTAGGATTGGATGACCAATGGTACTACTTTTGGGTCTGGAAGACTATGGATGATCCACAACTACTATCGATCTTACTAGTTTGGACTCACTAATAACTGCTATCAATCTTAGTTGTTCGGGTGCATAAGTATCGATCTTATTCTTCTGGGCCCACAAATATGGGCAATATTGAAACTGCTTTCGTAGTTGCTGGAACTATGGGGAGCTCCTATACGGCGCTAACTGCGGCAAACTGTCGGCTAGACGCACAAGAACCGCGGGTGCTATTTGGTAGGATCGAACTCACGATGTCGCTCTAACAAACCCGTGCTGCCAGCCACTACACCATATGCCTGATGGTGAAAGATACTAGTGCAAACTCATTTTAACTCTAACGTGATATTCACTCTAGTGCTGTAGCGTATGTATAATTCAAATGTGACGAACATATTTTAAAAAACACAAACAAAATTTTGGAAATGTGCACAAAATTTGAACTTCTAAAATAGCTTTTGAATTACAGGAGCAAAATTTACAATTTTGTCAAATTTGAAAATTTCTGAACAATGTTTGCAAAAAAAGAACATTTTTTAAAAATTTTCAAACTGTAATTTTAAAACATGGGGATTTTTTTGAAATTGCGAAGAAAATGTTGAAAACAGGAACATTTTTTGCAATTCCTAAAACTTTTCTTAAACAGCAATATTTTTCTTAAATTTTGAAATCAATAATTTATTCTGAAATTGGTGAACATATTTTCAATACAAATTGCTTTATGAAATCATGAACAAATTTTGAAAATGAGAAATTTTTTGAAATCCCTGAACATTTTTTCAAACACGATCATAATTTGAAAACATGAACAAAAATTTGAAAACAAGAATTTTTTTGAAACATGAACAATCTCTGAAATTATGAACAAAATTAAAAATCAAGAACATTTTTTCAAACACAAACATATTTGGAAATCATGAACAAAATTTTGAAAACAAGAACAATTTTTAAAACATGAACAATTTCTGAAATTGTGATTTTTTTTAGAAATCAAGGATATTTTTTGAAATTCCTGGACATTTTTCGGAACATGGACATTTTTTAAAAATTGTGAACAAAATTTTGAACACGTGAACATTTTTAAAATTTGAAACAAATATTTGAAAATGTCTAACAAAAAATAGGAAAAGGAAAAAAGAGAAACGAAAAAGAAAAGAAAACAGGAACAGAAAAAGGGAAAAGATAGAAAAAAAGAGAAAAATAGAAAAGAAAAAAGGAAAATAGAATGACCGGTCCAAGAACCTTCTAGAGGGTTCCCAAAACCGATAAAAATCGCTAGGAAACCTCTAGAAGATTCCTAAAACTGAAACCTTCTACCTACTACAGATGGGCCGGCCCAATTGCTCGCTCGCTCGCCCTGTCTATGATATCGCTCGACAGTTTGATGCAAAATGCGTCAAATAGGAATTTCCGGAACTATGTGGTATGGGTCAACAACGACCCCAATCGAATTATGTGGGCCTACTCGTTATCAGTGGGACTAGGGATACTTTGAGCAAGAAATACATTGAAGAGCTCTCGGTCGTCCGGGCCCATAAGTACTAATATTAGTCGTTCGGCCCCACAAGTATCTATCTTAGTCATTCGGCCCCATAAGTATCTATCTTAGTCATCTAGACTACCCATATTAGTAGTTGTGGGTTCAGACTACCTATAGTGCTAGCAGTGGGATCATGCAACCCATAGTGTTGCTAGTAGGATCAGATGACTCATGGTGCTAGTTGTGGGGTCCGGATGATCCATAGTGCTTGTTGTGGTCCGGAAGACCGGTAGCGGTAGTTGTGTCAGGACTACCTATAGAGGATGGCCCACAACTATGGACCGTACTAGTTCGGGCTCATTGCTATCGATCTTAGTTGTTCGGACTCACTGCTATCGATCTTATTCGTTCGGGCTCATAAGTACTGATCTTAGTCAGCTGGGTTCACAAGTATCGATCTTACTCGTCCAAACCCATAACCATCGGACTTAGTCGTCTGAGTCTGTAAGTACCCCCTCTGGTCCTTTTTACTCTACATATTAGATTTCTTAGAAGTCAAACTCCGTAAACTTTGACCAAATTTATATTGAAAATTATCAATATTTAGTATACCAAATAAATATAATATGAAAATATGTTCTGTGATGGATCTAATGATACTGATTTTATACTGTGAATGTTATAATTTCTTGTACAAACATGGTCAAACTTCAAACACTTCAAAGAAATCTAATACGCGTGGTAAAAAGGACCAGAGGGAGTACTGATGTTAGTTGTTCAGACCCATAAGTGCAAATTTTAGTCGACCAGACTACCCATCTATATCTATATCTATACCAATATAAAAAGACTCAAATGGGCAGATCGAATTGATCTTGGCCATCGAACTAAGTCAATCCAACGACGTAGACTGCTCCAATGGCGAGCGTTAGATGTGTTTAACGTGCAATTAATATCATACCAAATATTGCACTAATCATGTGATTAACACACAAATAATATCATACCGCGTGTAATTAATATATTGCCTAAATATTAACGTGTGTTGCATGCGCGCATTTACTAGTAATTAGTAGTTGTACTGATCTTAGTCGTCTGACTCTGTATCTATATCTATACCAATATAAAAAGACCCAAAGAGGCAGATTCAATTAATCTCGGCCATCAAATCATGTTAATCCAACGACTTATACTGCTTCAATGTCGAATGACCAACACGTTTAGCGTGCAGTTAATTTCATACCAAAAATAGTGCCAGCTTTGCACCTCTCGTTTGATGAGGGGAATTTCTATTCACTAGTAAATGCGCACGTGCAATGCACGTTAATATTTAGGCAATATATTAATTGCACGCGGATATTAGGTATTATTTGTGTGTTAATTATATGATTAGTGCAATATTTGGTATGATATTAATTGCACGTTAAACACGTTGAACGCTCGCCATTGGAGCAGTCTAGGTCGTTGGATTGACTTAGTTTGATAGCCGAGATCAGTTGGATCTGCCCCTTTGGGTCTTTTTATATTGGTATAGACTAGTAATAATGTACGTGCAATATATGTTTATATTAGATAGAATATTAGTTGCATGTTATATTAGATAAGATATATCTGTTGCACATTGATATTTGGTAAGATATCAATTATTTTCTCGCAGGAATGGTATGATATTAATTACATGACAGATTTCAATAGATAACGTTGAGTCAAAACGTATTTATAACCAATGACAGTGATGGGTAATTATAGCGTTAAATATGTTTGGTGCTTAACATTGGAGCGATTTGAACCGCTAGATAACATGATTTGACGATCAAGATGGTTTGGATGCCCATTTGGATCTTTTTATATTGGTATATTGGTATAGAGTATAGATATAGATGTATAATAGTAATAATGTACGTGCAATGCACGTTTATATTAGATAGGATATTAGTTATATGTTATATTAGATAAGATATATCTGTTGCACATTGGTATTTGGTAAGATATCAATTACTTTTTCGCGGGAATGATATGATATTAATTACATGGCAGATTTTAAGGATAGCGTTGAGTCAAAACGTGTTTATAACCAATGGCAGGGTAATTAGAGTGTTAAATGTGTTTGGAGCGATTTGAACCACTAGATAACATGATTTGACGGTCGAGATTTTTTTTCTTCGAAAAAGGGACTCCACGACCTCTGCATCATTTGATGGTCGAGATGGTTTGAATCTGTCCATTTGAATCTTTTTATATTGATATAGATGCGGGGGAGTAAAGCTCGTCATGTCCTTAACCGAGAACAGGAAAATCAAACATCATGCCGCACTGTCAGAAACACATTCCGCTCATGTCCGGCATATGCATAGCAATTCTGGCCTTTGTCGCCGGGAGCTCAGCAACTGCGGCCTCTGTGGTTGCCATCAACAGAGAAACCTGTACTACAAACATAGATTATCACAGAAGCTTGATTGTTTCTGTCATGGTCGTACAAAGGTACGTATATGGTTAGAGAACTTAGATTTATGCATCTTGAAGTGCCGTTCGGATCACTTTCACAGGGTCAATGATACCACTCTTGATCATGTCAACATACTCCCCTACAGTAAGAAAGCGCATCAATCAACTACTGGACTGCTAAAGATTATTACTCTATTGCTGAAATATGTATTTTGTTGCAGAAGCCTAAATTCAGAACGAACATATAAAACACAGTAACTATGAATGTTTGTTTACATTTGCAGCGACACCCAAATGCCATCTTCAGGTACTGATTATTCTATCGCAAGAGTAGATAGAGAAACATGTTAGTAAATGAGTGGTAATATTGCCTCATACATTTTTATATAGATGCAAAGATGAATTATATTTTTTAAATGTCATTCAGATAATTATATTTCACTTTGATGTTCTCTGGCCTTCAGTATGTCCTGTGACAAAGTTGCAAAAAATTCTATGCTTCAAAACCAAAACAAAGCCTCTTGGTTATTTGATTTGCATCAGGATGTATCCTTGTATGTTCCTCTTATTGCGTTAGAAAAATGTCTCCTGTGGCAACACACGAGCACATACCTAGTTTGTTATAAACTGAAAACCTTCCTCACTTACAAACATCTTGATGACAATGCCATGGTACTCAGATAGAGTCTCCACACATAAATCGGTCATGCCTTCCTGCATATCACATACAAATTAACCATAGGTTTCACCAACCTAGCAAACCCACATGTGGGAATGTCACAAAGGCAATTGGATTGGAAAATATGTGAACAAAGCTCAACATAACACGAATGAAAAAGAAATACCGCATGCAAATGAAAGGAGAAAATCAACATTTCTTATAAACAAAAACGTACAGATTTTCAATGGTCACTATAAAAACGAGGATGCAGGTGTTGGTACGTGCAAGATATATAAGTGAATATTGTGCTATCTCACTCAACTGCTGGCAAATCAAGTAGTATCTCAAATTATACATTGGTGCTATGATCTTGACCATTACACCTACTTCATTGATTCATTCACGTCATGAACCGACTGAAAACGGTCCCCAATTTCATCCAATATACTTCTCAATTCAGTCCGATGCACGCAAGGACCATCCTTCACAACATCTATGTGGGAAGATTGTAGAAAAACAAAAGGCACACCGCAGCTAAAAATTACACACCATCATTTGGTCAAGACACTTGCAAAGGGGAATGAGTTATAGCAACGAGGCGATACACTAGCAGATCGATCTAATTATTTATGAGTTATGATTGGTTGTGTTTTACTAATAGCAATGATCTATTGCGTGTGATAGATCTGGACAGGGGAGAATATTTTCCTGAGTAGAATACATCGAGTTAACAGGACAACATTCAATGGATTCGGTGATCTGTCTTCTTCCTTCACAGCTCAAGCAGAAGGAATTTTAGGCGCAGAGAAGAAATTAATCTGGGTTTGTAGCACATTGGAAGGAATGCACAACGACATCTATGTATCTACATGGTAAGATTCAGAGATTACACAACGTTGATTCAGACTAGCATCATTGTTCAACGTAGATTATCATCTTATCATAAACCATCATCATTCAGAGATTCAGCGATTACACTACGTGGGAAGAAGATCACACTAGGTAGTTTATAATTGTTCAACAACGGAAGTACCATCCTCCCCAACATCTACATGGGAAGAATCAGAGATTAACACTACAGGTCTGAATCCAATGATTTTTTGGTGTTGTCCTATTCCTGGACGATGTACTTCATTAGGACAAGAGCTGACAGTAATCATCGTAATAAGAAAATTTCAGAGTCCCTAGATCTCCACGGTGGTTTACCTTCAATTTTTGTGCGCACTAAGAGCAACTTCAATGGAGCGATCCATTTCGTCCGCGGCCGTCCGTTTGGGTCAGCGCGGACAAAAAAGCTGACCCAACGCGTCGACCCAAACGGACGCGTGTCCGCTTTCGTTCGCCTGCTGACCCATTTCCGGTCCATTTTTGAGCCTGATTTGCGTCGACGCGGATACAAGACGGACGCGCGCGCGCTCGCTCTCTTTTCTCACCGAGCCCGCTGGTCGGTGGCACATTGGATTCACACCCTCGCCCGCCTGCTACGTCGCCGACGCCGCCGACCATTTTTTCAGATAAAAATGGATACATAGATAGTTTTAGCGTACATAGATAAAAGAAAAGACCACTACTCGTCGCTTTCTGACTCCGACTCGGTAATGTCCTCCTCCGACGTCTGAATGTAGGCGTCAGCATACGCCTCGTCTTCAAAGTCCTAACCCGCCGTTTCTCGTAGCTTTAGTTTCAATTGAGCTGCCTGCTTCCGCGAACGCTTGTCCTCCCGATAGGCGGCTCGCTCCCTCCTCCTCGCGTCCATCTCCAACCTCCTTTGCTTGTAGAACTGGCGCTCGTCGACGATGTCCTGCGGGAAGCCTCCGCGCCACACCACTAAGGCTTCCACGTCCTTCTCCGCGATGGCGAGGCGACGCTGCCGTCTCCGGTGGACACGACGATCCTCGTTGGTGAAAAGCCGCGGGAGAGGCGCCAGATCCTGCGCCCGCTGACTCGACACGTTTGAAAAATTCATATCCCGGCGAGGCCTCAGGAGGCGCCACGCCGCCGCGTGTGCGCACGGGCCGCCTCCTCTGCGGTGTCGAAAGTGCCGAGGGTGAGACGTTTCTCGCGAAATCAGATCTCGGAGGTGAAGGTGCCGGAGCGGCGCTCGCGGACTCCGCGAAAATCCGAAGCGCCCAGGCAGCGGATCGACATGGTGGCGCAGAGGCGGCGAGGTTAGTGAGAGGGGGCGAGACGAGTGGGCGGCAGACAGAGTGTGGAGGGAGCGCCTTCTTATAACGAGTATCGGCGGCGGCACGCGCGCGAACCTTTCCCCGCGCGTTGGAGCGCCAAAACCAGCGCGCGCTAGGCCGCTTTCCCCCCGCGCGCTGGAGCGCCAAAACCAGGGGACGACATGGCCGCTGGCATGATCTAAAACGCGCGCGGTCATCAAATGGGTCAGCCCGTTGGGCGCACTGCCGACCCAAAACTAAAAAAGGGCGGACGACGGGCGGGCGGCCGACCTAAATGGACAAAAAGCGGACAAAAACGCCGTCCGTTTGGGTCGGCCTGTTAGAGTTGCTCTAACAGAAATAATTGAATGTTTAGTCGCCGGCTAGCCGCCTGCAGGGAGGGAGGGAAGGAAGGAAGAGATGAGGGCAGGGGGCGAGGTACCTTGCTCCATCGGTTGACCACTACGACCAAGCCCAGCCAGGGGTTCGCCTCCAGGACCTCGCGCCGGCGTCGTCGCCCAGGTCCTTGCGCGGCGCCGACGTCTCCTAGGACCTGGCGCCGGCGTCCGCGGGGCGTCGGGGAGCGGCCACTACGACCAAGCCTAGCCGGGGTTTCGCCTACACGACCTGGTGTCGGCGTCGTAGCCCAGGTACTCACGCCGGCGCCGCCGTCTCCCAGTACCTCGCGTCGGCATCGGCGCCACCAGGCGCCTCCCTCTCGCGGGATGGTTAGGCGAGATGCGAGGGATTGACCGAACGAATTCACAAAGTTTCTAAAAAAAAATCACATAGGACCATAATAACCCTTCTTGATCAAACTTAATGTTTTTAGTTAACATTTTAAATCAACGGTGGGAAATAATCATAGATACATGAATTTACATATTGTAACTCTCTAGTCACCGTAAAAGAGCTTGCTAGTAGAACACCTTCTCTTAACATAATATTTTCTTGTAAGTTTTTTTGAAACTTCGAAACATAGTTTTCACGTGGTTTTCATCGGTTGTCATCATACTTGGTCTTCATACGATATTCTCTCCACCCTGATCCTGACAACGAAATGTGACGACTTCCCCAAATATATACAACACAGCCCACAAATGTCAAAATGCGGCCGGCTTCTATATTTCCAAAGTACACACACGGTTGGTATCTTTGGTCATCCCATGAGACAGCAACGAAAGTAAGGAGAAAAAACGGCGGTCAGAATCGAGTCACAACTAGTCTATGCGGCTGCCGTCCCGAACGATCCCATTGCAGGGGCCATTAAAGCTGAAAATGAAAGCAAGGAAGAAAAAGAAGCAGCACGTGATGAAACTAGCTAGAACAGAGCGAGGTATATGTCAGTCTCTATGTGTGCTTTATTGAATCATTCGATTATGATCCAATGAAAAAGGAATAACGTTTGGCAAATGGGTTAGTGCCATTTGGTTGCCATAGGCCACATCTTATCGGATTGCCACATAACTTTTCCTAAATCAAAGTACGTGTTCCGTGTACTTCCTCATATGCATTCCATCTTCAATTGCTCGGCCCGCCGTCCACAAAAGATATGCCTTGCTCGTCTCTACAATCACATGTCAAGCTACAAGTTTATCTTCTTTTTCTCAAGAGTATGCAAGCCACATATCTTCCTTTTTATTAAGATAGGGGAAAACCGTCGTACAAAAGTAAGATTTACATGAGGTGTAAATTTTACGCCTCCCCACGTTCCAAATAAATGAGCACTCTAACTCTTATCCTTTATCACTTTGCTTGCGCCTACGAAGAACACCGGTATTAATAAAAAGAAGACTAAATAAATCTAATCGGCTTAGCACATTAAGTTGAGGGATGTTAAAGCCCTTTTGTATCTCTTATCGTTTTACTTTAGTTATTTTTAGCTAAAGGTTTTTAGTTTGTTTGAATAAGAGTTGGACGACCATGCTTCTTTTTGATTGAGGGGAGATTCTTATATCTGATGAGTAATGGATATTTTTGATGAATGTTTTATTACGAAAATTTTAAAATCATGATAGATGTAAGACTAAAATTGTGTGATAATGTATTCCCAATTAAAGATGATGAGCATAAGTCTTCCGCATCTTTAGTATCGATCGGATATGAGAGGTTCGCAACTAGATGAAATAACTCACTTTTAGTTTAGTTCAGTTCCTTCCAAAACAAAAATAATTGGTGTAAACGATAGTCACATCGGCCGAATAAAATAATATAGAGCAAGTAGCTCCATTGGTGAAACTCTCATTAATAAATTAAACATTTCCAAAAAACCATTATTGACACAAAGAATCATGCGTATCTTTTCATGTCGCATGTAAACAAAAGTAAAAGTGACATGGGCCCAGGCCTTATCCTTAAAGAAGAAGGGGAAGAAAAAAAATCGGGCATGCCTAAAAGACGGGTGAATTACCACATAAAGTTGTGATACGTCTACTAACTGGTAGAATAGTAAGGTGTGGAAATTTTCATGATCATGTGATTAAGTGGAGATATAATAGTGCTCAATATGATCATTTTTCTAGCATGAATCTTCAGATCTTGTGTTTAACTCATTCATTATCGTTATCAGTACCTCATAATCAAGATGACTTCTTTCATACAAGCTGCGGTATTTGCTTGGGGACGAGCAAACCTCTAAGCTTGGGGGGTCGATGATCCCAAAATGTGTGATGTTTTTAGCCTTCATTTTGTGCCTGGTAGGCTATGTGAAATTTTAATGCGTTCAGGCATGTCTTTTTGTTGATTTTCCTCAGGATGCACTCTTAAAAAGAAATGAAGCATTAAAGAGAAAACTTTAGGAAACGATGATAAAATCATGCCCATAAATGTGATACATTATTACCATAGAAGAATGAAGCACTTTGGAGAAAACAGGAGGACGTGCAGGGCTTCCAGAGCGCAAGACGTCGTTCGGAGCAGTTGCCGCAGCCGCCTCCTAGTCGACTACTTCCGCCCTGTGGAATCAGGTCGTGGATCGGAGACACATAGACTCCAGAAACATCCAGAACACAGAACTCTAGCCTCCGGAAAGCATCCGGAGGAGGAGTCGATCCAAGGACTTTGTCGCCACCACGCTACATCAGAGGGTATCACCACCATCATCATCACCATGGTCATCACCATCACCATGTCATCCTTACCCATTTATATTACACTAGTTAGAGTGGATTCGATTTTGTATTACATTTTTGAACTCATCATAATTCATCTCATAACGTTTGTGCCCTTGATGTGCGATTAATCTCCCTAGTTCTCGGGGATACGGAGTAACCCTAATATGTAATAGATCGTTTGACATTAGGATTTGATATCCTATTTATATGTTTATGTTGATAGTCTTATTGATGTTGAGTGGAGTCGACCATCCAACATATGCCAATTTTGGGTAGAAGGTTATTACTGCTAGCATGACAGTTGGTTGTGGAGGTAGGTTAGTGACAAGGCCTATCTACCTTTGTCCCCAATCGATGCAACAGGGGGTAAACGGGGGCCGCTATTAGCTGTGTGCACGAGGGAAGACCCCTTAATTACCATTCATTAACCATAGTAGGGAAGAATGTCAGTGGCATATGTGATACGGGGTTGTTGCGTGTATGCACACATCTGTACTTGGCTCCACCCACAAATAGAAACATATAAAGTGGCATAGGAATCCGACGTAGCATTATGCTTAGCTATCGGACATGTAGACGCGTACTAGTGGGGAATCCACACTCTCTGGGAACACTTTAGTCCTATCAATTTCAACAACCGTCATTCACGTCATGCGTTACTTTACTTCCCCGTTTGCTACAATCACGGAATACTTTTAGTCATTTCCACTTTGTTTTGGATCCCAATTCACTTGCAGGCATTGCTATTTGAACTCTTCAAGAGACAAAGATTGATTCATGTGCTTCCTCTGGGATAGATACTCTTACCTTTAAAAAGATACAACTGAACTCTGTGCACCTGTAGACAATCATGTATCTTTTGAACCGAGAGTCCAAACTAAGTTTCATTTGCATATTCCTGTTCACTCGAATGAATAATTTTGAATAAGACCAATTTTAAATACATCTAGACACCTTTTAAAATTTTACCAAGTTTCAAATGTTAAAACTTGATAGTCGTAATATTAAGTTTTATCAAGTTTGACCAACCTCTAAAACTTATCATTTGTTCTATCAAGTTTTAGGAGTTGAAACTTGCTGAAGTTTTAAAAGCTTGTGAAAACGTTGGAGCCCCCACATGGTTTTAAGTCTTAGTTCTGAACCTTACTGATTTTATCGTCCATTTCTATTAAGTTTATGGAGTTGAAACTTAGGGAAATATAAAGACGTGTCAATCGTCTTCAAAATTAGTCTTATTTCAAAGCCCTTATCGTAGGTAACACGAATATGCAAACTCAATAAAAATTATACCTTCGATTGAAAACATATAATATATTCAAATTTACAAGTCAAAAGAAAAAGCATGGAAGGTGGAATGGATGGGGCATATGTAATCTCTCCCAAAAGCTAACCATAAGGTGCATGCATGCAATAATTGAGCTCCAACCTCAAAACCACTTTTTGAATCTTGATGCAATCATACGACTGCATGCATGTGTGCCTCCACCCTTGAATGCCACAAATTGTCTTTCGGTAATTTGCCTCAATAGTTGAAACTGAAACTCCTTCACTTCCCCTCCTAATCCACTCACACCCCACCTTAGGCATCTCCATTTTTTAATCTAGCTAGCCATCTCTCCCTCCTCAAGCCCAAGATACCTCTCTCTCTCCACCCCTTGTCCGCTATCCACACTAGCTAGATCCCCCCCTCTCTCCCTCACCTCTTATCTATTAAAGTACACACGCTCTCTTCCACCTCCCTCTTCATTAAAGAACAGGACGCGACTCGTCTGACGTACGGCCCACACACTGACGTGTGGGCCCGGACCCACCCGTCAGCGGTCCAACGGCAGGGGGCCGTACGTCAGGGGATCCAGCTCCTAAAGAACACTCTTTCTCTCTCTGCTCCCATTAATATAGCTAGCTAGGCCTATCAAACACCTCTCACCCTCATAAGACCTCTTCCAGTGCATGGGTGCTTAATTAGACGAGGTGCTAAGTGTATTAAAAGGCTTAGCAACTAAACTCCCCAATGCATACTCCCTCCATCCGGTGAAAAGTGTACATAAAATTTTAGGACAAATTATGGAGTGGATTAAAAAATGCATTGAAAAGGTGCAAGCCACCATCTCTCTCTCTTTTAATTATTCTACCCCCAATGATCTAAGTGCATGAAAAAATTAAAGAGACCATGTGTAGAATGTTATTGGTCTTCATTACCGTGTGATGAGAGAGAAGCATTTTTTTCTATTTTAATGTGCATTAGGAAGATAGATGTACACTCTTTTGTGGACAAATTTTAAAGTCAAACGTACACTTTTCACCGGACGAAGGGAGTAGGTGCTTAGTTTTTGGTTGCTAAGCTCCCTTCATTTAATTAGGCGTAGACTCATATTTGTGCTTCCACCTAGGTACACACGCTTAGCATTGTGTCTTCCTGAGGTCATCATACTACACTCTCTCTCTCTCTCTCTCTCCTTAATTTACATGGCACATCAGATTTTTTGCTTAGTTGGCAACCTTAACACATGTACAAGGTGGAGCATTGGGAGGGGACAAAGTGTGTTTTTATAGTAGTTAATTATATCAATCTCACCACCACATAGATACTCTAGGTGAGATTTAATTTCGGGGTTGTCGACATGTACCGATTGTATGAGACAATATTTGTGCAAGTTTTATGCCTGGCCACCGAGCAATATATTGTTATATGACAACTTTCCTTGTGCATATTTGTATCTATATGTGTGACCATATATATTTGCGTATATATTGGTTGGCGAGAGGAAAGTTTTACGTATTTTCAATAAATGTTGAGGAAAGTAAGCCGGTATGCAAATATTTGTGTAGCCTGTAAACAATACTCCATGACAGTTCAGAGCTGAGAAACAATGCCAAGCTAGCGATCACCAAGCTTCGTCAAAAAGGGTCGATCCTCCACGGACGCATCTATTCCGATCCCGAGATCATCTGAGCTCGGATGAACGGTAAAATCAAATTAAATAAAAAATAACAAAAAATCTGAAAAAATATTTGTGTCAATGTTTGGCACAAAAAAATTCACATTTTTTGAATTTTTATTTTATTTTACTGTGCACCCGAGCTCAGAACAACAATTTGGATCCTCCACGTGTTTAATCATATCATACAAATGTCGCACAATATGTTGGCCCGTACACACATCAAATTGTAGATGTGTATATGCCCCTCAATAATTGTGCAAAGAGATGCTAGTTAGCTTTACTACATACGTACGTCATTCGAGCTATAAAGACATGCCTGGAATCAGCATGCACGACCGGTCAAATCTAGTGGAGCGAAAATTACTATCAAGGGCATACAAGGAACGATGACAACGATTGGAGCTGCATGTGATATGCATGGCGGTTTCTCGATCTTCTCATGACTAGCTACTATAAATATGACGCCTAAGTACCTCTAGCTCTGTAGTATCTTTATACCGAGCCATTACACTGAAGCTAGACATCAACACGCATACATCTGCGTATACTATACACATCATATATACACTAGAAATGTCGAACGACTCCTTGGTTACATCACGAATAGTAGGTGATGTGTTGGACCCCTTCCGTAGCACAGTTGATCTGACAGTGCTCTATGACGGTAGGTTCGTCATTAACGGCATGGAGTTCCGCTCACCGGCGGTATCGGGCAAGCCGAGCGTCGAGATCGGCGGTGATGATATTAGCGTGACATACACCCTTGTAAGCCCATGATTTATTAGTTATTTATGTTTTCAGCACTGTGGTTTGTTCAAGTTAACCATGTAATCTGTGAATGTGATACATGCAGGTCATGGTGGATCCTGATGCTCCTAACCCCAGCAATCCGACCTTGAGGGAATATCTTCACTGGTTAGAGACTAAGAGCAACCCTACCTATAGCTTATTAGGTCTTGCATGCTGTCCTGCGAGCAGGAAATATACTCTATACATGCATCACATCTAACGGTGGATATATGTATTGGTGCATGCATGATAAGCTATATGATGCTTTAGGTCGTTAGATAAAAAACAAAATCCAAGAAAAGATAATGATAATATATATTCTTTCACTCATGTATCATGCACGTACATAACAACAAATATGCTTATGGCAAGCGTGTCGACGGACATGACATACTATAAATATGTATGGATTATTTCAAGATAGGTTCACTGTGAGTACAGCCATTTTTATTGTGAGTACAGCTAGATCTATATCCAAGATCCCCACTAACTATCGACCGACTGATTCATGTCCATGCTCCATGCAGGATGGTAACCGATATCCCAGGATCAATGGATGACACCTACGGTGAGCACTCGTGAATGCAATAATAGTACATGACTTGGCATCTCTGAACAGTTTGGATGTAATTTTTTCTTCATTGTTTGAAGGGCGGGAGGTGGTGTGCTACGAGAGTCCGACGCCGACGACGGGGATCCACCGCATGGTGCTGGTGCTGTTCCGGCAGCTCGGGCGGAACACGGTGTACGCGCCGTCCATGCGCCACAACTTCAACACCCGCAGCTTCGCCCGCCGCTACAACCTTGGCGCGCCCGTCGCCGCAAAGTACTTCAACTGCCAGCGCCAGGCCGGCTCCGGCGGCCGGAAGTTCACCGGGCCCTATACCAGCCACCGCCAGCAAATCTAATCCCTAGCTAACAAAATAGCTACCACACACGGGAGCACGTGGCGCACGCATGGGCATGACAACGTCATGGATCACATGAGAATAAGACTGGCTACAATTACCGGTAGAAAAAGACTAGCTACAAATAAATGAATAAAAGTAGTTCCTTCCAAAAGACCCCGGCCGGATGAATAATACTAGTGTACGTAGCTTCTTCCCTTTTTTGGCGGAGAAAAAGCACATAGCTTCACATAGATGTTGCATCATATATGTGCTCGATATAAATCTCTTTTCTGAAATAATATCAAGCTCCGCCTTCTATATACTCTCAAGACTCGACAAGGTGATTCTGACAAGTTGTTATTCCTGGTCTCCTGGATGATCTCAAGCATTGCTGCTCCACCTGCCCTGCCTTTGTTTGGTCGGCGGTGATTTTAATTTGATTGCTAGCGCTGCTGACAAAAGCAACATCAATCTGAACCGGCGCACCATGGCTGCGTTCGGCGTTTCATAAACGAGATGGAGCTCAAGGACATGTATCTCCATGGTCGGAGATGCATTTGGTTCAATAAGCAAGGAAGGTCGATACGCTGTTGTTTTAAGCGATAAGAGCAACTCCAACGGGCCGATCCAAACGGTCGGCGATTTTGTCCATTTAAGTCGACCAGGCGGACACGGACGTCCACTTTTATATTTGGGTCGGCATGTGCGCCCAAGACTGGCCCGAACCATTTTGGGCCTCTTTTGGTTCATAGGATAGGATTATCGTAGAAACAGGAATCTTGTAGGAAATGAAATGACATGTATCTTAAATCCTATGAGTAGGAATAGGAAACAAGATGTCATTTGGTTGACACCAAAGGAATTTTTCCATTGAGTCTAGGCTCATTTTTATTTTCCTATGAAATGTGGAGGATAGGAACCAATCCTATGTAGAAATAGGAATCTATTCCTATGAACCAAAGGGCTCTAAAAGAAAAAATCCTATAAGAATCCTATCATCTAGAATTCCTATGAAATTCCTTCAAACCAAAGAGGCCTCGACGGTGCTAGAAAAAATAATTAAAACACATGCATATTTAAAAAAACATTATTAATTAAACATTACAGCCGGCCACGAAGGCCGGCGAGAGTCCACGCGTTCACATTAGCATTTAAGAAAAATAAAAACAACCTAAACTATGAGACGACGCGCAGCCCTAGGCGGCGTCGGCGTCCTCCTCCTCGGGGTCGGTGAGGTCGATGAGCGTCGACGCAGGGCCGACCCAGGGGAACGCCGTGTTCCAGGCGGCGGCGATGTAGGCCGCGGGCAGGTGTTCCGGCGCGGGGGGCTGTTCCGGCACGGGCAGTGCCGGCGCGGGGGACTGTGCGGCCACCTGTGCAGCTGTGGCCTGGCGCGCCTCCTCCTCAGCCTCGCGCTCCTCCTCCTCAAGGTCGCGCTCGAGCATTTCCTCGTACTCGCCACGACGGCGCTCCTCGGCCAGCCGTCGCTGGCGCCACATTTCGGGGTAGGCCGCCTCCTACGCCGGTGTCGCCCCCATCCAAACCAGTGCCGCGGACACCCACTCGCGCAGTACTCCCATCCAGGAGTAGCGCTCGATCGGGGACGGCTCGGGCTCGGGCTACAGCTCCGGGTCGGCCTTGACACGGCGTTGGGGAGGGGACGGCGGGGCCACAGGCGGCACCAGGCAGTCGCCGGCCGCGGAGAGGGCAATGGCCTGCGCCATGGCCGCCTTGTACTGAGCCTCCTCTTCCTCCGCCGCCTACACCCTGCGCCGCTCGTCTTCCTCGCACTCGTGGTAGACCACCGCAAGGGCCGCCTGGTAGGCGTCCTCCGCCGCCTGGTCCTCCTCGCGGATGATACGTCTTCAACGTATCTACTTTTTCAAACACTTTTGCCCTTATTTTGGACTCTAATTTGCATGATTTGAATGGAACTAATCCGGACTGACGCTATTTTCAGCAGAATTGTCATGGTGTTATTTTTGTGCAAAAATAAAAATTCTTGGAATGACTTGAAAATCAACGGGGATTATTTTTGTAATATAAAAAGATACTGACGAAAGAATCAAGGCCAGGGGGGCCACACCCTGTCCATGAGGGCGGGCGGCGCGCCTACCCACCTGGGCGCCCCCCTGCCTCATCGGTCTCCTGGTGCTCCTCCGACATCAACTCCAACTCTATATATTTGTGTTCGGGGAGAAAAAAATCAGAGAGAAGGATTCATCACGTTTTACGATACGGAGGCATCGCCAAGCCCTAAACTCTCTCGGGAGGGTTGATCTGGAGTCCGTTCGGGGCTCCGGAGAGGGGAATCCGCCGCCATCATCATCATCATCAACCTTCCTCCATCACCAATTTCATGATGCTCACCGCCGTGTGTGAGTAATTCCATCGTAGGCTTGCTGGACGGTGATGGGTTGGATGAGATTTATCATGTAATCGAGTTAGTTTTGTTAGGGTTTGATCCCTAGTATCCACTATGTTCTGAGATTGATGTTGCTATGACTTTGCTATGCTTAATGCTTGTCACTAGGGCCTGAGTGCCATGATTTCAGATCTGAACCTATTATGTTTTCATGAATATATGTGAGTTCTTGATCCTATCTTGCAAGTCTATAGTCACCTATTATATGTTACGATCCTTTAACCCCCGAAGTGAAAATAATCGGGATACTTACCGGTGATGACCGTAGTTTGAGGAGTTCATGTATTCACTATGTGTTAATGCTTTGGTCTGGTAATCTATTAAAAGGAGGCCTTAATATCCCTTAGTTTCCAATGGGACCCCGCTGCCACGGGAGGGCAGGACAAAATATGGCATGCAAGTTCTTTTCATAAGCACGTATGACTATATTCGGAATACATGCCTACATTACATTGATGAACTGGAGCTAGTTCCGTGTCACCTTATGTTATAACTATTGCATGAGGAATCGCATCCGACATAATTATCTATCACTGATCCATTGCCTACGAGCCTTTCATATATTGTTCTTCGCTTATTTACTTTTCCGTTGCTACTGTTACAATCACTATAAAACCAAAAATATTACCTTTGCTACCGTTACCACTACTATCATATTACTTTGCTACTAAATACTTTGCTGCAGATATTAAGTTTCCAGGTGTGGTTGAATTGACAACTCAGCTGCTAATGCTTGAGAATATTCTTTGGCTCCCCTTGTGTCGAATCAATAAATTTGGGTTGAATACTCTACCCTCGAAAACTGTTGTGATCCCCTATACTTGTGGGTTATCAAGAACATTTTCTGGCGTATTCTTTGAGTCACTTGGGATTTATATCTGCTAGTCCCTATGAAGAACTTGAAAGATAAAAAAACCAAGATTCTTCCCTCAACTACGAGGGGAGGTAAGGAACTTCCATCTAGCTCTGCACTTGATTCACCTTCTATTTTGAGTAAACTTGCGACACCTACACCTGCTATTCATTCGGATATGCCCCATGTTATTGATGATGCCACTTTTGCTTTACATGATACTTATGATGAAACTACTTCTGTGCTTGACAATACTGTGCCATTAGGTGAATTTCTTGACGAACAATTGGCTAGGGCTAGAGAGAATGAAATTATTGAAACTGATAATATTGATGAAAGTGATGATGAAGATTCTCCTCCTAGATATGAATTGTCTGTTGTGCCTGAGGGTTATGTTATGGATGAAGAAACTGCTAGAGACTTCTTAGCTTGCAATGATAGATCTGATCTTAAGAAATTATTAGCTAGGCATAAAGAAAAGTCTTTGAATGCTAGAATGAAATATGACCCTGCTTTTGCTACTTCAGCTATCTTTATTATTGATAAGGATTATGATTTCTCTGTCGATTCTGAGTTAATTACTTTGGTTGAATCCGATCCTTTTTATGGCTATGAATTTGAAACTATTGTGGCACATCTTACTAAATTAAATGACATAGCCACCCTTTTTACTCATGATGAGAAAACTCGCTATTACTTTATCCTTAAGTTGTTTCCGTTCTCATTAAAGGGTGATGCTAAAACATGGTTTAATTCTCTTGATCCTGGTTGTGTGCGTAGTCCATAGGATATGATTTATTACTTCTCTGCTAAATATTTCCCTGCTCATAAGAAACAAGCTGCCTTAAGGGAAATATATAATTTTGTGCAAATTGAAGAAGAGAGTCACCCACAAGCTTGGGGGAGGCTTCTCCAATTACTTAATGCTTTGCCTGACCATCCTCTCAAGGAAAATGAAAATACTTGACATGTTTTATAATGGACTAACCGATGCTTCCAGAGACCACCTGGATAGTTGTGCTGGTTGTGTTTTCAGGGAAAGAACTATTGATCAAGCTGAATTGCTATTGAATAATTTGTTGAGTAATGAAAATGATTGGACACTTCCTGAACCAACTCCTAAGCCAACTCCGAAGAAAAGGAGTATTCTATTTCTCAGTCCTGAAGATATGCAAGAGGCAAAGAAATTTATAAAAGAAAAAGGTATTAAAGCTGAAGATGTTAAGATTTACCACCTATTGAAGAAATACATGGTCTTCATAACCCGACACAGGTAGTAAAGGTAAATTCTCTCTATAGATTTGATAAATGTGAAATCCCATCTACTAAGTTTGCTAGCAAATGCTTGGATGAGTTTGATGACTTTATGGTTAGGCAAGAGAACTTCAATGCTTATGTTGGCAAACAATTGAAACGTAATGCTTATATGATTGAACACTTGAGTGATTATATGTCTAGAGTTAAAGGTGAACTTAAACTTATTAGTAAACATGCTTCTATGTTTATCAGTCAAGTAGAACAAGTACTTAAGGCTCAAAATGATTTGCTCAATGAATTAAATAATAAGAATAATGATAATGATGTTAGAGTTTTGACTAGAGGGGGTAAAATAACTCAGGAATCTTTGTATCCTGAGGGCCACCCTAAGAGAATTGAGCAAGATTCTCAGAGAACTAATGTTGATGCACCTAGTTCTTCTAAGAAGAAGAAGAAGAAGAATGATAGGACTTTGCATGCTTCTAGTGAACCTGTTGGTGACACGCCTGAGAATCCCAATGATATTTCTATTTCTGATGTTGAAACACAATCTGGTAATGAACATGAACCTAGGGATAATGTTAATGATGATGTTCATGTTGATGCTCAACCTAGCAATGACAATGATGTAGAGATTGAACCTGTTGTTGATCTTGATAACCCACAATCAATGAATCAACGTTATGATAAGAGAGACTTTGTTGCTAGGAAGCACGGTAAGGAAAGAGAACCACGGGTTCAGAAACCCATGCCTTTTCCTGGTAAGGAAAGAGAAGCACGGTAAGGATGATGAGGATTTTGAGCGCTTTGCTGAAATGATTAGACCTACCTTTTTGCGCATGCGTTTGACTGGTATGCTTAAAATGAATCCTTATGCTAAGTACATGAAAGATATTGTTACAAATAAAAGAAAGATACCGGAGGCTGAAATTTCCACCATGCTTGCTAATTACACTTTTAAGGGTGGAATACCTAAGAAACTAGGAGATCCAGGAGTACCAACTATACCATGTTCCATTAAAAGAAACTATGTTAAAACTGCTTTATGTGATCTTGGAGGCGGTGTTAGTGTTATGCCTCTCTCTTTATGTCATATACTTGATTTGAATAATTTGACACCTACTGAAATATCTTTGCAAATGGCTGATAAATCAACTGCTATACTTGTCGGTATTTGTGAGGATGTGCCTGTTGTGGTTGCAAACGTTACTATTTTAACGGACTTTGTTATTCTTGACATTCCCGAGGACGATAGTATGTCAATTATACTTGGTAGACCCTTTTTGAATATTGCAGGGGCTATTATGGATTGCAACAAAGGCAATGTCACTTTTCATGTTAATGGTAATGAGCATACGGTACACTTTTCGAGGAAACAACCTCAAGTCCACAGTATCAATTCTATTGAAAAAATTTCAACAATCACTATTGGAGGTTTTGAATTTCCTCTTCCTACTGTTAAGAAGAAATATGATATTCTTATTGTTGGGGATGTGCATATCCCAGTTGAGGTAACCTAGTGTTATTCGAAATTTCTCCGGTTTCATGCGATTCAAAATGAGTTTGTTAACAAGACTTGATCAACCTTATTAGTGGATTCCTTTTGATGAGCATGAGATGGATAAAGTTAGAAAGCACAACCTTCTGTACCCTCCTTTTACTTTCTGTTATTTATATTAAATAAAGCAAAAATAGTATTTTTTGTCTGTTTTCTGAATTATCCTTGCAATAAAAAATACCCCAAAAATAAAAGTTCTCCAAATGCCCTGAAAATGAAATATGATTTTTTTCCAAAATATTTAAGAATTATTGGCACTGAGAACACACCAGGGGGACCCACCATGTGCCCACGAGGGTGGAGGGCGTGCCCACCCCCTGGGCATGCCCCCTACCTCGTGGACCCCATGTGGGTCCCCTCCACTTATCCTTGCACCCACACACTTCGTCTTGCTCCAGAAAAATCATCCACCAGCTCAAACCCAAGTTCTTGCTCATCTTGCTGCCATTTTCGATCTCCTTACTCAAAGCTCCATTCATAAAACTGCTTTGGGGGATTGTTCTTCAGTATGTGACTCCTCCAATGGTCCAATTAGTTTTTGTTCTAGTGCTTTATTTATTGCAAATTTTTGCTGCTTAGGTGACCCTGTTCTTGAGCTTGCATGTCAAATTTATGTGGTCAAAAATATTTTTAATGCATGATATAACCTCTAGACACTTGTAGGAGTAGTTTCTATCAATTTTGTTGAGTTTGGTTCACTTTTATTTTGAGTCACTAAAAATTTCAGAAATTTTTCAGAGGAAGAAATATGTTTAGGAAAATGTACCAAGGTGGTTCCTCAAGGAAGCAAGGCCCAAGGCCGCAATACGCGAGCCGGACAATGAACTACCAAGGGAGGCTCAAGTGCGGCCTTGTGAATGGTCGTCAGAGGACTTCATGGTTTGGGCATGTATAAAGGAAGAATTTGACGCATATGTGCGTAATGCTGCTCTGGAGAGCTTGGAGGCAGATAAGTGCCGGCAATACCTCTACTTAACTGATTCATTTGTGAGAAGGTTTAAATTTACATCCTCGCGCAATTCTCACACTGTCCTATTTGATCTTTATGATAAATCTTATACTATGGACTTAGCAGATTTTAATACTGCCTGTAAACTCCCGAAGTGGGGTAGTGCTAGTGAACCTCGCAAATCTGAATTTAAAGAATTTCTTGCTAGTATCACTGTAGGGGAATCTAAAGAAATCACGCAAGCTACCATAGGGAGCATTCATTTTCCTGTCATACATTATTTTGCTCTCTTTATCGGTAGACGGATTAATGGTGAGGATGAGGCTTGTCACATGTGCGTTCCAGATCTTAGTGTCCTCAAGAGTGCTATATTAGATGATAAACAATATAACTTGGGGGCCATTGTTGCACGTAGGTTGCATAATAATAATATTAATGGAGATCTCTTAGGTGGAATTTATGCAACCCGTTTAGCTGATTTTCTTGAGATACCCATACACGGAGATGATATTGAGTTGCCTCCTGCTTATTCAGATTATAATGCTATGGTTCGTCATCAGTTTGTTGAGAGGAATGTTCAGTTCCTCCAGTACCGACTAATCTTTGACAAACGGCGCACTTTCCACGTTGCTCTCCCTGCTCCTGCTTTCTTTGACTTCCAGACAAAAGGGAGATATGTTATAACCAGGGAGGAGGCGAGCGAGTACGAGAGGAGGACGGAGGTAGCTCGCCTCCAAGCTGTAGCTCATGAGGCAATTGCCGCTGCCTCTCAGTACGACCCCAGCTACAACTTTGATCCTTGGGCGTAGACCAACTTAGGCCGAAAGCCTAAGCTTGGGGGAGTACGTATTTCTTACCCACATTACATTCATGTTCACACATTCATTCCAGTTGTCGGTGCTCATACTTTTTCATTGTGTTTGAAAAACCTTAAGAAAAACCAAAAAAATTAGTTGTAGCTTCTAGCTAGTTTACTTTTCATGCATGTAGTAGTAGTAATTAAAAAGAAAACCCAAAAATATTTCTCGTTCGTCTTCTGCTTGTTGGGAGCTTTCCCGTGTAAATAGTTTTGTTCCTTTCTTTTCTTTGGGGGTCGAGAGGGGAGACCATAATGAAAATGTTGAGTGGCTCTTATATGCATTATTGTTGATCTAACAAAGAGCCCATATTACTTTGTCTTCTCTCCTTGAGTTGAATGCTTGCAGAGTCCAGCTTAGTCCAATGCACGTGCACTATTATTATTATCCACACTATTCGGTCGTGCAAGTGAAAGGCAATAATGGCGATATATGATGAACTGATTGAGATGAGAAAAGCTGGTATGAACTCGACCTCTCTTGTTTTTGTAAATATGATTAGTTCATCGTTCCTGATTCATCCTATTATGAATGAAACATGTTTGCAATGACAATTAGAGATTATAGTTGCTCATGCCATGCTTAATTTGCTAGGAGTTTATAATGGTTTACCTTGCGTGCCAACATGCTATTAAAATGGTTGTGATGTGGTATGATAGGGTGGTATTCTCCTTTGAACGATTCGAGTGGCTTGACTTGGCACATGTTCATGCATGTAGTTGAAACAAAATCAACATAGCCTCCACGATATTTATGTTCATGGTGAATTATATCCTACTCATGCTTGCATTCAGTGTTGATTAATTTTAATGCATGTTCATGACTGTTGTCTCTCTCTAGCTGGTCGCTTCCCAGTCTCTTTCTAGCCTTCACTTGTACTAAGCGGGGATACTGCTTGTGCATCCAACTTCATAAACCCCAAAGTTATTCCATATGAGTCCATCATACCTTCCTATATACGGTATCTACTTGCCGTTCCAAGTAAATTTATATGTGCCAAACTCTAAACCTTCAAATAAACATTCTGTTTTGTATGCTTGAGTAGCTCATGCATCAACTAGGGCTGTATGTATCTTCCATGCTAGGCGGGTTATTCTCAAGAGGAGTGGACTCCGCTCCTCACTCACGAGAAAATGGTTGGTCACCAGGATGCCCAGTCCCAGGCTCAAATCAAATCAAAATAATTGCAAACAAAACTCCGCCAGGATTGTTGTTAGTTGGAGGTACCCGTTGTTTCGGGCAAGCCATGGATTGACGCTTGTTGGCGGTGGCGGAGTATAAAATTTACCATTCTACTTGGGAACCGCCTATAATGTGTGTAGCATGGAAGATATCGAGATCTCTCGGTTGTTATGTTGACAATGAAAGTATATCGCTCAAAATATTATTCATCTCTATTTCAAAATTGAGCTCTGGCACCTCTACAAATCCCTGATTCCCTCTGCGAAGGGCATATCTATTTACTTTTATGTTGAGTCATCATCCTCTTATTAAAAAGCACCATTTGGAGAGCACCGCTGTCATTTGCATGTATTATTATTAGTTTACATTGAGTATGACTTGACTGGATCTCGTTTACCATGAATTACAATTTCCAGTCAGCCCTTGATCTTCAGGGGTGCTCTGCATTTATGTTTTGCGGTCTCAGAAGGGCTAGCGAGATACCATCTTGTTATATCATATTATGATTGTTTTGAGAAAGTGTTGTCATCCGAGATTTATTATTATTGCTCACTAGTTGATTATGCCATTGATATGAGTAAACATGAGACCTAAATGTTATTGTGAATATGGTTAGTTCATAATCTTTGCTGAAAACTTGAATGCCGGCTTTACATATTTACAACAACAAGAGCAAACAGAGTTTGTAAAAGTTTTTCTTTATCACTTTCAGTTTATCAACTGAATTGCTTGAGGACAAGCAAAGGTTTAAGCTTGGGGGAGTTGATACATCTCCAACGTATCTACTTTTCCAAACACTTTTGCTCTTGTTTTGGACTCTAACTTGCATGATTTGAATGGAACTAACCCGGACTGACGTTGTATTCAGCAGAATTGCCATGGTGTTATTTTTGTGCAGAAATAAAAGTTCTTGGAATGACCTGAAAATCAACGGAGATTATTTTTGGAATATGTAAAAAATACTGGCGAAAGAATCAAGGCCAGGGGGCCCACACCCTGTCCACAAGGGTGGGGGGCGCGCCTACCCCCTGGGCGCGCCCCCTGCCTCGTGGGCCCCCTGGTGCTCCTCCGACCTCAACTCCAACTCTATATATTCGTGTTTGGGGAGAAAAAAATTAGAGAGAAGGATTCATCGCGTTTTATGATACGGAGCCGCTGCCAAGCCCTAAACTCTCTCGGGAGGGCTGATATGGAGTCCATTCGGGGCTCCGGAGTGGGGAATCCATCGCCATCATCATCATCAACCTTCCTCCATCACCAATTTCATGATGCTCACCGCCGTGTGTGAGTAATTCCATCGTAGGCTTGCTGGACGGTGATGGGTTGGATGAGATTTATCATGTAATCAAGTTAGTTTTGTTAGGGTTTGATCCCTAGATCCACTATGTTCTGAGATTGATGTTGCTACGACTTTGCTATGCTTAATGCTTGTCACTAGGTCCCGAGTGCCATGATTTCAGATCTGAACCTATTATGTTTTCATGAATATATGTGAGTTCTTGATCCTATCTTGCAAGTCTACAGTCACCTATTATGTGTTATGATCCGTTAACCCCTAATACGTCTCTGTCGTATCTACTTTTCCAAACACTTCTGCCCTTGTTTTGGACTCTAACTTGCATGATTTGAATGGAACTAACCCGGACTGACACTATTTTCAGCAGAATTGCCATGGTGTTATTTTTGTGCAAAAATAAAAAGTTCTCGGAATGACCTGAAAATCAACGGAGAATTATTTTGGAATATATAAAAAATACTGGAAGAAAGAACCACGTCAGGGGGCCCACACCCTGTCCACGAGGGTGGGGGCGCTCCCTACCCCTTGGGCGTGCCCCCTGCCTCGTGGGCCCCCTGATGCTCCACCGACGTCAACCTTGACTCCATATATTCACTTTCGGGGAGAAAAAAACCAGAGAGAAGGATTCATTGCGTTTTACGATATGGAGTCGCCGCCAAGCGCTAAACTCTCACAGGAGGGCTGATTTGGAGTCCGTTCGGGGCTCTGGAGAGGGGAATCCGTCGCCATCGTCATCATCAACCTTCCTCCATCACCAATTTCATGATGCTCACCGCCGTGCGTGAGTAATTCCATCGTAGGCTTGCTGGACGGTGATGGGTTGGATGAGATTTATCATGTGATCGAGTTAGTTTTGTTAGGGTTTGATCCCTAGTATCCACTATGTTCTGAGATTGATGTTGATATGACTTTGCTATGCTTAATGCTTGTCACTAGGGCCCGAGTGCCATGATTTTAGATCTAGATCTATTATGTTTTCATCAATATATGAGAGTTCTTGATCCTATCTTGCAAGTCTATAGTCACCTATTATGTGTTATGATCCGTTAACCCCGAAGTGACAATAATCGGGATACTTACCGGTGATGATCATAGTTTGAGGAGTTCATGTATTCACTATGTGTTAATGCTTTGGTCCGGTACTCCATTAAAAGGAGGCCTTAATATCCCCTAGTTTCCAATAGGACCCTGCTGCCATGGGAGGGTAGGACAAAAGATGGCATGCAAGTTCTTTTCCATAAGCACGTATGACTATATTCGGAATACATGCCTACATTACATTGATGAACTGGAGCTAGTTCTATGTCACCCTAGGTTATGACTCTTACATGATCGATCGCATCCGGCATAATTATCCATCACCGATCCAATGCATACGAGCTTTTCCTATATTGTTCTTTGCTTATTTACTTTTCCGTTGCTATTGTTACAATCACTACAAAACCCCAAAATATTACTTTTGCTACCTTTACCACTACTATCATATTACTTTGCTACTAAACACTTTGCTGCAGATATTAAGTTATCCAGGTGTGGTTGAATTGACAGCTCAGCTGCTAATACTTGAGAATATTCTTTGGCTCCCCTTGTGTCGAATCAATAAATTTGGGTTGAATACTCTACCCTCGAAAACTGTTGCGATCCCCTATACTTGTGGGTTATCAAGAACATTTTCTGGCGCCGTTGCCAGGGATCATAGCTCTATTCTTTGAGTCACTTCGGATTTATATCTGTTTATCATTATGAAGAATTTGAAAGATCAAAGAACCAAGATTTTTCCCTCAACTACGAGGGAAGGTAAGGAACTACCATCTAGCTCTGCACTTCATTCATCTTCTGTTTTGAGTATGCTTGCGACACCTAAACCTGCTTCTGCTATTAATTCTGATATGTCGCATGTTATTGATGATGCCACTACTGCTATGCATGATACTTATGATGAAACTACTTCTATGTTTGATACTACTGTGCCACTTGGTGGATTTCTTGATGAACAACTTGCTAGGGCTAGAGAGAATGAAATTGTTGAAACTGATAATATTGATGAAAGTGATGATGAAGATTCCCCCCTTAGATATGAATTGCCTATTGTTCCTGAGGGTTATGTTATGGATGAAGAAACTGCTAGAGACTTTCTTGCCTGCAATGATAGAAGTGATCTTAAGAAATTATTAGCTAAGCTTAAAGAAAAGTCTTTGAATACTAGAACGAAATATGATCCTTGTCGTGGAATTGTCACAACGGATGTCCTAGTGAAAGGACTTAGTCGTGGAGCCATCGCAACTAGGAAGCTTAAAGGGGTTAATCGGGACAAAGGACATAAGAGGTTTATACTGGTTCGGCCCCTTGCGGTGAAGGTAAAGCCTAGTCCAGTTGTTGTGGTATTGCTAGGTTTTGATGACCAAGGAGCGAAATACACTAGCTTGGCTCTCAACCTATTGTTTCTTGCCCTAAGCCGCCGCCAGGTCACCCCCTTATATACATGGGTAGACGCCTGGTGGCCTACAGAGTCCCGGCCGGCTCAGACAACGTGTTCGGCTTGGTGACTTCTCTTACATGCCTTTCTTTACAAGTCATAATTATACATGGCGGTTTACCATTACGGGCTTTAAGCCGCCTCTGGGCTTGGGCCTACTACAAGTCTTATAATAACCCGTTGCCTTGTACATCCTAGTAGAGTCTGCAGAAGGTGTCATTTAGGAGAGATGCTGGGCTCTAGATATGCGAGTGAGATTCATTGGGCTTCTTTTAATAACTCGCCATGAAGATTGACCCGGCCCCTCCTGGGCGGGTCAACCTGGTAGTCATATTTCCAACATTAGGCCCTAGGTTGATTTGAACTTTGTTCTTGTCAATCTCCAACACTTAGACGAAATCCATCTTCTGCTGTTTTGTAAAAGCTCTGTAACCCGCCATGATGTCATCTTCAGAAAATTTGGAAAACCGCCATGACATCATCTTCAACGGATCCTTATCTTAAATGTTTTTCGAAAATCGAGGCATCCATTTGGTTGGATAATCATTACTTCGGTCTTCCTCGATTTTCGCGCCTGCCCTTTCACTCATCCCCTTATAAATAGGCACACTCGGTCCTTCCTCTTTCTTCTTCTTCCTCTCGCAACTTCTCTGCCACTCGAGCTCCGTCGCCGCCGCACCGCACCGTCATCCTCAACTCCGGCCGCTGCATCACCCTAAGCCTGTCCAGAGAACGGCGATGATCCTCCACAGCAGCTCCGCATCCGTAAGTTCTTGCCTTCTCACCCCCATAGATCTGCATTAGGGTTCATGAGATTTTCTTCTTGTGTTCTTCGCTGTTCGTCGTAGATTCCTTGCAGCTTCTCCACCGCACCTTCCCTTGATCTAAAAGAAATATAGAGTCTATGCGGCAGTTGTTTTACATCCATTTTAGAGGCTAACAGATCCCTTTCTTCTTGCACAAAGGTCTCCTTAGAACTAATGAACTCCTCCGTTCTGGTTTTTAGGTCTAGATTTATTTCCCCTTTTTGAGCCATTTTGATCCAAAATAATAGCAACCACTTGTGAAACCTGTTTTTCTCAGTACTTAGTCAATTCTGACTCAGGCAACCTTTGAATACTTTTAGTCATGGCGGCTTATGACTCCGGTTCATTTTTCCTTTATATATCATTAGCCCTTACTTAAGCCGCCATTATTCATCTGTACTATAATCATGAACCTGTAACTCCACCAATAAATTGAACCGGCAAATTATTTTCTTTTCATCTTGCCCTTTTTCCATCATGCCGTCAAGAGCTCCAACAGTCTTCAACTGGGTCCCTTCCACAATTACTGAGGATACCTTGAAAGAATTTGTCACCATTGGATTTTTGCTAGAGAAAAACATTATGTCTTATCGTGCTCCTGACCCGGATGAAGAACGGCCTCAACCCAAAGACGGTGAAGTTATCGTTTTCACTGATCACATGAATCAGGGCTTCTCACCACCCGGCTCAAAGTTCTTTCGAGACGTTCTGCATTTTTTCAAGATTCATCCACAAGATCTTGGACCCAACTCTATATCCAATATCTGCAATTTTCAAGTTCTTTGTGAGGTATATCTTCAAGAAGAACTGACTGTGGAGCTCTTTAGAGAGTACTTTTATTTGAACCGCCAGAATGAGTGCACCAACGGCCCTAGCTTGGAGCTTGGCGGAATCTCAATTCAACGCCGACAGGGTGCCATTTTTCCTTTAGTGGTCTTAACAAGTCATCCCAAAGATTGGAACCAAACCTGGTTCTACTACCAAGATATATCACCTGCTGATGAAAAACCCCTGCCGGTTATCGCGCGGATCGTCTTGATTCCAAGTTTGTGCTCCCTAACAAGCTTACTACTGTTGAACGCAAGAAACTTTTCCCATCTATCAAAAGGATTCAAGCTTTATTGGGAAATGGCTTAACCGGAGTTGACCTGATCCGTTGCTGGATCTCGTGGCGGGTCATCCCTCTAAGCCACCGATCCAAGTTGATGTATAAATATGGCGGAGGCCCAAATGATTCTCTGCGTCATAGCTCTGTACAATTAACTAAAGAAGACATTGTTGCAATGTCAACCATCCTCGTGAATGGCAAATACGAGGACTGCAGTAAGGTTGGATTAAACCCCTTCTGCAAACTTAACCCGACACCAGAGGTAAACCCCCTAGACCTCCTTTTTGTTTTCCTCAGTAGCTAAATACTTGCATGGCTTTTTAACCTGTTTATTTTCTTACAGGCCAAATCTGATTTCTGGAAAGCCAAGTATGATCATGAAGCTGCCAAGATGGCTAGAGCTGCTGCCATAGCCGCCAGGAAAACGACCCGGAAGCCCAAGAAGAAGAAGACTACATTTGATTTATTCCACCTCGATGATGCTTCTGAGTCGGAGGTAGCCCTTGACTCCCTTGGCCAGTTTTTTAGCTACCTTATTGACATTGACTATTGCCAGCGATATGGGGGCCAGCCAGGCCGTGGAAAAAAGGTAACTATTTCCTCTGACTCAGCCCCTTTACCAAGACAGAAACTTCGACTGGTAACCCGGAAAGTAAGGTTTTCGCACCCTTTGGCTTATTTGGACCC
This sequence comes from Triticum urartu, assembly GCF_056163025.1. Lineage (NCBI taxonomy): Eukaryota > Viridiplantae > Streptophyta > Magnoliopsida > Poales > Poaceae > Triticum > Triticum urartu. The sequence continues at coordinate 162,252,934 of NC_141878.1, read as the reverse complement.
TCATTTTCTTTTGAAAAAGCAGCAACATGAGAGCCGCCGTCAGGCCCGGACTAATCACGACGATGAACCGCCTTTTGATTTACAACAAACTCCTCGAAAACGCCAGAATGAGGTTTCTTTCATCTTTGTCTGTTGCTTCCATTAATGGATCTATTTCCTTACATCACTAAATTTATTTTACTTTTGCAGGAGGTTTCTCGCTCTTCTGGCAACTTGTCGCAAACTCAATTTCTGGCTTTCAAGACTGCCCCTGGGTAAGTGTAAGTGCATCTAGTGCCCCTTAGTGATTTTGGTGTATTGAAGACTTATAGGTTAAGGGACTAATGCGTTTGTGAGTGTACATAGGTCTATAAGTCTATGAGGAGTTTGATATTTACAGGAAAAGTCGACCCCTAAAAATGAATATCTTCGACTGAAGATTTTGGTATTTCTGAAGACTTTGAAAGTGAAGAAATTGGTGTGTCCGTGAAGACTTGATATTCATGCGAGGAATATGAAGCTTGAAGAATTTCGTTTTCATAGTTTTGTTTCTCTCTTTCTTGAGTCATAGGAAACACCGTACTGTTAAAGGGGGTCGAGGAAATACTACGGAAAAATTTCCATGTGATGCTCAACTCAAAATCCTACACCTACCAATCCCTTCGAGTGAAGCCATTGGAAATCTCATATAGTTCGGTCAATTTCTTCAGTGACAGAGACAAAGTTCTTCTGGTCTCTGAGGAATTTGTCCTTGCTGAGGATTTAGGAATTCGCTAGTGAGGAACATGATAGCCCTGAGGATTTTTCTACTCAAAGTTCCGACCGTTGCTGTGCTATGCGCCAGCTGTCCCAAAATATCTATCCACCTAACGGTCATATCATTGAAGGGCATTTATGTCTTATCATGTCGGGCTGCTCCCTAGGCTATAAATAGCCGCCCCCTACAACCACTAGCTGGTTGGCTGCTCCAAGAGAAACTGACACTTGTCATTTGAGAGCAACCCATCCTCGGAGGACTTTGAGCGAAAATCATCAAGTGAGGAAAGACCAAAAACCCAAACACCTACAAACCCCAAGTGATTGAGCATCACTGAAGAGATTGATCCTGAGTGGATCCGACGCTTGTTACCTTTGAAGACTGTGCTTCTTCCAGACGGTTAGGCGTCATGGTCTAGAGCATCCAAGAGGAATTGTGGATCGCCGAGTGACCAAGGTTGTGAAGGTTTGGAAGTCGCCTGAAGACTTACCACGAGTGATTGAACGAGGTCTGTGTGACCTTAGTTCAAGGAGAATACGGTGAGGACTGGGTGTCCTGAGCTGCGTGTTCAGGACTGGGTGTCCGGGACTATGTGTCCTCGAGTTTAAATACTCAGCCGCTCCAACTAGACGTACAACTGAGACAGCAGTTGGAACTGGTCTACCAAATCATTGTCTTCACCAAGCTTACTGGTTCTATTTCCTCAACTCTTTCATTTCCTCATAACTGTGTTGTGTGTTTGTTCATATCTGTGTTTGAAGACTTTGACTGAAGACTTTCTCAATTTCCTCAGTTTAATTTCTTCAGTCTGTTTGTCTTCATCATGTGTTATCCTGTGATCATGTTTCCTGTACTCTGTGCCTGTCTTCATTTCATCATGATGACTATGCTTGTATTTTGTTATGTTTACTTTTGAGTACTTATTCCGCTGCTAGTAGTTCTTCGTTAAGGAATTTCCTCACCGGCAAATTCCATAGTGAAGAATTTCATAAAAATTGCCTATTCACCCCCCCTCTAGTCGATATAACGCACTTTCAATTGGTATCAGAGCAAGGTACTCCCTTGTTTTGTGTGATTTTGGTTTAACCGCCTGGAGTTTTAGTTATGTCGACCGCAGGTATGACGAAAGTGACATGCCCCATCTTTCACGGTCACGAGTATCCCAAGTGGAAGGCCATGATGAAGAAACGCCTCATGGTGATGAACAGCGAGCTGTGGACCGTCACTGAGATTGGTCTGACCGATCTGTGCAAGATGGCGGAAGCTGATGACATCCGCAAGTACACTCTTCTAAACTTCACGGCGAAGGATGTCATCTGCTCCAGTCTGTCACAAAATCAGTTCAGGAATATCATGCATCTTGATCATGCGAAGCTCATCTGGGACCGTCTCTCTGAGGTCTATGAAGGTCATCGAACCTGTGATGATCCTTGGTTTGAGGACTTCAAGGAATCTCTCAAAACGATGACTTTCGAACCAGAATCATCATCTTCTACATCATGCCTTATGGCAAAAGATGCTGAGGTAACTGAATGCTACCTATCCGAGTCTAGTGATGATGAATCTGGTGATGAATTTGGACCCAGCTATGTCAAACTTGCTTCCCTTGCCACTAAACAACAAAGAGCTTTGGAAAAAGTTCACTATATGCTAAACAAGAGCAATGATATGTTGGGTGAAGAAATGGATCAGTCAAAAGCTTTGGCTGAAAGTCTTCAGAGACTTCATACTAAGTATGACACCCTTCAAGATCAACATAACACTCTCTTATCTAACCATGAAAAGTTTTCTTATGAATTTCTTCAAAGAAAGCAAGACCTTGAGAAGCTAAGAGTGAGTTATGAAGATCTTCAGAAGGAGCGCGATTCATTACTTGCTCAACAAATTAGCGCTTCTCAGAAAGAATTTGTTCCTCCATGCTTGAAGTGCATTGAACGTGAATCTGCTAATTCTTCACCTGAATGTTCAAATGCTGCAAATGTTTCAAATTCTTCACGTGCCTCTGCTATCACTAATTCCTCATATGAGGACATTGCTAGTATCACTAACGATGCAGGGCTGAAGGAATTGTACACGACAGGCATGTAAAAAAGCCTCAAAGGGCATCAGGCTCTTTGTGATGTGCTTAAAAAGAAGATCCTCAACAGGAACCCTAGGAAAGAGGGTATCGCCTTTGAGAGGAAACTCAATGCTGATGGTACATATTGGAAGCCTGAGCAGTACCCCAAAACTACATGGGTTGCTGCAAAGGGACCTCCAGTTGATCCATCTAACTTATCTGGATTTGCATGTGAATCTCCTCATTCTGATGATGAGTCAATTGACTCCAACTATAAACTGTTCAAAAATCAGAATGGTGAAGTATTTGCTAGATATGTTGGCACTAACTGCAGGAACGGCTCCCCTATGAAGAAAATCTGGGTTCCCAAAAGATGCCTTGAAAATCTTCAGGTGAATGTCATCATGACACCACCTGTGAAGAATAGGAATCCCAGATCAAATTCTTCATATGGACCAAATTCTTCATATGGATTTAAGTCCTCATGCGGACCAAATTCCTCATATGGATCAAAGTCCTCATATGAACATCATCGCGCTAAACCGTCTGTTTCGCAAGGAAGATCTAAGGATTATGGATATGTGCATTATTCTTCAAATCATTATGTCCATAAGTCCTCGAAGAATTTCTCTGCTTACTCTTATTCCTATTCTAACCCCTCTTATGTGAAACGAAATGGACTGGCTTCTATGCCATCCTTCTCGTATGGAGCTCGCAGAATGATGAACTCTTTGCCACCCCTTCAGATGTGGGTGGTGAAGAAAAAGAACTAATCTCTTCTGCAGGGTCAGGTCTCCAGACGCACGTAATCGTCTGAAGAATTTGCTGGAGACCTGAGCATGCCTGATAGGACGCAAGCTAATCATGAAGAAATGAACCTTCATTTCTCACGTCCTCATATTGCTTTATCAATCCTTTTACTTGATGAAATTGATGTGATGAATTTATGTCATATTCTTCACTGATGAAGTATATGAGTTTGTAAGCTGCACTAATTCATCTGCAGGATGACCAACCTAAAGCCACTGAGTGGGTCCTCGATAGTGGATGTACAAACCACATGACTGGTGACAAGAATCTATTGATGGATGCTCCGTTATCTCCGTTGCATCTGAAGCATATCATCTTTGCCGACAAAGGCAAAAGTCAGGTATTGGGTCTAGGTAAGGTTGCGATTACAAAGGATCGACACATGGACAAAGTCATGCTTGTTGAGTCCTTAGGATACAACCTTATGTCTGTCTCAATGCTTTGTGATCTTGATATGGTTGTTGTCTTTGGCAAATACCGTTGTGTTGTGGTTATGGAAGCCGACGATTCCAAAGTCTTCGAAGGCTTTAGGAGAGGAGACCTGTATATTGTTGATTTCTCTATAGGACCACAACCAGCCGTGTGCTTACTTGCAAAAGCTTCAGAAGGCTGGCTCTGACATCGACGACTTGGTCATGCAGGCATGAGAAATTTGCACACGCTTGTGAAGAAGAAGCATGTCATTGGCGTTGAGAATGTCAAATTCCTCAAGGATCACCTATGCGGAGCCTGTGAAGCTGGGAAGATGACGAAGGCCAAGCATCCAGCAAAGACTATCATGACCACCACTCGCCTGTTTGAATTGCTTCACATGGATCTCTTTGGTCCTAATCATTATTCTGCTATTTCAAATGAAGCATCTCAATATGGCTTTGTTATTTTTGATGATTATTCTCGCTATACATGGGTACACCTTGTTACTTACAAACATGAAGTGCAGGAAGTCTTCAAACGATTTTCCTCGAGGGCTTCAACCAACTTTGATGTGAAGATCAAGCACATTAGAAGTGACAATGGCACTGAGTTCAAGAATTCTGGTCTCGATGACTATCTTGATGAACTTGGTATTACTCATGAGTTATCTGCTCCCTACACTCCTTAGCAGAATGGCGTCATGGAGCGCAAGAACATGACTCTTGCTGAGATGGCTCGCACTATGCTTGATGAATACAAAACGCCTCGTCGTTTCTGGACTAAGGCAATTGATACTGCGTGCCACATCATCAACAGAGTATATCTTCACAAATTCTTCAAAAAGACTGCCTATGAACTCCTCACTGATAAGAAACCCAATGTAAGTTATTTCAAAGTCTTCGGTGCTAAATGTTGGATTAGAGATCCTCATCACAACTCAAAATTTGCACCGAAAGCACATGAAGGTTTTGTGCTTGGTTACGGAAAGGACTCGCACACCTACAGAGTCTTCAACAACGTTCTTCACAAAGTTGTTGAAACTATAGATGTGTGGTTCGATGAAACTAATGGCTCACAAAGAGAGCACCTACCTACTGTGATAGATGAACCAGCACCTGAGGAAACTATCAAGTTCAAGGCTACTGAGGATGTCATTCCTACTGAAGAATCTGCTAAAGAATTCATTCCAGAACATGAAGAACTACTATGATAGATGAAGCATTTCTGGAGCCTGAGTGGATTCAGGCCATGCAAGAAGAATTACATCAGTTCGAGCTCAACAATGTCTGGGAACTGGTCAAACATCCAAATCCTCGCAAGCACAATATCATCGGCACAAAGTGGATCTGCCGCAACAAGCAAGATGAAAATGGCCTTGTGGTGAGGAATAAGGCACGACTTGTAGCTCAAGGCTACACACAGGTGGAAGGAATTGATTTCGATGAAACTTTTGCACCTGCTGGTAGACTTGAGGCTATTCGCATATTACTTGCTTATGCTAACCATCATGATATAACTTTATATCAAATGGATGTGAAAAGTGCATTCCTCAATGGTAAACTCGAGGAAGAAGTATATGTTGCTCAACCCCCAGGTTTTGAAGATCCAAAGAATCCTGACAAAGTCTTCAGACTCAACAAGGCCCTCTATGGCCTCAAGCAGGCCCCACGGGCGTGGTATGATACTTTGAAGGAATTCCTCATGACGAAAGGCTTCAAACCCGGTTCACTCGACCCTACTCTTTTCACTAAATCTTATGATGGTGAATTGTTTATGTGCCAAATATATGTTGATGATATTATCTTTGGCTGTACTGACCAACGTTATAGTGATGAATTTGCCTATATGATGAGTGAAGAATATCAAATGTCTAGGATGGGAGAGTTGAAATTCTTCTTAGGTCTTCAAATTCGTCAACAACGCAATGGCATATTCATATCTCAGGAGAAATACCTCAAGGATGTACTGAGGAAATTCGGCATGCAAGATTGCAAAGGCGTCAAAATTCCTATGCCCACAAATGGCCATCTGTGCACTGATGAAAATGGTATTGACTTCGATCATAAGGTATACCGCTCCATGATAGGTTCCTTATTGTACTTATGTGCATCTAGGCCAGATATAATGCTTAGTGTTTGCATGTGTGCCCGATTTCAAGCTACACTGAAGGAATCACACCATAAGGCTGTGAAGCATATTCTTCGATATCAAGCTCACACACCAACACTTGGATTATGGTACCCCAAGGGCTCGGCTTTTGATCTTGTTGGATATTCTGACTCTGACTATGCTGGTGATCGTGTGGATCGCAAGTCAACATTTGGTACATGTCATTTCCTCGGACGATCTTTGGTCTGTTGGTCCTCGAAGAAACAGAACTGCGTATCACTATCTACTACTGAAGCTGAGTACATTGCTGCTGGTTCTTGCTATGCCCAATTGCTATGGATGAAGCAAACTCTCAAGGACTACGGCATCAACATGAAGAATGTGCCTCTCTTCTGTGACAATGAGAGTGCCATCAAGATTGCTGACAACCCAGTTCAGCACTTGAAGACAAAGCACATTCAGATTTGTCATCATTTTCTCCGTGATCATGTGTTGAAGGGCGACATTTCTATTGAGCATGTGAAGACTGAAGAACAGCTAGCCGATATCTTCACAAAGCCCTTGGATGAGAAGAGATTTAGCAAGTTGCGGTGTGAGCTAAATATCCTAGAATCTTCGAATGTTCTTCGAAAAGGACACTCATCCTAACACTTATGCAAAATTGATGAATTAGATGTGCAACACATGAAGAAACATTTTTCTTCAATCAATGAAGAATAACACTCTTAGTGTGAAGAAATTAATGAAGAATTTGATTCTCAGAACCCTACGATAATTGTACGCGGTGTCTGAAATCATCATTCTTATACGGTGGGTCACGCCACCACCAAAAGTTGAAATTCCTCAAATTATTCATATTCTTCAACTTTGCATAGTCTTCACTGGTTCCGTCGTTTTTCTTCATTAGCTATATATATATATGAGTTTATGTCCTCTACAGCATTCACTTATTACTATTTCTTCAAGTTGGTTTTCTGCTAAGTGAATGTGATCGGACCCTTCCCCTCTATGCTATACTCAACCCAATCTGTTCACAAATCCTTCATGTGCGGTCTATTTGAAACTCGTTCAAAATCTTCACTGTGTCCTTGTCAGCTGAAGAAATTACGAACGGAGCTTTAAAACCTATCTTATCTAAATTTTCGGCTTTGCCGCTCAAACCGTTCCGCATCCCACGATACACTTATCCACTCACCCACGATCTAACATGATCTCCACCTCTCACTACGTGGGTGACACATGTCATGCGAATGAGAAGGGTCAGGGGCACGTTCGTCCAATTTCTTTGGGCGAGCAGTTTTTCACCGTGGCTATAAATACCCCTCCTTCCCTTCCTCACTTCTTTTACTCCGCTCGACCTCTCTCTCCAGCTCGAGCTTCTCAAACCCTAGCACTGCCGCTACTTCATCACCGCCGGAGAGGAAGAGCTTCACTGCCTCGACCTCGTCACCGACGTACTCGCACCGACCGCGGAAATCTTCACTCCGCCGCCGCCGTAGCCGTCTTCCTCTGCTATGTTAAGGCGTGGAAGATCTGCACAAACGAACTTCACATCTCCTCACTCCAGCTCATCGTGTTCTTCGTCCAGGGTAAATTAAAAGTTACTTTTACTGCCCTCGTTGATTCGAAAGATTATCTACAAAATCTTCAAAAGTGTTTTTCTTCATATCTTCACACATTGAACACCTCACAAGTCATCTGTTCTTGATTCATTTCTCTAAGCATCATTTTTCTTCAAGATTCCTCAATTGTGTGGATCTTCGATCTATACAACTCTGGAACCTAAGACAAAGAACGCTTAGTGAAAATCTTCAAGACTCATCTGGTTAAATTCTTCAAACTTGTTCTTTTTGAAAAACCTTCTGAGAACGCATATGACCTCTCCAAATTCCTCGCAACTATACTCTGTTCACATGTACACATGTCAGCTACTGAATCACTAGGTTCTCATCAACTTAACTCATTTGTAGCGTACCTCGAAGAAAAGTTGCATACTTCTTCAGAGAATTCGATTGTTCAAATTCCTCAACTGAAGAAAATGGCTGATGGTAAGAGGCCACAGAAGGGAGGAAAGAGGCCTGAGGTAAATACAACGTTTGAAATCCCTGATGAAATATATGCTGGGTAGTGCACACCTACTGAGGAAACCAAGAATGAGCGCAAAGTGCGCAAACAGAGGATAGAGAGGAGATGGGCAAGAGAATGGAGGGAGTACAGATATGTCACTCCTAAGTACATGAAGAAGTTCGCACTCAATCCTCCATGCCCAAGAGCTCCATTGGCACCTGGCCAAATAGCAGATCCCACCAACCTCAAGTGCGGTGAGGACTATCCTGATGAATGGGCCAAGTGCCAAACCAAGTTGGCTAAGCAAGCCAGAGAAGCAGTGACGAAATTCAATGAAGACTCTGCCGCTGCTGCTGCCTCTGCTGAGGCCTCTGCTGTCAAGCCAAAGAAGGCTATGTCTAAGAAGCCTGCATGCAGGCCAAGTTCCTCAGCAATGCCCTCACGACCAGAATCATCAAAGCCCTCATGGCCAATTCCTCATGCTGCTCTTGTTCCTCCAAAGTCCTCAGCTCCTCCGCCAAAGCCTTCAGCTGTTCCGACCAAATCCTCAGCACCTGTGCATCTCGCCTCGTGCCAAAGGACTGCCGGCATCTCCATTGCCTCAGGTGTCTCAGCTAGTTCCTTGGCTGCACCAAGTTCCTCAGCTGGCCCCTTACTGCTGAAGACAAAGGCCACTGCTGGACGAGGTCCTCGCCCAAGTCCTCAAAAGAAGCAAGTCGCTTTCCAAGTGCCGTCTGATGAAGACGAAGCTGATGATGATGAACTTGCAGAAATCATCAGAGACAGGCAAGTCAGGGCCGCTAGAGCAAAGGATCAGAAGTGCCACTGCTTTTGGATCCCAAGCTGATCCTCGACTACATTGATGATTGGCACAAGGACCCCAACACTCCCTTGCCTGACTTCAAGCTGACTCCTGGCCAGAGTCAGATGCTGACCCACTTCATTCAAGAAGAAAAGTGGAAATTTGAGAAGGCCAGGTAGATCAAGAAAGCGCAGTACAAGAAAGAGCGCTATCTGAAGAAAAACATTGTCTCTATGACAACTGAAGAACTTGTCACTATTTAGACTGAGATTAAGAAACTCAGTGATGACTTTGACGCATATCGCTCTGATTGGCTTGGAGCCAAGGTTCGTTTTGTGAAACTTGCGAATAACTTCACTTCCAATGTTGCAGCCCCAATGCAACAGGAAATTCCTCAGGCTGAAGCATCTGCTCAGCCTACTGAAGAAAATGCCAGCACCGCTGATGACAATCAGGATGCTGAAGATAATGTGAGTTCCAGGGCTGATGACTGCATTCCAGCCACTGAAGAAATTGCCAGGGCACCCACTAGTGGTGTGCCTGAATAAACTTAAGAACTCAGGGCAACTGCATCAGTTGTGCCTGAAGAAAATCAACCAGATTCCTCAGCTGCTCGTGCACCAACTTCAACTCCAATCCTTCCATCTGCATCACATGTGAAGAAGACCAAGGCTGCAGAGCGTGCTGCAGTGAAGAAAAGGAAAGCATCAGCTGCTTCAGATTCTTCAGCTCCGAAGAAAATGAAGCCTATGACAAGTTCATTTGCAAATCCGATTGATGATGTTCCCATCTCAACCAGGCCATCAAAGGACCATGTTCCTTTTGATGGAGAATATGTGATTCCCAGCGGATCTGATGAAGAAACTCCTTCTGCTGCTTCGTCTGAACCGTTGGATGAAGAAATTGAAGTGGATGCGATCCCTTCAACACCTATCATCTCCTCGCCTATGTCTCAGTTCACAGCTGAAGAGGCTGACGTTGAAGAAATGGAAGATGAAGATGTGGACATTGGCTGCTCCACACCCGTAATCAGTGATGAATTCTGGGAAAGTCAGCATCCAAACTCTCCAATGTTCACCCCTCTACAGCAAATTCCTCAGTCCCCCACACAAACTATTCACATGGGCTCTGAAGAAACTCATCCCACTACATCTGTCCATGAGGAAATTCCATCCACTAGCGCTGAAGAAACTGCTACTGCTGAACAACCAACGACACAGAATGCCACTGAGGAGGAACCAGAAATTCCTCAGCCTGAAGAACCTGCGATTGAGATTCCTGAGGTCATGATGCAACTCACTGACACTCCTCTGCCGAAGCCAAAGGATCCTTTCTCACGCAAGCAAAAGTTCAATGCTGATGATTTCTTCAGCGAGCACGTATTCTTCAAAGATTACAACCCATATGACTCAGCTCGCATTAGGAAGAGGCGTTTCTGGACTGCCAGTCAAGCCAATTTCTATTCCTCAGTGCTGTTCAACAAGGAGAAGATCTTCTACCATGAGCATATTCCTCACGTGGATATGGAATCTCTACCGTGCTTCGCACCAGTCCTCAGTGTTCTTCACGATGCTGGACTGCTCAACTATTGCTTTGACATCTGCGATTGGAATGAAGAACTGATTCTTCAATTCTATGCAACGCTGCACATCACCGTAGATGCTGAAGATGTGACTTCATGGGTGCTGGACTGGATGTCTGAAAACACTCACTACACTGCACCAGCCTCTGAATTGCTTCGTGCTCTACCACTCAGTCCTCCCCTTGAAGAAGTTCGCTGCATCTATAGTGAACCTGAGCTCACACATCATTACATGCAGGTGCTGATGAAACCTTTGAAGCTAGGTCAAGCACCAAGAACCAAATTCCTCGTGAAGGAATTGCTGTACGCTCCCAGAACTGTCTATCGTATTCTTACGAGGACAATCAGTCCCATCAAAGGCCATGACTCATCTGATGAGGAAATTGTTGGCATCATGAAGAATATGGTATTCAACATCGTTCATGGCATTCCTGTCAATTATCACGATTTCTTCATGAGGACTATGGCCAATGTTGCACTGTCTCCGTTTGAGCTGAAGCCTTATGCACCTTGGATTATGAGATTCCTCAGGACAAGGTCTTCACTCAACTACAAAGCTGATTTCTAGAATCACCTCAGCTACTTGCCCCCAATTGAAGTCCTCAAGCAGACATATTCCTCAGTTGATGGAAAGGGCAAGGCACCAGTTGTAATAGATGAAGGCATTCGTCCATTGGATGGTCAGTTTCGCAAAGCTACATCTTATTCCACCAATGATGACTCTGCCACACATGACTCTGCCAATGCACCTAAGTCCACTCCTCAAGCCACTGCTCCACGCGTGATGACTGACTGTGAACTTCTGCTTAGTCTTCACCAGAAGGTGGGTCGAAATCACAAATGGGTTAAGCGTCAGTTTGGTTCACTTCTTCACAACATGACTGCCACACACAATGCAGTGAAGAAAACCACTACTACCTCCATCAAGTCTTCAGTTGCACCTGGGCAATCCTGTCACATCTGTATGGTGAAGAAGATCTGAAGAACATGGGTCTCAAAGAAGATTTTGACTGGTCTACACCTCCACCAAAGAAATTGAAGAAGGTCCAGGTTCCTTCTCTGGTGGCCAGCTCATTTTCTTCATTGCGCGACACTGATGAACATGAAGATTTGGACGACACTGCGGCAGGCCCTACATCAATAAACGACCCCAACAACACTGGCGCCCCTTCATCAACATGATTATCTTCAGGGGCGTTAGTCCTCATTTTCCATCCTTTTTGTCATTCGATGACAAAGGGGGAGAAATATGAGTTAGTCTTCAAGCGGGTCTACTATATGGGCGTTTTTTATTTGCTAAGTTACAACTCTCGTTCTTCTGAAACTTTATTGGATCGAGTTGTAATCTTAAACCCGATGGTGCTCTGATACTTTTGATGCACTGTGCTCTGATACTTTTGATGCACTATTCTGCATGCTTATTCCTTGTTAATATTATTGCACGCATGCTGAATTTCATCAGGCACCATATTTCATCATGCATTTCAAATTCTTCATACTATATGTTAAATGCGTGTATGAATTACAAAATATAGGGGGAGATCTCCATGATTCAACTCTTCAAGTGTGCATTGCTTCAAAGGCAAATTCCTCACTATGCACATCTTCAGGGGGGGTTCTTCTATATCTTGCAATCAAATTCCTCAATATCAGTAGTTACACTTCATAAGTTTATCCCCATTGAAAACTTAACCTATATTGTCATCAATCACCAAAAAGGGGGAGATTGTAAGTGCATCTAGTGCCCCTTAGTGATTTTGGTGTATTAAAGACTTATAGGTTAAGGGACTAATGCGTTTGTGAGTGTACACATGTCTATAAGTCTATGGGGAGTTTGATATTTACAGGAACAGTCGACCCCTAAAAATGAATATCTTCGACTGAAGATTTTGGTATTTCTGAAGACTTTCATGAAGACTTTGAAAGTGAAGAAATTGGTGTGTCCGTGAAGACTTGATATTCATGCGAGGAATATGAAGCTTGAAGACTTTCGTTTTCATAGTTTTGTTTCTCTCTTTCTTGAGTCATAGGAAACACCGTACTGTTAAAGGGGGTCGAGGAAATACTAAGGAAAATTTCCATGTGATGCTCAACTCAAAATCCTACACCTACCAATCCCTTCGAGTGAAGCCATTGGAAATCTCATACAGTTCAGTCAATTTCTTCAGTGACAGAGACGAAGTTCTTCTGGTCTCTGAGGAATTTGTCCTGACTGAGGAGTTAGGAATTCTCCAGTGAGGAACATGATAGCCCTAAGGATTTTGCTACTCAAAGTTCCGACCGTTGCTGTGCTATGCGCCAGCTGTCCCAAAATATCTATCCACCTAACGGTCATATCATTGAAGGGCATTTATGTCTTATCATGTCGGGCTGCTCCCTAGGCTATAAATAGCCCCCCTACAACCACTAGCTGGTTGGCTGCTCCGAGAGAAACTGACACTTGTCATTTGAGAGCAACCCATCCTTTGAGGACTTTGAGAGAAAATCATCAAGTGAGGAAAAACCAAAAACCCAAAACCCAAACACCTACAAACCCCAAGTGATTGAGCATCACTGAAGAGATTGATCCTGAGTGGATCCGACGCTTGTTACCTTTGAAGACTGTGCTTCTTCTAGACGGTTAGGCGTCATGGTCTAGAGCAAGCAAGAGGAATTGTGGATCGCCGAGTGACCAAGGTTGTGAAGGTTTGGAAGTCGCCTGAAGACTTACCACGAGTGATTGGACGAGGTCTGTGTGACCTTAGTTCAAGGAGAATACAGTGAGGACTGGGTGTGCTGAGCTGCGTGTTCAGGACTGGGTGTCCGGGACTGTGTGTCCTCGAGTTTAAATACTCAGCCGCTCCAACCAGACATACAACTGAGACAACAGTTGGAACTGGTCTACCAAATCATTGTCTTCACCAAGCTTACTGGTTCTATTTCCTCAACTCTTTCATTTCCTCATAACTGTGTTGTGTGTTTGTTCATATCTGTGTTTGAAGACTTTGACTGAAGACTTTCTCAATTTCCTCAGTTTAACTTCTTCAGTCTGTTTGTCTTCATCCTGTGTTATCCTGTGATCACGTTTCTTGTACTCTGTGCCTGTCTTCATTTCATCATGATGACTATGCTTGTATTCTGTTATGTTTACTTTTGAGTACTTATTCCGCTGCTAGTAGTTCTTCGCTAAGGAATTTCCTCACCGGCAAATTCCATAGTGAAGAATTTCATAAAAATCGCCTATTCACTCCCCTCTAGTCGATATAACGCACTTGCAGTAAGGACAATCATCTTTCTTCTGCATCTTTAAAAACTGCATTATTAAACTAATTGTCTCATAAAATCTTTTTTAGCGGTCAAGCAAAATCCAAGAAAGCTAAGGTGACTAAGCCGACAGAAAACCCGAAAAATCCTGCACCTGAACCGGCAGCACCAACTCCTGATCAATCTGAAGCACCAGAAGACCCGGTTGTCCACGTTCAATCGGACCCTCCTGATCCGTCAGCTAATGAAACCACTTTTAATCCGGCTATCACTAAACCATCTAGCTCTGCCAACCCGCCGACAACTTCTGACACTGATGTCTTAATTACTGGTAGTCGGTTTGTTGAGCCGGGCAACCCCACCGTACTGGCCCGGCACTCTGCTAAGCAAGAAGCTTTAGAGAGGCAGAAGGTGCGGTTTGATGTCTCTCATTACGCTCATCTTAACATTAGTGACGTGTTGTCTGGCTACCTCAGTCATGTGCATTCTAGCCGTGACTCAGAAATTGAGATGGTCAAGCAACTTCAGGTGAAATATGAGGTATGTTCACCAACTTTCACCATCTTATATATGCAACTCTAGCCCCCAAGTCTCCGGATTATGATGAATCTGAATGATCTATAGACTTATGATATAGGTTGATGCTTTGTCGTAGTTTTTCCTTAAATCCAGTTTAACTTTCACCTGTAGTCCCCAGGGGCCGGCTCAATTTATCACAAAGGAGCCAGTACTTAACTTCATAGTTGTCTCGAATCAGTCGAAACAAATAGTGTGATCTAGCTCAATATGAAAAAACTTCCATAAAACCATGCATTAGCCCCCAAGTGCCAAGTGTTATTACTTGTAAAATACTTGGGACTTTAAGCCTGGAAAAAAGGAACTTCTTTGGCAGACATTAGCCCCCAAGTGCCAAGTGGTGTTGCGTTTGCAAAGCACTTCGGACTTTAATCATTATAACTTTTATTTAAATTTTGACACACCTGTGTATGTTTGTAGACCGCCCTAACTGAATTGGGCTCTCAATTGACAGATGCAAAGACCTGGCTGGCGGATCAAGAAGCGGAGATAAAGACCACTAACTCCAAACTGCAACTGAGCCTCTCTAAAGCTGAAAAACTGAAGACCAGTTTGGATGCAAAGAAGCAATCCTGGGCCGATGAGAAGGCCTTGCTGACACAACATGCTAAAACAGCAGAAGCGGCGCTCGAGGAGGTTACCAAAGAGCTCACCGGCTTAAAAAACCGTGTGTCTCAAATGGTCTCCGCAATCTTTGATGAGTTATTTGCATTAGTCACTTACACTTTATTTTGACCAGGAATATAAGCCGCCTGCTGAACCTTTGTTAAAAACATTCACAGGTCCATGAAGTAAAAATCTGAGTCAAGATAGTGTGACAAAACTGAAGGCGGTTTATACCTTGGTGGAGCAAGTGTACACTGGTGCTCAACGAGCACTTGCTACTATCTCCCCTGCCAACCAAGGACCCAACCATTTGAGTGATGTTTTGAAGAAGTTATCAATCTTACCTGCCAGATTTCAAGAGGTCAAACGATCATGTGCCTGAGACGGAGCTCTGACTGCCCTGAGCCGCTCCAAAGCCTGGGTGCCGGATTTAGACCCAGTGGACGTGGCTAAGGGGTACCCTACCGTGAAGGAAGACGGGACTCTGTTTGAGCAAGATGACTTTATTGCCTGTGTGAGGGGAGTTCGTCCTCAGGCTACCATTCTTGGCGAGGAGACCAACATCAACAAATATTAGCCGGGTTTTGATATGGAGAATAAAAAGATGGCGACTCCCTCTTATAAAGTGACGGATCTTATCCCGCCAGTTCGTCAACACACTTTTGCCCCGGAAATTGACCCGGCCGGCCTAATTGACGATGAGGCCGAGTTCATTGCTCTGAACGACTTTCACTGGTCCAATCCCAGCTTCCAACCAGTGGAGGGAGGTGAGCCGGCCAGGGAGGAGTCATAACCATATGAATAATCCAGCTTTTAGCTTAAGACATGCTTAAGAGAGAAAACAGTCTAACCTTTTGGGCTCTCAATGCCTTGTAATAGGTTAGTTTGAAAACTGCATATTTTGCCTATGCCATCATGCATAGGATGTTGCATATGACCTTTTGCCCGTGATGTCAATATATGCATTATATCCGTGGTCGCATCTGCAGTGTTTTGAATCTGTTCCTGTATGCAAAAGATAAAACTGTCTTGGCGGTTGATCGCTAGACGGGTTAAAAACACCCGATACATAACTATGAAATCATCATAGTGCAAAAAACAGGACCAGATGTAAGATACACAAGGCTGAAAAAACCTTTGATTAACGAAAAGATGTAGATAAGTCTGTTTATAAACAACAATACCTATGTTCTCTGACTCCGAATTGCTGGCTTATATGACCCGGACCATAAGGTTGATGAGCCTAATGTTTGTAGAAGCCAATACCTTGATATGCCAGATGATTGTTATCCCTTGACAGCTCATTGTCAAATAACCGAGCCGGTTCAAATTGAAACCATACGTGCAGTTAGCTTTAAGACAACAAAAAACTAGTAAAACAAAATAGGATGTTTCAAAATGATGTAAATCAAGCATTAAGAGTAATTTGGAGGCTTCTGATTCGAATACGATCAGTAAACCAGACTAAAGGGGTTAAGCTAGGATTAGAATACGATCATGTAGCCCCCGGTGGTTTTGGCATTGCGCCAATCAAGAGGGTACCGACAACAATTTTCTCTTTGGTTCGTGTCAGCGTCCTGGGAACGGGGGTCCCCAGGCTTGCCTGCCTGCGGCCCGTGGCGTGGCTAAGCTAGCAGGTCGTACGGCCCATCTTCATCAACAAGGCATCCAAGACCCTCATGAGGGGCCAAGCCTCGCGAGGCAGACGACACAAGACCTCCTCTGGAGTGGCCTAGTCGGACAGGCTCACGAGGAGCGGAGATGTCGAGGCGAGGCAAACCTCATGAGGCTCTCGTGACGTGAGCCATGACGATCTACACGGGGCGGGCACCAGGCAGGCGCCAGCGCGCACAACGTCCTTGTTTCATCTTTGGTGCTAAGGAAACCAGCGCAGGCGAGGAGTACCGAGGCATTAGGCAAAGGTTGCCATTTTGGTGCAACAAGACCAAGACCAGAAGGATGGCAAGACGGAGGTCTTCGTGGAGCCCAAGACGGCATCACCATCAGAGCCTTTGATAGGCGAAGACCACTTTTGTCAGGATAGCTTGTACTAGCTGTCCCCCTTCAAATTTTCCCGCCATTGTTGGCTCCCTTCCCGCTCAAGATTTGGGAAGAGGACCAGGGCCTCTATAAGTAGGAATAGCCACCGCCATAGGCAAGCGGGACGACATCTTGGATCACGCTCACCCACACAAGTTGGCCAAGCACAAGAACACCTCAACCTCAGGAGGCTGTTCTTCCCATTGTATTGTTCATCATCAGCCTAAGAGGCAATCCACTACCACACTGGAGTAGGGTATTACACCACAACGGTGGCCCGAACTAGTATAAATCTTGTGTCTTTCTGTGTTGCGAGTTCGTCAAGTTCGTCCGCGAGATCTTAGCAAGTTAGGGCGTAGATCGGTGGGAGGAAGAGACTTCGTGCGCACCCTAGTGTTCGAGCCTTAAGGGTTTGCCGGAACCCCACATCCGACATTTGGCGCGCCAGGTAGGGGTGCGCCGTAGCTTCCCCTCCGTCGATCTATGCTCCGTCACCACCGCGCTTCGCCCACATGGCAGGCGCCCTGCCGCCGACTCCGATGGTCAGTGTTGACAACAGGGCCAGGGGGCTCTGAGCCCTGGCCCCCGCCCTGCGGCGGCTGCAGTGGCCGCCCAAGTTCAGGCCAGAGATGCCTCCGCGCTACGACGGCGGGACGGACCCGTTAGCTTTCCTGCTGGCATACGAGGAGGCCATCCTCGAAGCCGAGGGTGATGACAAGGTCATGGCCAACTGGCTTCCCATGGCCCTCGCCGGCGAGCCATGCGCCTGGCTGCTCAACCTTCCCGGATCCATGGTGGCATCTTGGGAGGAGCTCCGCGACCTCTTCACTACTCGCTACGCGGTGCCGGCGCACCAGCGGTCGCGGCCCTGCTGAGCGGCTCTCAAGCACCGTCTTCAGACCGTCACGCCAAACGGTTCCCCCGTCAGATCGGGGCCACCTCCAGGCGAGCGGGGGCTCCGCCGGGCTGGGCTGCGCCAGAGGCCGACCTTACCTTCGGCTCAGAAGACGACCCCGACTCCACTGCCGGCTCCGGAAGGCTCCCGATGCTCTGCAAACCCACCATCTACAACGTGGTCGTCACCAAGACCCTCATCGACGGTGGTGCTAGCCTCAACTTGCTCTCCGTGGAAGCCTTCAGCCTTCTCCATGTGCCACTCGAGCGGCTCAGCCTCAGTAAGCCCTTCTCGGGAGTGGGTGGTGGAGCTGCCCACTCCCTGGGATAGATCCACCTCCCTGTCACCTTCGGCACACGCGACAACTACCGTAGCGAGCTGGTGGACTTCGACATCGCTTGCATCGGTCTCCCGTACAACGCCATCCTCGGGTACCCGGCTCTCGCTCAGTTCATGGCGGCGACTCACCCGGCTTACAACCTCATGAAGATGCCAGGGAGCAAGGGCGTCCTCACCATCAAGGGGGACACTAAGGAGGCTGTGATGGCGCCCAGGCTCGCCTTCAAGACCGCGGCAGCAGCACAACCCGCCGACCCCGGTGCCCCTGCGGCCAGGGAGGCCATGCCCACCAAGAAGAAGCAGCTGTTCACCCAGGACAAGGCAGAAACCGAGTAGGTATCGGTCAGCGAGGACAGAGTCTTCGGGAGCCACCTTTACCATAGGATCCGTCCTTGACCCGGAACAAAAAGAAGCCTTGGTGAAGTTCTTGCGCGCGAACAAGGAGATATTCGCGTGGGAGCCCAATCAGCTGGTAGGGGTCCCGAGGGAGGTGATCCAGCATCATCTAAGGGTATGCCCCAACATCCGCCCCGTGAAGCAGCGAGCGAGACGACAGTCCACCGAGAAGCAGCCCTTCATCGTCCAAGAGACACGCAAGCTGGAAGCGGCAGGTGCCATCCGAGAGATCTGATACCCTGAATGGCTGGCGAACCATCTCCTGGTGTGCTACCTCTTGAGCACTGCATTGGATTTCCCCGAAGAGGAGAGGATGATGCAGAAAAGTAGCGTAAGTATTTCCCTCAGTTTTTGAGAACCAAGGTATCAATCCAGTAGGAGGCCACACACAAGTCCCTCGTACCTACACAAAAACAATAGCTCAACGCAACCAACGCGCTTAGGGGTTGTCAATCCCTTCATGGTCAGTTACGAAAGTGAGATCTGATAGAGATGATAAATAATATTTTTGGTATTTTTGGTATAGAGATGCAAAGTAAAAAGTAAAAGCAAAGTAAAAGCAAAGCAATAATAAAGTGATGGAGATTGATATGATGAGAAAGAGACCCGGGGGCCATAGGTTTCACTAGTGGCTTCTCTCAAGAGCATAAGTATTCTATGGTGGGTGAACAAATTACTGTTGAGCAATTGACAGAATTGAGCATAGTTATGAGAATATCTAGGTATGATCATGTATATAGGCATCACGTCCGAGACAAGTAGACCGACTCCTGCCTGCATCTACTACTATTACTCCACTCATCGACCGCTATCCAGCATGCATCTAGAGTATTAAGTTAAAAACAGAGTAACGCCTTAAGCAAGATGACATGATGTAGAGGGATAGTTTCATGCAATATGATAAAAACCCCATATTGTTATCCTCGATGGCAACGATACAATACGTGCCTTGCTGCCCCTTCTGTCACTGGGAAAGGACAGCGCAAGATCGAACCCAAAGCTGAGCACTTCTCCCATGGCAAGAACAACCAATCTAGTAGGCCAAACCAAACTGATAATTCGAAGAGACTTGCAAAGATAACCAATCATACATAAAAGAATTCAGAGAAGATTCAAATATTATTCATAGATAGACTTGATCATAAACCCACAATTCATCGGTCTCAAAAAACACACCGCAAAAAGAAGATTACATTGAATAGATCTCCACGAAAGAGGGGGAGAACATTGTATTGAGATCCAAAAAGAGAGAAGAAGCCATCTAGCTACTAACTATGGACCCGTAGGTCTGAAGTAAACTACTCACACTTCATCGGAGAGGCTTGGATGATGATGTAGAAGCCCTCCGTGATCGATGCCCCCTCCGGCGGAGCTTCGGAACAGGCCCCAAGATGGGATCTCGTGGATACAGAAAGTTGCGGCGGTGGAATTAGGTTTTTGGCTCCGTCCCCGATCATTTGGGGGTACGTGGATATATAGGAGGTAGAATTACGTCGATGGAGCTTCGAGGGGCCCACGAGGCAGGATAAATTTCTGGATGTGAGGCATTTATCTACTAATCATATGCAAAAAGAATTAACTAAATAGCACTCTCCAAATAAAAATGACAGCAGTTCTTGTGAGCGCTGAAGTTTCTGTTTTTTACAGCAAGTTCAACAAGACTTTCCCCAAGTCTTCCCAACGGTTCTACTTGGCACAAACACTAATTAAACACAAAAGACACAACCAAAAAAGAGGCTCAATACTTTATTTATTACTAAACAGGAGCAAAAATCAAGGAATAAAAATAAAATTGGGTTGCCTCCCGACAAGCGCCATCGTTTAACGCCCCTAGCTAGGCATAACAAGCAAGAATAGATCTAGGTATTGCCATCTTTGGTAGGCAATCCATAAGTGGCTCTCATGATAGATTCATAAGGTAATTTTATTTTCTTTCTAGGAAAGTGTTCCATGCCCTTTTTTAATGGAAATTGAAATCTAATATTCCCTTCCTTCATATCAATAATTGCACCAACCGTTCTAAGGAAAGGTCTACCGAGAATAATAGGGCAAGAAGGATTGCAATCTATATCAAGAACGATAAAATCTACGGGCACATAATTCCTATTTGAAACAATAAGAACATCATTAATTCTTCCCATAGGTTTCTTAATAGTGGAATCCGCAAGATGCAAGTTTAGAGAGCAATCATCAAAATTACGGAAATCTAGCAAATCACACAAAGTTTTGGGAATAGTAGAGACACTAGCACCCAAATCACACAAAGCATAAAACTCATGATCTTTAATTTTAATTTTAATAGTTGGTTCCCACTTGTCATAAAGTTTTCTAGGGATAGAAACTTCCAATTCAAGTTTTTCTTTATAAGATTGCATCAAGGCATCAACGATATGTTCAGTAAACGCTTTATTTTGACTATAAGCGTGAGCAGATTTTAGCACAGATTGCAACAAGGAAATGCAATCAATCAAAGAGCAATTTTCATAGTTAAATTCCTTGAATTCCATAATAGTGGGTTTAGAAACATCTAGGGTTTTAATTTCTTCAATCCCACTTTTATCAAATTTAGCATCAAGATCAAAAGATTCAGAATTATTGGAACACCTTCTAGGTAGAGGTGGATCATATTCAGTCCCATTATTATCAAGATTCATATTGCAAAACAAAGATTTAATAGGGGACACATCAATAAATTTTAGATCTTCATCATTATTTTCATAGGAATCCGGTTTAACGGCCATCTTATTGACTAAGGTAGCTTGCATATCCGAGATTTCAGCAGTTAATTTTTTAAGACGAGAAATTTGGGATCTTATACCATCAAATTCTTTAGACATATCATCGAGCTCTTTATTCATATGATTCATGAAAAAAATTTGTTCCTTAAGCTCATTTCTAAAGAAATTATTATGCTCAAATTGCAAAACCATAAACTTCCTGACGTTGTTTTCGATCTCCTCTAACCTTTTAAGGTGAAGACCACCAAATCTAGGTAGAGCCATCGCGACAACATGCAAACTAACACACAAGCAAACAAAAGGCAAACGGGCAAAAAGAGGCAAATAAAGAGAGAGGGAGGATAGAGAGAGAGGGCGAATAAAACGGCAAGGGTGAAGTGGGGGAGAGGAAAACAAGAGGCAAATGGCAAATAATGTAATGCGGGAGATAGGGATTGTGATGGGTACTTGGTATGTTGACTTTTGCACAGACTCCCCGGCAACGGCGCTAGAAATTCTTCTTGCTACCTCTTGAGCACTGCGTTGGATTTCCCCGAAGATGAGAGGATGATGCAGCAAAGTAGCGTAAGTATTTCCCTCAGTTTTTGAGAACCAAGGTATCAATCCAGTAGGAGGCCACGCACAAGTCCCTCGTACCTACACAAAAACAATAGCTCAACGCAACCAACGCGCTTAGGGGTTGTCAATCCCTTCACGGTCACTTACAAAAGTGAGATCTGATAGAGATGATAAATAATATTTTTGGTATTTTTGGTATAGAGATGCAAAGTAAAAAGTAAAAGCAAAGTAAAAGCAAAGCAATAATAAAGTGATGGAGATTGATATGATGAGAAAGAGACCCGGGGGCCATAGGTTTCACTAGTGGCTTCTCTTAAGAGCATAAGTATTCTACGGTGGGTGAACAAATTACTGTTGAGCAATTGACAGAATTGAGCATAGTCATGAGAATATCTAGGTATGATCATGTATATAGGCATCACGTCCGAGACAAGTAGACCGACTCCGGCCTGCATCTACTACTATTACTCCACTCATTGACCGCTATCCAGCATGCATCTAGAGTATTAAGTTAAAAACAGAGTAACACCTTAAGCAAGATGACATGATGCAGAGGGATAGTTTCATGCAATATGATAAAAAAACCATCTTGTTATCCTCAATGGCAACGATACAATACGTGCCTTGCTGCCCCTTCTTTCACTGGGAAAGGACAGCGCAAGATCGAACCCAAAGCTAAGCACTTCTCCCATGGCAAGAACAACCAATCTAGTAGGCCAAACCAAACTGATAATTCGAAGAGACTTGCAAAGATAACCAATCATACATAAAAGAATTCAGAGAAGATTCAAGTATTATTCATAGATAGACTTGATCATAAACCCACAATTCATCAGTCTCAACAAACACACCGCAAAAAGAAGATTACATCGAATAGATCTCCACGAGAGAGGGGGAGAGCATTGTGTTGACATCCAAAAAGAGAGAAGAAGCCATCTAGCTACTAACTATGGACCCGTAGGTCTAAATTAAACTACTCACACTTCATCAGAGAGGCTTGGATGATGATGTAGAAGCCCTCCGTGATCGATGCCCCCTCCGGCGGAGCTCCGGAAGAGGCCCCAAGATGGGATCTCATGGATACAAAAAGTTGCGGCGGTGGAATTAGGTTTTTGGCTCCGTCCCCGATCGTATGGGGGTACGTGGATATATATAGGAGGAAGAAGTACGTCGGTGGAGCTTCGAGGGGCCCACGAGGCAGGGGGCGTGCCCTCCACCCTCGTGGCCGCCTCGTGGCTTTCTTGACGGAGGGTCCAAGTCTCCTGGGTCTTATCTGATGAGAAAATCACATTTCCGAAGGTTTCATTCCGTTTGGACTCCGTTTGATATTCTGTTTCTCTGAAACACTGAAATAGGCAAAAAAACAACAATTCTGGGATGGGCCTCCGGTTAATAGGTTAGTCCCAAAAATAATATAGAAGTGGAAAATAAAGCCCAATATATTCCAAAACAGTAGATAATATAGCATGGAGCAATCAAAAATTATAGATACGTTGGAGACGTATCATGGTGCCGAAAAAAGGCGGGAAGGAACGGATGTGTGTCGACTTCACTAATCTTAAGAAAGCCTACCCTCAAGACCCGTTCCCACTCCCGCGCATCGACCAGATTGTTGACTCCACCGCCGAGTGTGACCTATTGTGCTTCCTGGATGCGTTCTCAGGGTATCATCAAATCAAGATGGCGGTGGAAGATGTGGAGAAGACGGCCTTCCTGACACCATGTGGGGTGTACTGCTACACCTGCATGCCCTTTGGGCTGCGCAACGTGGGCGTGACCTTTCAGCGGTTGATGCACATCGCTCTGGGCGGTAGCTTGGGAGGAACGCAGAGGCTTACGTCGATGACATAGTGGTCAAGTCTCGCGAGGCAAGGACATTGATTCAAGACTTGGAGGAGACCTTCGAGAGCCCGCGCCAAGTGAACTTGAGGCTCAACCCGGAGAAGTGTGTGTTCGGTGTCCCCTCCGGCAAGGTGCTGGGATTCCTCGTATCCCACATGGGGATCGAGGCGAATCCAGAGAAGGTCAAGGCTATCGAGGACATGAGCCTGCCGCAGACCCTCAAAGAGATGTAGAAGCTGGCAGGGCGGGTGACCGCGTTAGGGCGTTTCATCTCCAAACTGGGAGAGCGCGCCTTACCATTCTTCAAGCTCATGAAGAGGAAGGGCCCGTTCGAGTGGAACCCGGAGGCCGACCGGTCCTTCCAAGACCTCAAGAAATACCTTACTAGCCCCAGTGATGGTGGCACCACGGCCCCTCGAGCCGCTGGTACTCTACCTTGCTGCCACCCCGTACTCCGCCAGCGCGGCGTTGGTGGCAGTTCGGGAGGAGCGCCAAGCCAAGGGCGCACCCCGCCAGGCCAAGGCTGAAGTAGCGCGGGGTCAGGAAGGCGCAGCAAAGGCATCAGCTGTGGAAGGCCAAGCTTGGTAGGGTGGCGTCGCAGAAGCTCCTGAGGACAGTCGGATCTCAGGGACCCTTCCACCTCAGGATATGCCCCGATCTCCGCAGGACCCGAGCCTCGACAGCGTGCCAGCCCTCGTCGAACACCCGGTGTACTTTGTCAGCACCGTACTACGGGACGCGAGAGTGCGCTACCCCATGCCCCAGAAACTCCTGCTCACGCTCCTGGTGGCCTCATGCAAGCTGCGACATTACTTCCAGGGCCACCCCATCAAGGTCGTCTCAGCCTACCCACTGAAAAGGATACTTAAGATCCCTAACTCAGCCGGAAGGGTCGCAGAGTGGAACATCGAGTTGCAAGCGTTCCAGTTGGAGTTCAGCACTACCAGGGTCATCAAAGGGGCCGCACTTGCTGACTTTGTGGCAGAATGGACGGATGCCCCGACACTTGAGGAAGGAGAAGACCGGTCCACCTCCCCAGGAAGTGAGGCTCCGGACGGTTGGATCATGTATTTCGATGGCGCCTTCGCACACCAGGGCGTGGGGGCTGGGGCAGTGCTCATCTCGCCCATCCAGGACAAGCTCTACTACGCCGTGCAACTCTGCTTTCAGCACGGCAAAAAGGTCTCCAACAACATCACAGAATACGAAGGCCTCATAGCCGGCCTGAAGGCTGCATCGGCCCTAGGGGTGAAGCGCCTCACCATCAGAGGCGACTCACAACTCCTCGTCAACTTCTCCAACAAGGTGTATGAGCCGAAGGACGAGCATATGGAGGCCTACCTCGCGAAGGTGCCCAAGATGGAGAAACAGTTCTCGGGCCTGGAGCTGCAGCACGTGCCCCGGGGCACCAACAAGGAAGCCGACATCGCCAGGAGAGCATCGAAGCGGCAACCGCAGGAGCCAGGCGTCTTTGAGGAGCGGCTCTTCAAGCCATCAGCTGCACCACCTCTTTCAAGCATGACTCAGGCTCGGGAGGAGCTCCCCCAGCCCCCGGCCGCGGGAGCCCCGACCTGTGGACCGACCTTCGGAGCTCGACTGCTCTTGGCGCTTGAGCCCCAGGAGGAATGCTGGATCAAGGAATTTAAGGAGTACTTAACGCACGGGACGTTGCCGGAGAAGGAAGAGGAGGCGGAGCGCATGGCCCAGCAAGCCACGACATACTATATCCAAGACGATGAGTTATATAGGAAGCGACTGAACGATGTCACACCGCGCTGCATATATAGCGACCAAGGAAGGGAGTTGCTGATTGACATACACGGCGGGGACTACGGACACCACTCGTCGTCACGGACCCTCGTCGGCAAGGTGTTCCGCAGTGGATTCTACTGGCCTACAGCACTCAACGACGCAGCCGAGCTGGTGAAGTCTTGCGAAGCTTGCCAATTCCATGCCAAGAAAATCCATCAACCTGCTCAGGGCCTTCAAACTATCCCGCTCACATGGCCGTTCGCGGTCTGGGGGCTGGACATCCTAGGCTCATTCCCTCGGGCGCTAGGGGGCTACCGTTACCTCTACGTCGCCATCGACAAGTTCACGAAGTGGGCGGAAGTGGAAGCCGTCCGTACCATCCCAACCGGGTCTGCTGTCAAGTTTATCAAGGGCCTCGTGAGCCGCTTCGGGGTCCCCAACAGCATCATCACAGATAACGGTTCGTAGTTTACTAGCAACCTCTTCAAAACCTACTGTGCTAACCTTGGAACGCAGATCTACTACGCTTCAGTGGTCCACCCCAGGAGCAATGGTCAGGCCGAACATGCTAACACGGAGGTCCTAAGGGGCCTCAAGACCAGGACCTTCAAGAAGAAAATGGAGGCCTACGGCAGGGGCTGGCACGACGGGCTCCAGTCCGTACTTTGGTCCATCCGGACCACCGCCACCAAGCCAACGGGAGAGACTCCATTCTTCCTTATCTACGGAGCTGAAGCGGTCCTCCCTCACGAGGTCAAGCATCGCTCCGCACGGGTCCTGGCGTTCGACAAAACGCAGCAGGACGCCACGCGGGGATGGACCTCGTGTTGGGGGAGGAACGTCGCTGCGAAGCTGCGCTACGGGCGGCGAAAGAGATCCAGGACACTCGAGATGGGAGACCTAGTCCTGAGGCGGGTCCTCTCCAGGGAAGGGCTGCATAAGCTTTCACCAATGTGGGAGGGCCCGTTCAAGGTCGTCCACATCTCCAGGCCTGGTGCCGTGTGCCTGGAGACACAAGACAGAGTACCAGTCCAAAACGCCTGGAACATCCAGCACCTCTGGAAGTTTTACCCGTGAAGCAAGGCCCGGAGCCCGTGAAGCAAGGCCCAGAGCCTGTAAAGAAAGGCCTAGAGCCTGTGAAGAAGGCCCGGTGCCTGTGAAGAATCGCCGCCCGTGACACTCTCACGTAATAATGAGTTGGGGTTGTACATGCCCCGGAGTCTGAGGAGTGCCGACCTCAGGCCCTGGGGCTCCCGCCCATGCCTAGTGGCAGCACTTAGCTCCGCGCTGGTGAGAATACTTGAAGACTAGAATAGGTGCCGGACGCGGCTTTTCATTTGCTTTCCGCATTTGGCTTCCTTTTCCTTAATCGAAATTTGCTTTTGGCATTCCTTGCTGATTTGACCCCCTCGCCTCTCGCTGCGTTTTTCCGGCTCGGGTTAGCTCGTGTTCTCTCTCTCGCATGCCTCGCGAGGGGTCTAGGCAGGTGCCCTCGCGAGCATTTTTGTCCCTTCTCTGCCTTCTCGCGAGCCACCCTCATTCGAGCCCAAAAGCTGGCGTGCCTCTCCTAGTCTGTTCCCCTCGGGTACCGCGATACAAGGCGCCAGGTCAGGGCCAGGGCGAACGGAAAATCCTTTAACGCACCTCCTAACGAGCTTTTGCAGTTCCCGAGGAAATGCAGGCCACCAAGGCAAGATGGACGCGAGGAAATGAGCGCCTCGTGAGGAAGAGGGCATCCCGGATATACCAAGCTAAGTTATCTTTGCACGAAATAGCGACACAACACGCACGGTGCCACAACCGAGGAACCATAGTTCGTTACACGCCCCTTGGGCCCAAACTGGTTACATTCTTGATGCAGGAAAAAGAGTAAAACAAAAGCAGCGTTGCAGCAATCTGCGGAGGCAGACCCCTAGAGGCACCCCGAGCCTAGCCGGATCCTTCTTCGCGCTTCACGGAGGCGCGGCGACGAGATGACCCACTGCCGCCTTCAAAGCGGGCGCAGCGGTGCGGCGGCTGGTCATGGACACTACTGTTGGAGCTATCACCGGAGGAAGAGCCGCCGTAGCTGGACAAGACACAGCCGCCCCCAAGGGCAGGCTCGCCCTCACCCTCGTCGCGACCGTCCCCGAGGCCAGGCACCTCCTCACCATCGTTCGCCTCGGGGCAGCACCCGGCGCGGCGACCATCTTCCCCAAACACCCTCACATAGAGGGTTGATTCGCCATCGTACTTGAAGTGGAGGGCGCACCGCCGGCCCAAGCCGTGTGCGCGGGTGAATGTCTGCCAACCATGGGCTAGGGCTATGTTGCCCGCGGCGGAAGTCGCGACTGCAACCCAAGAGGCCTTGCTGCAGCAACCATCCGCCTGCAGCCAGAGTCCGCCTGGACCAGAGGCCGGCAGCTCATCGGCGAAGAAGCGCGGAAGTTGGAGCCAGTTGTCGGCCGGATTCTCCGACCAGACGACAAACTCCGGTGACACCTCCATTGTGTGGAAACGCGGACGGGAGGGCGCGCCACCAAAGCACGCCTACCCTTGTCAACTGGATCGCCATGGCTGGGACGACCCCCTCCGCGTGCCGTGGCGCCGCTCCGACAGTGGTCCGCGACAGGGGACGTGGCGTGCTTGCACGGACGGCCACGCCTGCGCTTGGGCGCCGGCGAGCCGGGCCCCTCACGAGGGGCCTTCCCCTTCTCAGTGGCAGAGAACTTCCTTCGTGGTGCCATTGGTGGCACAGCGAGCAATGGAGCGAGGAAGAAGACGGGGGAAAGGTAGGAAGAGATGGGTAATGGGGGCTCTGCCCCCTCCCTATTTATAGCAAGAGAAGGCCAACCGGCACCTCCCATGATCGCAGGTAATGATGGTTTTCCTTGCATGTCGCAGGGACTCGTCAAGTCGTGTAGTTGCCGAGGCACCGTGGGGAAGTGGAGACGCCCATGTCCAATCAACCGCCACGCGTCAACCGAGGCCGCAGGCTTTTGGGGCCCGCAGTGCTCTGTACTTGGCCCTTGGCTTCGCCGTGAAGCCAAGCCCGAGCGCGCCTTGGGCCCGGGGGCTACTGTCCGTGTCCTAGGAACGGGGGTCCCCAGGCTTGCCTGCCTGCGGCCCGTGGCGTGGCTAAGCTAGCAGGACGTACGGCCCATCTTCATCAACAAGGCATCCAAGACCTTCGTGAGGGGCCAAGCCTCGCGAGGCAGACGACACAAGACCTCCTCTAGAGTGGCCTAGTCAGATAGGCTCACGAGGAGCGGAGATGTCGAGGCGAGGCAAACCTCACGAGGCTCTCGTGACATGAGCCATGACGATCGACACCGGGCGGGCGCAGGCGTGCGCCATCGCACACAGCGTCCTTGTTTCCTCTTTGGTGCTAAGGAAACCAGCGCATGCGAGGAGTACCGAGGCATCAGGCAAAGGTTGCCATTTTGGTGCAATAAGACCAAGACTAGAAGGACGGAAAGACGGAGGTCTTCGTGGAGCCCAGGACGGCGTCACCACCAGAGCCTTTGGCAGGCGAAGACCACTTTTGTCAGGATAGCTTGTACTAGCTGCCCCCCTTCAAATTTGCCCGCCATTGTTGGCTCCCTTTCCGCTCAAGATTTGGGAAGAGGACCAGGGCCTCTATAAGTAGGACTAGCCACCACCATAGGCAAGGGGGACGACATCTTGGATCACTCTCACCCACACAAGTTGGCCAAGCACAAGAACACCTCAACCTCAGGAGGCTATTCTTCCCATTGTATTGTTCATCATCAGCCCGAGAGGCAATCCACCACCACACTGGAGTAGGGTATTAAACCACAATGGTGGCCCAAACCAGTATAAATATTGTGTCTTTCTGTGTTGCGAGTTCGTCGAGTTCGTCCGCGAGATCTTAGCGAGTTAGGGCGTAGATTGGTGGGAGGAAGAGACTTCGCGTGCACCCCAGTGTTCGAGCCTTAAGGGTTTGCCGGAACCCCACATCCGATAGTTCGAATACAACCTATGTTTGAACAGGAAGCCCCCAAATGACCTTGAGCAGTTTTTAACGACCCTGATTCGAATACGATCCAAGTCGAACCCAAAAGGGGTGAAGCTATGATTCGGATACGATCAAGAAGCCCCCTAGTGAGTTTGGCTTTGCGCCGATCAAGAGGGTTACGATAGCTATGTTATCTTTGGTTCGAATACGACCTATGTTTTAACAGGAAGCCCCCAAGTGACCATGAGGTTTACGGCTAGATTCGAATACGATCATGCGCTGGACCAAAAGGGTGAAGCTAGATTCGGATACGATCAGCCCCCTAAGGGTCATTTTTAAATAATGAGAATACTAAAGATATATGATCATTGAGGAGGAAAAGGACAGAGGTCCTGCTTTATTACTTATCATAATATATACAACGTCAAAGTATGTACATGATGAGAGCCGGTGGCTTTAAGTATAGTATGGCCGAAGCTGAGCAATATTCCACGGCCGGCGGGTCTCTTCCTCCGACTTACTTAAGTCTTTGTGCTCTCAAACATCAATGAGGTAATATGACCCATTGTTTAAGTTCTTGCTGACCACAAAGGGTCCTTCCCAAGGCGGGGATAGCTTGTGTGCATCAGAAAAATCCTGGATGAGCCGGAGCACCAAGTCACCTTCTTGAAAGGTTCTAGACTTAATCCGGCGGCTGTGATAACAGCACAGGTCCTCTTGGTAAATTGCTGATCGAGCCGCTGCCAAATCTCTCTCCTCATCTAACAAGTCAAGTGCATCCTGTCGGGGTTGTTCATTATCAGCTTCAACGTAAGCCGCCACGCGAGGCGAGTCATGACGGATGTCACTAGGCAGGACTGCTTCTGCTCCGTAGACCATGAAGAAAGGTGTATAACCTGTAGACCTGTCAGGAGTGGTATTGATACTCCACAGCACCAAGGGTAATTCCTCTACCCAACAACCCGGCGTCCGTTGTAAAGGAACCATAAGCCGGGTCTTGAGACCTTTTAGGATTTCCTAATTTGCTCTCTCAGCTTGATCATTGGATTGGGGGTGAGCTACTGACGAAACATCAAGCCGGATATGCTCACGTTGACAAAACTCCTCCATAGCACCTTTGGATAGATTAGTCCCACTAGCAAAAGAGCATGTGGTTGCAACGGGAGAGAAAATAACACACACTCTTAACCCAATAACCCTGACCCAAGACCCTAATGTGTTCACGTCCTTTATTTTCACATGGCATCACATTTGTGTTGTCGATGGTGGTCTCAATGCTCACATAACGAAAGCGCGTTTGAATGTGGTCAGTCCTAAGGCGTCTCTCTTTTGCGCACACTCGCTCGAAATAAAATGAGAAATATGTCGTTTTTTCCTGCAAGGTTTTTCACAGGTGTGCATGTGTGGTTATCGATGTTTACTTTCCTCTCCACCGGTAAGAAAGAAAAACGAACCGTACATTATAGATTAAGTTTACACCAAAATAATATTTTATAAATATTTAACAGCTAAAAATAGTATCATATTTGGATTCTACACATTTTTCTAACCAAGTTTCATATATAACATGTTAAAATCGGAGTTACGATTTAAAAGATATTGATAATTTTGTTTAGATAAACTGCGGATTGGTTAACCAAAAAGTCAGGGGGTTTTATGTTAAAACGAAAACGATTCGGTTGACTTAAATATGAACGGAGGGTTGATTATCTGAAACGTTAGGAGGTTTTCTAAAAAAATGCAAAAATGGTTATTTACAAAAAATAGAGGGGCTTTTTTGCAAAATGTGCGATGGACAACCAAAGTCACAAAATCACCGTAAAACACAATATTAGTAGCAGGTAATCACTCATGTAGTGGAAATCCTACATGTTGGCCTCGGCTGGGCCCCTGCTCGCACCCCTGCCTCTGCCATTGAGTACCCGTGAGCCTCAAATATCTTCTTCCTTAAAATATTTTTTCCAATTTTCACTCACTTTTAATTAGTCTATCCGATAATGAATACTAAACTATGATAGTAACAACAAACAACAGCAAGTAATTGTAATTGGTGCTCATCCAGAAAACGGTGATAGCACGCATAGCATCCAGCCATGTTTGTAGGTTTTGTGTTCATTTTTTCGAAAATTTAACACCGTTGAATGAAATGAGTGAATTTTGGAATTTTTTCGAAAGATCTCACGTGAAATGTACAATCCATAATTTGAATTTTTGGAAGAAAAATGGGCGAAATATAAACGAAAAACTACCAAAATTGTACAAACGTTTTGAATCTTGCAGCAATGGGATAAAGCAGAATCAAACTGAACAATACCATCCCTTAATTGATATACACCCATGAATAGCGTAGAACAATACAATTAGTAGAAATACCACATTACTTACTACTCATCTTGGTCTAAGTAGTACTGCATCCTAGGCACACGCATGTGCACCACACTCTGGTCCCATTTCAGCCGCTCGGATGAGCACGTGTGCATCCAGCAGCTTCTAGTCCAGTTGATTGAAAAAAAGCAACAGGCACCACCAAATCCCCACCGATGTCACCGCCCACTGTGTGCCTTCTTATCCCCAACACATCGCCTGCTCCGCCCTCATCTTCCTCCTCTGCTGCCTGACCACCCATCGTTGCTCCTCCTCCTCTCCTCTTCTCCATCCACCTTACGACCCAAGTGTTGCTCTCCTGTTCTTGGCCGCGGTGGCTGGCCAGAGCCACACCCTAGCTGACAGTGTCGGCGTGCTTTGTGGCTACGGTTGGGGCGTTGGTGGCCTGCTCATCGGTGCACTGGGGCCGGGGCGGAGCCCCCTTCCTTGAAGTGGTGGTGGAGCCCCTCCTCCCGGAGGGTGTCTGGGAGCAACCGGGGTTGCGAGGCAGGTGTGCAGTGGCTCGGTTGTGCCAGATCTGGGCGCCGACCAGCACACACGCGGGGGGGGGGGGGGGGTCTGGTGGTGCTGCCAGTGGCCACGGACGTGGGAGTGCCGAAGCTGCCTCCGGTGAGAGCCCTCGGGCCCCGATTTTCTCTTCCATGAGCTGGTCTCTTGGTCTCTGTACCACGAATCAACATGGGCATCAATTTTCTCTGTATCTTCAGTTCGGCTCTCTCTCTCCTTCTTTAGGATTACTGTCTCAAATGGCAATTAAGCTAAGACCTTTCTTTGTATTAGGCTTGGCACCGATGGTGCTTTTCTTTGGATTCATGCGCCTCTCCTCTTTGCTCATTTTAAATTGGTGACGCATATAATACATGCGGCAGACAGCTTTCTTTATTTCTCTAGGGTAAACATGAACATCTCATCCGCTTTTTGTTGGCTTGTTGATCTTGTAATGCATGAACGTATATAAATTGGTTTGGATTTGATGTAATAGAGCAGGGTGGAACTATTAATTGGAATATGAAATTTTAACACAGGCACAAGACTTGGTTCATAAGGCAAGGACAACTCGTCAGGAGCTCGGGCACGCTGGTGAGAGGAGGAGCTGAAGCGGAATGGTGGTGCCGGGTGATGCGATCGCCGGCGTCAGCCGGCAGCGGATTGAGCATCATGTGGGTCGCGAGCCTCGCGGCTAGGATCCGGAGGCGAGGGTGACTCCGTCCTCATGTTGTTCATGTTTTTTTACAATCTGGGACGAAACGTTTTCTGATTTTAAAAAAGGAGTGTGGGTTGAATTACCTAAAACACAAGGGATTTTCTACAAAACTGTCACAGTGACGTACGACCAGAAGCACTCGGCGGTTTAGTATTAGGGAAAGATTGTCAATTATAATGTTGTGTGGAAATCCAAAACGAAAGATCACCTTTTTCATGAACTGAACCGCTGTGGCTGCATCACACTTGCTAACCGGCTCTGCCTCAACTCAGTTTGTGAATTTGTCAACTGCCACCAAAAGATGTGTCTTTTTATCCTTGGATCTTTTGAAAGGTCCAACCATATCAAGCCCCCAAATAGCAAACGGCCAAGTGATTGGAATCATCCGCAATTCTTGAGCCGGTACGTGTGCTCGTCGTGCGAACTTTTGACATCCATCACACCTACTGACCAGATCCTCTGCATCAGCGTGAGCCGTTAGCCAGTAAAAACCATAACGAAAAGATTTGGCCACAAGAGACTTTGAGCCGGCATGATGGCCACAATCTCCTTCATGGATATCACAAAGAATTTCTTGACCTTCTTCAGGAGAGACACAACATTGAAACGCTCCAGTGACGCTACGATGATACAACTCACCGTTGGAAATGGTCATTGACTTAGACCGCTGGGTTATCTGTCGAGCCAAGGTCTCATCCTCTAGCAACTCACCCCGGGTCATGTAAGCCAAATACGGTAATGTCCATTATGGAATGATATGAAGAACCTCCACCAACTGTGCCTCCGGGTCTGGAACGACCAAATCCTCCTCTGTAGGCAATTTGACAGAAGGGGTATGCAGAACATCTAGAAAAGTGTTTGGTGGCACCGGCTTATGCTGAGATCCCAATCGGCTTAAAGCATCAGCCGCTTCATTTTTTCTGCGATCAATGTGCTCCACCTGATAACCTTTGAAATGTCTAGCAACAGCATCAACTTCCCGGCGATAAGCCACCATGATAGGGTCATTGGAATCCCATTTGCCTGACACCTGCGGAGCCACCAAATCTAAGCCGCCAAGGCACCGTACCCGGCTTAAACTCATCTCTTTAGCCATCCGAAGACCATGGAGCAAGGCCTCATATTCTGCTGCATTGTTAGTACAAGAAAACATCAATCGCAACACATAACAAAACTTGTCACCTCGGGGGGAAGTTAAAACAACTCCAGCCCCCGAGCCTTCCAACTGTCTGGACCCATCGAAATGCATCGTCCAATATGTGTTGTCTGGCTTCTCTTCAGGTATCCATGACTCCTTCCAATCGTTAATGAAGTCCACCAGTGCTTGAGACTTAATGGTCGTACGTGGCACATGCTTTAAATTATGAGACCCAAGCTCAATGGCCCACTTGGCGACTCGTCCTGTAGCTTCTCTATTCTGAATAATATCTCCTAAAGGAGCAGAGCTAACCACAGTGATAGGATGACCCTGGAAGTAATGCTTAAGCTTCCGGCTTGCCATGAACACCCCATAAACAAACTTTGGCCAATGTGGGTATCTTTGCTTGGATTCAATGAGCACCTCACTAATGTAGTAAACCGGCCGCTGAACTGGATGTTCCTTGTTAGCCTCCTTGCGCTCCACAACAATGGCCACACCGACGGCTCGTGAGTTAGCAGCCACATATAACAATAGTGGCTCTTTCTCAATGGGGGCAGCCAGAACTGGCGGCTCAGCGAGTTGCCTCTTTAGATCTTCGAAGGCAGAATCAGCAGTGTCACTCTAGGCAAAGTCATCCGTCTTTTTCATCATCAGATACAACGGCATAGCCTTTTCACCTAACCGGCTTATGAACCGGCTTAAAGCTGCAACCCGACCCGCCAGCCTTTGAACGTTATTGACACACGCCGGCTTAGCCAAAGATGTTATTGCCTTTATTTTCTCCGGGTTAGCCTTAATGCCTCTGTTAAACACCAAAAAACCCAAAAGCTTGCTAGTGGGGACTCCAAACACACATTTTGCCGGGTTAAGTATCATCTTGTAGACCCGGAGGTTATCAGAAGTTTCCTTTAGATCATCTACTAGAGTTTCCTTTGCTCTGGATTTAACTACTATATCATCCACATAAGCATGAACATTACGCCCAATCTGGTCATGAATACAGTTCTGCACACATCACTGATAGGTCGCCTGGGCGCTCTTAAGCCCAAAAGGCATAGACACATAGCAGAAGGCTCCAAAAGGAGTGATGAAAGCTGTCTTCTCCTGGTCCTTAACTGCCATCTTGATCTGATGATAACCAGATTAAGCATCCAAAAACTCAAACGCTCGCATCCCGCCGTAGCATCAATGATTTGATCAATACGAGGGAGAGCAAAAGGATCAGCTGAACAAGCCCTGTTTAAATCTATGTAATCCACACACATACGTCAGGTGCCGTTCTTTTTGAGTACAAGCACCGGTTTAGCCAACCACTCTGGGTGAAAAACTTCAACAATAAACCCAGCCGCCAAGAGCCGGGCTACCTCTTCTTCAATAGCCTTACTCCTTTCCTCATTAAACCGCCGAAGAAACTGTCTGACCGGTTTAAACTTTGGATCAATGTTGAGAGTGTTCTCGGTGAGTTCCCTCGGTACACCCGGCATGTCAGAAGGCTTCCATGCAAAGATTTCCCGGTTCTCATGGATGAACTCGATGATCGCGCTTTCCTATTTTGGATCCAAATTGGCACTGATAATGAATTGTTTGGATGAGTCGTCAGGCACAAAATCAATCATCTTAGTATCATTAGCTGACTTAAATTTCAGCACCGACTCATGCTCCGTAGTTGGCTTCTTCAAAGACGTCATATCCGCCGGGTCAACATTATCCTTATAAAACTTCAATTCCTCTGTTGCACAAACAGACTCGGCGTAAGCAGCATCGCCTTCCTCACATTCCAGGGCTATCTTCCGGCTTCCATGCACTGTGATGGTGCCCTTATAACCCGGCATCTTGAGTTGCAGATAAACATAACACGGTCATGCCATGACTTAGCATAAGCCGGCCGTCCAAACAGAGCGTGATACGGGCTTTTGATTTTAACCACTTCAAAAGTTAACTTCTCAGCCCTAGAATCGTACTCATCCCCAAAGGCTACTTCCAGTTCAATCTTACCAACTGGGTATGCTGACTTACCAGGCACAACTCCATGAAAAACAGTATTGGATGTTTTAAGACTCTTATCAGTCAACCCCCTGCGACGGAACGTCTCATAATATAGGATGTTGATGCTACTACCTCCGTCCATGAGTACTTTAGTGAACTTATATCCACCAACCTGAGGCGCCACCACCAAAGCCAGATGACCTGGATTATCGACCCGGGGAGGATGATCTTCCCTACTCCATACAATAGGCTGCTCAGACCATCTCAAATAACGTGGAACCGCCGGCTCAACAGCATTTACAGCCCTCTTATGAAGTTTCTGGTCCCTCTTGCACAAACTGGTGGTGAACACGTGATACTGCCCATCGTTCAACTACTTTGGGTTACTCTGATACCCGGACTGCTGCTGCTGACTGCCCTGGCCGGATTGTTGATTATAGCCGCCTTGACTACCTTGATGGCCGTGAAAACCGCCACCACCTGAGCCGGCGCCCGGGCCATGAAAGCCGCTGCCGCCTGAACCGCCGCCTGGCCCGTGGTTGCCATCAAACATGTTGGAATTCTTAAAAGCCTTCATGATTGTACGATCCTTCCACAGATGGGTAGCTGGCTTCTCTCGGGTGCCGTGTCTTGGACATGGTTCATTCAGCAGCTGCTCAAGGGTGGGACTTGACCCGCCAGACTGAGGAGGTGGACTCCCCTTGCGTCGTTGATTGTTGCCCTGTGCACTGGTGTTAGCTATGAACTCCTGACTACCATCGGCCTTACATTTGTTGCCTCCTTGGTTGGCCGGGTTGTGCTGGTGACCCTTGCCATTGTCGTTCTTCTTCCCCTTCCCTGCCTTCTCTTTGTCAGATGCGGGATCTTTGGTACTGTCAGAATCGGCGTACTTGACCAGAGCTGCCATCAGCTGGCCCATGTCATTACAATCACGCTTGAGCCACCCCAGATTCTGTTTCAGAGGTTCAAAACGGCAATTTTTCTCCAACATTGAGACCCTGGAGCCGGCATCCATTTTATCTGACAAATGTATTATTTCCTTGACCCGGTGCACCCAATGGGTTGTGGATTCACCTTCCTCTTGCTTACAGTTAGTCAAGTCCACAATTGACATAGGTTGCTTACATGTATCTTTGAAGTTCTGAATGAACCGAGCTTTCAACTCCGCCCATGAGCCGATGGAGTTGGGTGGTAATCCTTTCAACCAGGTGTGTGCCGTTCCATCCAACATCATAGTGAAGTACTTAGCCATTGCTGCATCACTGACCTCTAGTAACTCCATTGCCATCTCATAACTTTCAATCCACGCCTTGGGCTTCAAATCTGCTGTGTAATTAGGCACCTTGCGAGGCCCCTTAAAGTCTTTTGGCAACCGCTCATTACGCAGAGCCGGTACTCGACAAGGGACACCTCCTGTCCTTGTGGCCACACCTGCTTCAACAGAGGTTGCTGGATAAACCAGAAAAGCCTGGTGAGCCGCCAGCTCAGCCGCCTGTTGAACCGCCCGCTCAGCCTCTTGACGGATCCTCTCCTGATCCGCCAAGTTAAGGGCTCCATCCTCCGTCGGGTTATACCTGTGTGGCTGGTTATGGCGCTGAGCATTGCTTGAGATGGCTGCTGAATCTATATGCCTGCTATAGCTTGGGCTCTGGCTCGGGCGAGGGGTTGAATGGATCATGTCTCGACTATAAGAGTATGACTCTTGTAGTGCCAAAGCTATCTGAAGAAGATCTCTGACTCTTCGTGTTTCGATCGCCGTCGGGGAATCACCATCCATTGGGAGAGCCGCCAGGCGTGCTGATGCGACAATTAGGTTCTCCAAAGGGTTGGAAAAATGACCCGACGGTGTTTGTGTATGGCGAGGCGGAGCCGTATTCACCCGAGGGGGTTCCATAGCTCGCGTATGACCCGGTGCTCCAGCCCCGGGTGTTGCAATCCAGTTGGTCTCCGGCGGGTTACTGGGCCCAGCCCCGGGTGTGTGGAAGAGATTCCTAGGATCATAAGTTAGGGGCAGACATGATTGAGTCTTCTGGTGCCTTCTCCTCATGACCTCGTTTGGCGCGTTTAGATTCATTGAAAGCTGAAAAGCCTCCGATTGAAGCTGTTGAGCCCGGGCGTCCAAAGCCGCCCGTTCCGTAGCCATCCGGGCGTCCTCTGCTGCCAAGTTCCCCTTGGCTTGAGCTATCTCCTCCCGTAACTGTGCCACCTCTGCCTCATGCTAAGCTTTATCTGCCGACTCAACCTCGGCGGTTAACAGGGCCGTCATCTTATCCATAAGATCCATCAGCACCTGAGCCGGCGAGCGCCACTACAAAAAAAATACACTTCCGTGATGATACGTGTTTGTCACAGTAGGTCGCTTTTTTTGTCATGCATGTACATCCATGACAAATTTATGACAGAATCAAGATAGTCATACCTGTGCTGTCATAGAAGTGTTCCATGACATTACCAAAATTATCATCACGGAAGTGTCCACTTCCATGACGATAAATCACGCGTCACAGAAGTGCTTTTGTCAAGGGTGACCGACACGTGGCATCCACGTAACAGAACACTGTTAAGCTATCGGGTCGGGTTTTGGATCCGATAATCTGTTAACTGCCCCGACCAATGGGGATATTCCACGTGTAAAATCATCATTGGCTAGAGGAAACACGTGTCGGCTCATCGTCGGGACAGATGTCATCCACTCACTGGACAGAAGGCGCCTATGATACGTCGACACGTGGCACGGCCCAAGAAGTTTAAATGGGCCGGCCCAACTAAAGGCCCACAAGATTTTGCGGACCATAATGGGCCGGCCCAGCTAAAGGCCCACGAGATTTTGCGGACCATAATGGGCTGGCCGAGTTAAAGGCCCACAAGATTTCACGGGCCATAATGGGCCGGCCCAGGTACAGGCCCACAAGATTTTTGTGTGCCATAATAGGCCAGCCCAGGTAAGGGCCCACAAAATTCTTGCGGATCATAATGGGCCGGCCCAGCTAAAGGCCCACGATATTTCGTCGACATTAATGGGCCAGCCCAGTTGTAGGCCCACAAGATTTTGAGGACCCTAGTAGGCTGGCCCGTTAACTGGTTGCCATGTTTTGGGCCAAATGTTAGCCCATATTTGATACGGTCTATTAATGGCATGCCACGCTCCGGGCCTAATAGTGGCCCATATGAGATCCGGCCCGTTAAAAGCCTACCACGTTCTGGGCCAAATTACGGCCCAGATCAGGTCCGGCCCTTTAAGAGGTTTTGGGCCTAATTATGGCCATATCTGATTCGGCCCGTCAATTGGACACTATGCTTTTGGGCCCACTTGCTAAAGGCCCACTTACTAATTCGACCTGATATTAGTTTTGGCCTGTTAAGGGCCCGTTTAACATTTCGGCCCTATATTAATTTCAGCCTGTTAAAAGCCCGTCATATAGTTGGGCCTAACTACGGCCCGGTTTGCATCCGGCCTGCTCGCAGCTGATATCTGATTGGGCCAAACAAGGACCGAGACAATTTTTCGGCCTGTTAAAAGCTCGTGATTTGATTCGCACAATCATGGGTCGGGGTTCATTTCGGGCTGCTGCTGGCCCATGAGCTGATCGGCACGTTTCAGGCCTAACCTACATCATGATTGCATGACGGCCCGATTATGTACCATAATTTTATGGTTTGTCCGGTTTACTGCGAAGACAGGATATATATACAGTAAAATAACTGCAGCATCGTGAATAAGAAAAAACCTATACTATACAATAAAGAAATTACGGCATATTACATCCAATGGGCATCAAAGTTTGCCACTATGATAATAAAGCACAAGCAGACAGCAGATTACATACACTGGGCATCAAAGATCACCACCAGTGCAAATAAACACGCCGACAAAATAATATACAAAACCGACAGCACTTCAATAGAGTTCAAGAAAGGTTAGCCCTGCTGGGGAGCTGTAGCACAAGCAGCTGAGCAAGATGATGAGACTGTGCTTGTTCAACACTTATAGCTTCCTCACTCTGAAAGATAAACAAGCAGACATATGACAGGTTTTGCACATAAAAGTATCAGTGCTGACAATTCATCACATTTCTTACTGACGGATAAAGTGACACAGTTTAAATTTGCATTAACACAATATGGTATTGTTCAGGTCAAGACATGGCAGGAAATGACATTGTGAAGGAGTTGGCAGCTTCACGACACCACTGGATTACAGATCAAGAACTCATAAGTATCAATGGTTAGTGTGTTGTCAATTTATATCATTTTAGATTGGCAAATAAAGAGACGGTTTAAATAATAGTAGAATGATATGACATTTTTCATAGTTAAGACATTGCAGAATATGACATTGTGCTGTAGTGGGTAGGTTCACCACACCATTAGATTACAGATGAAGAACAGAAGCATACATGCAGTGCAAAAGAAGATCACTTGCTCTGTATAGTTTAATTTACATGGTATGAAGAAGGAACTTGGTTGTACAACTGCAGACTTAAATTGAGAAAGGACGAACTTTTGTTTATGAACTACATATAATAAACTTTAAACAAGCAATTTGATGCAAACACCAAAAATAAACAGCTGTTGCAGTCATGACTAACCAAATATATACAACAAAGTTTGAAGGCTTGAGATGGACAAACTTACATTATTGGTGAAGACAGGCTCTATAAAGGCCTTGTCCATGCTGATGGGGGGGGGGCAATTCAAGAAGTTTACCATAGAATCTTCTTCAAAAGCATTGCCTTTATTCTACATTTTGTTAAGAGTAAATATAGATGTGATAATATACGAAAAAATGGAGAATATTTAAGATAAGATGAAGAGTGATGCTACATAACCAAGTAGCTATAAATGTAAGTGCAGCGATATAGGAAAAAGGTACAGCCAAGAGCAATGCACAGCTAAACTTCTTCAGTACCAACCTTATGGTAAGAGTAAATATAGATCTGATGTGTAGAAAATGGAGGGCAAAGGAAAATAAGCTGCAGAGTGATGGTACATGAACAACTATCTGTCATTATAAGTACACTGATAAACGACAGCATGTACTTACAAGAACAATGCAGAGCTAAAAAACATTGGCATTGGATATATTCTACACTAATGTAACCATTCATACAGATCAGATAATTTGGAGAGAACAATTGATAAGCAAGCTATCATGCATACTGCTGTCACATAATGAACCAGGTATGTATGCAAGTACAGTGATACAGGACAACAGGTACTAACAAGAGCAAAGCAGCGGGCAGCATATTTGAGATATCCTGTCATTCTTGTCAAACCGGAATTCTTCTTCGAGCAGATTTCCTGCAAAAAAGATCCGTAAGGCACATGCGGAAAAGTAGAAGTTCAAATTGTCATGTGATTTCATAGACAGTACCTCATCCTGGGAACGAGACTAGTGCATAACAAGGTTTTTCCATTCAATGTCTTCTAAATTTAGCATACGAGACTTCACCAAGAATTCGTTTATAGACTTGCCATCAAAGTGTGATTTCCTCAGGTAACACCGATACTACTGCAATGCTTCCTTGAAAAGCACAAGCAAGCTTTGCTCGTCATGACTATCCAGATTGACCCTCGCCTAGTTACAACAATGTAATGTAAATCATTGATGTGTTCAATCAGCAGAAAAACTGGAAAATAATAGCCATGAATAATAGCACTTACACGTAAGTTGGACAGGAAGATGTGAAAATGGTGTTTGTCTTCACAATAATCTTCCCATGATGGGAATATATGCACATAGTCCCTAACAACATTGAAAGCATTGTCTTTTAAACTGGGAATAAATGGAATGGGGTTCCAATCTGCAGGAATTGGTCGTCTCTACAGTTGGGATAGGTCTTCAGCCGGTGGACTTGCTGTACTTTTTGCTGGAGTGGGATTTTTCTATGGTACAGCTGGTACTATGGCAAATGAAATCGGTATACCTGTGTGGTGGGGCTAGTGGTATGGCCAGTGAAGTATGGGTACAGTCTGCTAGAGTCGGTCCTACATTTTGTGTCACTGGTTGTACAGCCAATATAAGTGGGGTGCTGTCTGATTTCTCTGGCACCACCACGTTTTTCAAGGACTTTGCTGGTGCTCCTTCAGGTTCGGCAATCACCCTCTTCCTTTTTGATGTCTGATGCACAAGAATAGCATTTGAGTGGAAAAACATGGTATGATGACAGATGGAATATGTATTGATAATGGATGGGCATGGCATCTCGACATATATGATGAGTAAAGTAAGAAGATGGCGGTGCAACAAAGTAGAAGAAATGCAAGACAACATATGCAAGATACCCGCAATCAATAAAACATTGCCAAATTAGAACAGGCACCTTGATGGGTGAACATGACAGACCATCTGCCTTTGACTCCTCGAGGTTAGAATAGTCATTAGGATGATATTCTGAACAAGAATCAACATGTGGGGAGCGTATGAGTTTCATTGCATCTAGAATGGCACTCAATGCCTTGGTGCCAATTTTGTAAGTCATTGCAGTGTTTAGCTTTAAGAGTGGACTGCTGCTAGTGTGACACAAAGCAGCTACACAGATCATAGTGTAGATATAACGGGAAAACCTTAAGCATCAGAGTAAAATCAGCAAAATGGAACTTGCTGAAATATATGTGCTAGTATTGCCGGTACGGATAGAAAGGCTTCGGATACCAGCTCTCTTCAAGTGAAGGTGCGGTACTGTTAATATCAATGTAACTCTCAAAGGTGACACTGCTCCCCGCATTTCCTTGCTATTCTTATAGGATTCAAGTGGGCAGGCCACTAAAAATCCCATTCCTATGTTTACAAGATCCTACGAATCAAAGAGGCTCAAAGTGTCCATCACAACCGACCGTATAGACCTCTACACTGCAAATGTCCCTGCTCATCTTCAGTACAAGGAACATACTGTACTACTATCATACTCCCTCCGTTCCAAAATATAAGTCTTGGTAGAGATTTCCACTATGGATCACATACAGATGTATCCAGGTACATTTTAGAGTGTATTCACTCATTTTGCTCCATATGTAGTCCATGGTGGAATCTATACAAAGACTTGTATTTAGGAATGGAGAGAGTACATATTAAAGAAGAACAGAAGAGGAACATGGTAAAGAAGAGCAAGCGGATTTTGGATAATAAAATGTTGGTTGCGCAGTGCCCACACATGATGAACCAGAGCGGAT
Organism: Triticum urartu; assembly: GCF_056163025.1. Taxonomy (NCBI): domain Eukaryota; kingdom Viridiplantae; phylum Streptophyta; class Magnoliopsida; order Poales; family Poaceae; genus Triticum; species Triticum urartu. The sequence continues at coordinate 162,209,523 of NC_141878.1, read as the reverse complement.
TAAGAATGCAACTCCTAGCTGTCTCTTGACCATTTCAGGCGGTTGGATGAAGATCCTACGTCTCCTAACCCTTCTTCTTCCTCGTCTCTGATTCTTCCCATACAGAACACCGCACGGGCCGCCGGCTAGACCACCGGCCCCCACCGCCTGTGTTCCTCCGCCACCCCCACCCCAACCACCACCCGCGTCGAGTTTTCTTCGTTCGGTGAGGCCCCACAACCACCCAAACCCCTTCAATCGCTCCGGCGAGCTCTAAAAAATTGACTAACCCAATTTTGAAATTTAGTCTACTGTGATTTAACTAGTGTGGAATATAAAAAGAGGAAAACCATAAGCATTGCGAGTATGGTGTTGAGCGTGCCATGGCGGATCTGAAGGTGCAAACCGGACAAAGGAAACTTCGCAACCAAGACAAGAAATCAGAGTAAAGCAGTGGCGATCTATTTTCTTGCTGCGATAAATAAGTTGAGCAGATACGAAAGAGTACCGCCTCTGGTGCGGCGCCGTGTAGGCATCTGCTGAGAATTTGACGGTGCTGCAGTAGCGATGGCTGTCAGCGGCGTGGAAGCAGATCTAGGAGGGTAGACGGTGGCGGCGGGGCGCGGTGGACGAGACGGTCGTAGGAGCGGCGCCGACAAGGTGGACGACGGCGGGGATGAAGCGAGAGGACGGGATGCAAGGATCCCGGTCCGAAGCCGTGGATGAGAGAGGTTGATCTCTTGTAATGGAAGGCGGCGTCCGGGTATCAGCTCCGGCATGGTGGAGGAGGACGGTGGTGGATGGGGTGGCGGACGGCGGCGGACGGAGGAGGGTGGGGTGGAGAGGGTGTTTTGGCGCCCACGGAGTACGAATGGGGAAAAGGGAGGTAGAGAGGAAGGGGGAACCGTGTATTCAGGGCGCGCTTTGTCTCAAATGCGAGGAAATTTACAAATTTAGCCCCCGTTTCAAATTTCAACTACATCACAGCAACACTAGTCGGTCGGGGATAGGACGGTAATCTCGCATACACCGAATATTTGCCGATGAGAGTTTGTTTTTGGCGCCCACCATGAATGAATATGAATCGGGGAGGGAGTCGATTTCGGCCGAGGACACACTGCGTTTTGGCGCCCACCGTGTATGAATCCGGGTGAGAGGCGGTTACATCATGTTTGGGTGAAATTACAATCCTACCCCTATCGAAACCTATAGAAATCCAGCATATAGGCTTTGCGTCGCAGGGATAGGCAGCAGTGATTTCCATCTCGCAGATTTTGGTTCCGGGCGGTTGCTGCGACTTTCCCCGCTTCATTCAAATTTTGTAGAGTGCACGTTTACCGTGCCAACTCAATTCGAATCCCGTTTGTATTGTATTTTTTTCGGGCGGGATCCATTTTCAATTGGAATTACATTCTATATACATCATTTATATATATATATATACTTTCAAAAGCACAACAAAGAATTCTGCTCCTTTATATGTATAATATGATCTACAAATACAACGATTTCAAAATCTTAAGATTGAATTCGAAAAAAATTTAACCAAATTATGTTCTACTAAAATGTATGGATCAGTAATATCTACATATTAAATAACATAGATGTGCGTGAATTCATATGAGTATGCATGTTTGATAGATCAATTATGGTTCGAGTATGGATTACATGTATCATCATCTCGAATTCAAATATTTGAATCCCTTTTTTGTTCACTCCTTTCACGCCCATCTCTCTCGCATGCATGCTCCTTCAGGTAGCTATCACTCTCTTTTCTCCAGCTCACCCGCACGCTCACTTCACGTTGCTCCTATCCTCGCAAACATGGTCTCTCGACGTCTCCCTTGAGAAGTGTCACACTCTCCCTATCATTATAAATTACACGGTTTTCATTATCTCTCACGTCTCTACTGTTCTCTGGTATCACTCGGTACCTAAGCTTTCTTTTTCACCACCAAACACACAGTCTCCACTCGTCTTTCACTTTGTCTTTCTCTCTATGGGATTCTCTCACACACCCTATATGTCTCTACATATGACTCATACCACTAAAATTACTCTCTCTATCTCTCCTGTAGACACAACATTTGTTGCGATCTCCTTTTCGTCTCCATCCCAGACTGACATTATTCATTTGTTTACCGATCAGACAACCCCGACTACCGTCTCCTCTCTCTCTCACACAGACACACACGCACAACTCCTACCACTAAAATGTGAATGGAAAACGAGATTTTGCTATACCCAAACAAAAAAGGACTGGAGGGAGTGATTGCTCTGACACGGACGCGACCTCTCATAGCACAGGCATTGAACCGGCGCGCCGGCCAAGAGGGCCGCACTCGCTGCAGGCCCGGCTGAGCATGCTTCCTCGCCGCGTGCAACCAACTTAAGACTGCCCCGCCTGCCATCATTGAATCCGGGCGTGTGCCGGCAACATGTCCTTCCGCGAGCCGGCAGGCATTTTAGAACACAAAAAATGACTACAATATAATTAATTTACGCATGGTCTTGACTTGTTGTGCTCGCACTAGTAGCAGGAACTAGTAGAGGATTTTCTTTATTTATAACTCTCCTCACATTTTTTTGGCTTTGAAGTGAATCATGGTTGTGGACATTATGTATGAATGTGCAGATATCTGTGAACATGAGTTTGATGTGGAAGTTGAACTTGGAATGTCGGGCCTGCGCGTGAACTATACCATGTCCAATGCTTCGTCTGTTATTGTATGGAAAGTAATTGTTGTTATTACATGACCCCAAAATAAACATTTTGTGCCACATCAGTAGATGCACGGACATCACAACAGGCATGCTAACTAGATAAACATTTGAACCTAGCTATTATGAAGGAAATTTTGTATTGACAACAGTTTTAGATAGCAGGAGACGCCTAGCCTGCTCTGCCTCTGCTAGCTTATTTTTGGCTTCTTCCATCTCTTCTTTGGCTTGGGTGAAGAGAGCATCTGATTGCTCTTTTCGCTTCTTCAGGAACTCAGCTACATTCTCAAGGGCTGCTGCACGCTTTCTTTCAGCCTTTACTAATGCCACGAGGACACGAACAACTGACGACTCCACCTGGCTTGTGTGTAATCCAGCATCATCTGGGAATTTGCACCTTGTGTCTAATCCAGCATCATTAGGGAACTGGCACCTTGTGTGTAATCCAGCCTCATTTTGGAAACATGATCTCGAGGTTGACCATACTTCCCTCCTCGCAGGAACTGCATCCTGACATGAAGTTACTTCTTTTTTAGATCAATACTCAGAGCAACCTAGATCTATTTAGTAGAAGCCAGATAAACAGAACTCGGAGAAGTGAATTCAAAAGGAATAAATAAATAAAAACAGACTACAAGGTGAGAACACCCACTTCCTACATCAAGCTAAAAATGAAAGCATTAGGACGATTAAGACTCTTCTTATTACACATCGAAGAACACCACGCTTAAGAGAAACAGAAACTACAACATATACACATCAAAGAACATGAGGCTACATGGAAGTAATTGAAAGGGTGTTACTTACCAAAGCTCGTTTTACAGGTTCGGTGCAGCTCCTATTTAACTTGCCACGCTCCTTGAAGATGTCCCGAATATCCCGTGTTTGATCTTCATTGCTCCTCTGCATGTTTGCACTCGTGGTTTTAAAATCTCAACATGGCAAGAAAAATATACTACTAGTAATACTCGCGCATCTTGTGGGCAATATTAAAGCACTCGTCTGCCATGTTAGAGCATCTCCAACAAGATAAACTACTCATACAAATGCATCTTGATGCGTGCAACGTATGGGAATTTTGCTAGTTCTAAAAACCTTTCCATCATTTGCCACACTACTGGTTGCAGATGAAAAACCTACCCAAGCACAGCGCGATACAGGAGCGACGCACAATTACAAGCTGATATTCTGTTGGACAATGGAGGCTATAACCAATTACTTTTACGGGAACAATAGCACCCAGGAAATTTGAAAGGTATGTATGAACAAAATTGGAACTGCACATGTACTGCTAAGTGATTCAATACACACATTACCAATCGAGGAGGAGAACAATGGTCGCAGCGGCCTCTGTGAGTCATGGTCGGCAACGGGAGTCAGTTCATTGTCCACGATGGTGGTACTTCTGTGCTTGGCGTCGGCTTCCGGGAAGAAGATACGAGACCGTGGAAGACGATGCCGGGGAAGAGGCTCCGTGTACGACGACGACGGTGGACCGGCTCCAGTGCGGCGTATGAGGTCGTCGATTAGGCAGATGCTCTGCGGTGGACGAGTGCGCCGATGTAAAGGGGAGGAGCACGAAGGCTGCGGTGCCGTGGAGAAGTCTATTTTGCGGTGGGGATAGAAATTGGGGAGTATTCAGGTGTACTACTCTGGGTGCCAGGGTGGGGTTGGCTGGGTAGGGTGAACCTGAAGTTATGAAAACAGCCCCCTACCAAGCGTCATCCGTAGGCCTGTTCCGAAGGCTATGATGGTAACTTCCCACTGCTCGAATCAGGGTCGCGGGAGATTTTCCCGCCGACCTCAAAATTTTGTGACAATGGACTCCCGTGTGGCGTGTTGAATGATTCGGCTAAGCAACTAGCGAGTAGTAGTAGCAAACTCTGCATATTAGGTTTGACCGAAGTCAAAGTTCCTAAAGTTTGACCAAGTTTATAGAAAAATATAAACATTTACCATAACAAATATGTATGATGTGAAAGTACATTCAATAATGAATCTAATGGTATTTATTTGTTATTGTATATGTTAATATTTTTTGTTATAAGCTTTCTGAGAGTTTACAAAACTTGACTTTGACCAATGCTAATACGCGGACTTAAATAAAAACGGAGGGAGTACACATTTGTTTTCTTAGTTTGTAGTGAACTAATCATTTGTTGAAATTGTGAAATAAATATATTAGGCTATTGACTTCGAATGTAATGGTCTATACAATTCAATAGTTACAATCATTGTCGAATCCCAAGATGTATACAAGGTCTATAGTACTTCACAACATGCTCAAACTCACATAATCCCAGTCAAATGAGAATCTAAATGCATTTCATAGTTATTACTTTGTTGGATGCAACAAGAACAACCATAACTCTACATCAGCCATTATAGAAGCAACATTTTGACATATCCCAATGTGTGAATGAAACGTGTAGAGAGAGATTTTGAAGATGGAGCAGATAGGGAGGGAAAGATTGTATGTATGTGGACGAGAGAGTAGGAGACAAACCTAACAAGACAGAGAGAGAGATAGAGAGAGAAAGAGAGAGGAAGAATTTAGGTGTGTGAGAAAGATGCATACATGTAATATACATGAGATGCATGTGCATCTGGATTCTGTATACGTGGAAGGAGAAGATTCAACATGTTTGATGAGAGAGCAGGAAAAACATGGACGAGAGGGGAAGGATCTCGTGGGTTGAGGGATTGACAATTTTGTGCGGGGGAGAGAGGGATTGGTAATTTTGTGCAAGAGAGAGAGGGTGGGGGGAGGAGTCAGTTAGCCGTCGTCACATCACCCTGCTTCCAAATGACCCTGCATTCTCTAGCGCGGTGTGGTCGCCGTCTTCGATCTGCTCATTGCCCTCTTTGAAGATTGAGGCATTGTGCATGTTGGGGTGAAAAGAAGCACAAGCGAGAGTGGTCGCCGTATAACCTTGGATGGGGATGAATTGTGTGCTCGGGGGAGTGTGTGTGTGTGTGTTGTGTTGCGTGTCTCTGTGTGTGTGTGTGTGTGTGCGTGTCAGATATTGAGAGAAAACAAACCTAAGGAGAGAAATGGGTATTCACTAAGAGATTGTGTGGGCCTTGAGGTGGGCAGGGGCCGGGTGAGGGTGTCAAAATGTGCGCGTTGATGCATGTGTTGCATGCGACCGTGCGAGGGACGGACGAATCGAGAGAGATGGTTGTTGTGTTAGGGATGCTCCTCTCTCTGTCTCTCTCTCTCCCTCTCTCTCTCTCTCTCTCTCTCTCACACACACACACACACAAGTAAACTAGAAGACCGTTCTCTCATGTATACACAACATATCGGCATCTGTCATGTCTCACTCATGCACGATCGTTTGCACATTCACACCTCTCTATGTCTGTATCACACGCACACCGTCTTCACATTGCCCTTCCGCACAACACACATATGGACACATACACACGTTCTCTCTCAGTCACACACACAAAATCAGTATTAAAAAAACTAGGGTGCACCTAAAACGTCCAAATCCAAATAAACACGAACTGGAGCTAAATTCAAATATATGGAAATATTGCAGCGTCAAGAACTTTCATAGGAAAAATAAGTTGAGTAATATTCGAGGATTGTTTTCACACACACAAAAAGGTTCGGTGGATGTCCTTCGAGCGCGACATGGTGACGCACCGTTCGATCGACCGCGCGGCCGCGGTTCACGCGCTTGCAAAGGATTCCGTATCGTGGCCTTGGTACTAAGGCTGGTCACAGTGGGCAAGAACATAAGCTAGTAACTAATAAAAGCGCTGCCTAAGTCTAATGTTTACGTGTACTAGTATGGTTTTCTTTTAAGTTTGACCAACCTTATATATAAAACTAAAGTACGCTCCCACACGTGCACTCATCAATATGCTGCCGCCGCCGTTGCGCATGCCGGTGCCCGCCTGCTCCGGCCAACAATTTCTCGCCCATCACCGTCGTGTCGCTGCCATCCCTGTGCCATGAAGCCGAAGGCTCGCCCGCTCACGTCGTCTGCAGTCCCTCCTCGCGATGCCGCCGCGCTGCCAAGCACGCGAGCAGCTGGTGGAGCCGCGTCTATGCACGCAGCATACGAAGAGGAGGACGAGCGCGTGCTCCAGCACGCCGGCGAGGAGGAACTAGCATGTCATTGTCGTCTCCGCCCGCGCGGAGGAGGCGCGCATGGTGGCTGTCACGGCGGAAGCCGGTCGCGCACACGTCGAGCTCGCAAACCGGGTGCGGACGCAGAATCTACCTTCGAGACCTTGAATGCCACGTGGATCCTGCAATCTGAAGGAGCAATTTGGGTCAGTCGACTCATGTGAGCCGTTTGATGCAACATGGATGGCTAGAAGGGCTTCTTCCACCTCTTCTGCCGTCTTCTTCCTTCGCTCCGTCGAACTTCTTTCACAAATCGACTGACCCAAATTATACTACTAGTACGAACGTATTAAGTACAGTAGGAACACGAAGATACGAGCAGTAGTACCAACTGCAAGAAGAATAGTATTAAGACATAGTACTAGTACTACTGTATGTACTAAAGAGTTCAAATAACGAGAAAGAACATAAACATAGGGGCTGTATGGTTCCTAGCAACACATTGCCACACCTAACCTTAGGCAAGTTTGACCGAGTTAGGTAGGTGTTTGGTTCTAGCCACACTTGAGACAAGGAATTTTTTATGAGAAGTGAACCCCACATGTCATAGACACAAAAAGTGTGGCAAGATTCCCTTAGGCAAGCCAAAGTATGGCTAACAATTTGAGCAACTCAAGTAAGGCAAGTGTGACAAATGTGGCAAAAATCATGTGGCAACATATGGCAAAGATAGTCACAATCCAAACGGCCCCATAGTTCTGCTGGGGCCTCAGCACAACACACCCTTGAAAATAAACTAATAAGCAACTAGTCCGCTTGACACTGCAGTAGAACCAGCATGAGCGACGGCACTGCCACCTACTTGGAGTCTGAGTCCACGTCCTCGACTTTGTCCTCGTCCCTCTTCCTCTTCGCCGACGCTTCTTTGCTTGAACCGAACACTGGGCTCTGCTTCTTCATCCAACCCTTGTAGATATTTAAACAAAGGTAGGCATCCATTGCTGCGTACAGGATGTGATCTTCATCTAATGTCTTCGACTCCCATGCATGATGAAACTCGTGATGAGGTTTCTTCAGTTTAGCGTACGAAGGATCAATCATGGCTGCTGCCAGTAGAAGTGCGTTATATCGACTAGAGGGGGGGTGAATAGGCGATTTTTATGAAATTCTTCACTAAGGAATTTGTCGGTGAGGAAATTCCATAGCGAAGAACTACTAGCAGCGGAATAAGTACTCAACAGTAAACATAACAGAATACAAGCATAGTCATCATGATGAAATGAAGACAGGCACAGAGTACAGGAAGTGTAAGCACAGGATAACACAGGATGGAGACAAACAGACTGAAGAAATTGAACTGAGGAAATTGAGAAAGTCTTCAGTCAAAGTCTTCAAACACAGATATGAACAAGCACACAACACAGTTATGAGGAAATGAAAGAGTTGAGGGAATAGAACCAGTAAGCTTGCTGAAGACAATGATTTGGTAGACCAGTTCCAACTGTTGTCTTAGTTGTACGTCTGGTTGGAGCGGCTGAGTATTTAAACTCGAGGACACACAGTCCCAGACATCCAGTCCTAAACACGCAGCTCAGGACACCCAGTCCTCATCGTATTCTCCTTGAGCTAAGGTCACACAGACCTCGCCCAATCACTCGTGGTAAGTCTTGAGGCGACTTCCAAACCTTCACAAACATGGTCACACGGCGATCCACAATTCCTCTTGGATGCTCTAGAACATGACGCCTAACCATCTGGAAGAAGCACAGTCTTCAAAGGTAACAAGCGTCGGATCCAGGCAGGATCAATCTCTTCAGTGATGCTCAATCACTTGGGGTTTGTAGGTGTTTGGGTTTTGGGTTTTTCCTCACTTGATGATTTTCGCTCAAAGTCCTCAGAGGATGGGCTGCTCTCAAATGACAAGTGTCAGTTTCACTCGGAGTAGCCAACCAGCTAGTGGTTGTAGGGGGCGGCTATTTATAGCCTAGTGAGCAGCCCAACATGATAAGACATAAATGCCCTTCAATGATATGACCGTTAGGTGGATAGATATTTTGGGACAGCTGGCGCATAGCACAGCAACGGTCGGAATTTTGAGTAGCAAAATCCTCAGGGCTATCATGTTCCTCACTGTGTAGGCAATCCGCACTGGCGAATTCCTAACTCCTCAGTCAGAACAAATTCCTCAGAGACCAGAAGAACTTCGTCTCTGTCATTGAAGAAATTGACTGAACTGTATGAGATTTCCAATGGCTTCACTCGAAGGGATTGGTAGGTGTAGGATTTTGAGTTGAGCATCACATGGAAATTTTTCCTTAGTATTTCCTCGACCCCCTTTAACAGTATGGTGTTTCCTATGACTCAAGAAAGAGAAAATGAAACTACGAAAACAAAAGTCTTCACGCTTCATGTTCCTCAAACGAATACCAAGTCTTCAAGGTCACACCAATTTCTTCACTTCCAAAGTCTTCAGAAAACCAAAGTCTTCAGTCGAAGACTTCATTTTTAGGGGTCGACTTTCTCTGTAAATATCAAATTCCTTATAGACTTATAGACCTATGTACACTCACAAACGCATTAGTCCCTTAACCTATAAGTCTTCAATACACCAAAATCACTAAGGGGCACTAGATGCACTTACAATATCCCCCTTTTTGGTGATTGATGACAATATAGGTTAAGTTTTCAACGGGGATAAACATATGAAGTGTAAATACTGATATTGAGGAATTTGATTGCAAGATATAGAAGAACTCCTCCTGAAGATGTGCATAGTGAGGAATTTGCTTTTGAAGTAATGCACACTTGAAGAATTTGAATCATGGAGATCTCCCCCTATATCTTGTAATTTATACACACATTTGTCATATAACAATGAAGAATTTGAAATGCATGGTGAAATATGGTGACTGATGTAATTTAGCATGCGTGCAATAATATTTAATGAGGAATAAGCATGCAGAAAAACATCTCAAAAGTACCAGAGCACCATCGGGTTTAAGTTTACAACTTGATCCAATAAAAGTCTCAGAAGAACGAGAGTTGTAACTTTGAAAAAAATGCCCATATAGAAAGAGCCGCTTGAAGACTAACTCAAAATTCTCCCCCTTTGTCATCAAATGACCAAAAGGATCGAATCTAAGGACTAACGCCCCTGAAGAATAATAAGTTCATGAAGGAGCGCCAACGTTGTTGGGGTCGTTTTTTGTAGTAGGGCCTGCCGCAGTGTCATCCAAGTCTTCATTATCATCAGTGTCGCGCGATGAAGAATATGAGCTAGCCACCAGAGAAGGAACCTTGACCTTCTTGAATTTCTTTGGTGGAGGTGCAGACCAGTCAAAATCTTCATTGAGACCCATTTTCTTTAGATCTTCTTCACCATACAGATGTGACAGGATTGCCCAGGTGCGACCGAAGACTTGATGGAGGTAGTAATGGTTTTTCTTCACTGCATTGTGTGTGGCAGTCATGTTGTGAAGAAGTGAACCAAACTGATGCTTAACCCATTTGTGATTTCGATGCACCTTCTAGTGAAGACTAAGCAGAAGTTCACGGTTAGTCATCACGTGCGGAGCAGTGGCTTGAGGAGTGGACTTGGGTGCATTGGCAGAGTCATGTGTGGCAGAGTCATCATTGGTGGAATAAGATGCAGCTTTGCGAAACTGACCATCCAATGGATGAATGCCTTCATCTATTACAGCTGGTGCCTTGCCCTTTCCATCAACTGAGGAATATGTCTGCTTGAGGACTTCAATTGGGGGCAAGTAGCTGAGGTGATTCTGGAAATCAGCTTTGTAGTTGAGTGAAGACCTTGTCCTGAGGAATCTCATAATCCAAGGTGCATACGGCTTCGGCTCAAACGAAGACAGTGCAACATTTTCCATAGTCCTCATGAAGAAATCGTGATAATTGACAGGAATGCCATGAACGATGTTGAATACCAGATTCTTCATGATGCCAAAAATTTCCTCATCAGATGAGTCGTGGCCTTTGATAGGACTGATTGTCCTCGTAAGAATACGATAGACAGTTCTGAGCACGTACATCAATTCCTTCACGAGGAATTTGGTTCTTGGTGCTTGACCTGGCTTCAAAGGTTTCATCAGCACCTGCATGTAATGATGTGTGAGCTCAGGTTCACTGTAGATGCAGCGAGCTTCTTCAAGGGGAGGACTGAGTGGTAGAGCACAAAGCAATTCAGATGCTGGTGCAGTGTAGTGAGTGTTTTCAGACATCCATTCCAGCACCCATGAATTCACATCTTCAGCATCTCCGGTGATGTGCAGCGTTGCATAGAATTGAAGAATCAGTTCTTCATTCCAATCGCAGATGTCAGAGCAAAAGTTTAGCAGTCCAGCGTCGTGAAGAACACTGAGGACTGGTGCGAAGCACGGCAGATATTCCATATCCACATGAGGAATATGCTCACGGTAGAAGATTTTCTCCTTGTTGAACAACACTGAGGAATAGAAATTGGCTTGACTAGCAGTCCAGGAACGCCTCTTCCTAATGCGAGCAAAGTTATAGGGGTTGTAGTCTTCGAAGAATACGTGCTCGCCGAAGAAATCATCAGCCTTGAACTTTTGCTTGCGTGAGAATGGATCATTTGGCTTCGGCAGAGGAGTGTCAGTGAGTTGCATCACGACCTCAGGAATCTCAATCGCAGGTTCTACAGGCTGAGGAATTTCTGGTTCCTCCTTAGTGGCAGTCTGCGTTGTTGGTTGTTCAGTAGCAGCAGTTTCTTCAGTGCTAGTGGCTGGAATTTCCTCATGGACAGATGCAGTGCGATGAGTTTCTTCGGAGCCCATTTGTACAGTTTGTGTGGGGGACTGAGGAATTTGTTGTAGAGGGGTGAACAATGGAGAGTTTGGATGCTGACTTTCCCAGAATTCATCACTGATTACGGGTGTGGAGCAGCCAACGTCCACATCTTCATCTTCCATTTCTTCAACGCCATCCTCTTCAGCTGTGAACTGAGGCATGGGCGAGGAGATGATAGGTGTTGAAGGGATCGCATCCACTTCAATTTCTTCATCCAACGGCTCAGACGAAGCAGTCGAAGGAGTTTCTTCATCAGATCCGCTGGGGATCACATATTCTTCATCAAAAGGAACAAGGTCCTTTGATGGCCTGGTTGAGATGGGAATAGCATCAATCGGATTAGCAAATGAACTTGTCATAGGCTTCATTTTCTTTGGAGCTGAAGAATCTAAAGCAAGTGATGCTTTCCTTTTCTTCACTGTAGCACGCTCTGCAGCCTTGGTCTTCAGGCACAACTAATGCAATTGCCCTGAGTTCTTCATTTTCTTCAGGCGCACCACTAGTGGGTGCCCTGGCAATTTCTTCAGCGGCTAGAATGCAGTCATCAGCCCTGGAACTCACATTTTCTTCAGCAGCCTGATTGTCATCAGCGGTGCTGGCATTTTCTTCAGTAGGCTGAGCAGATGCTTCAGCCTGAGGAATTTCCTGTTGCGTTGGGGCTGCAACATTGGAAGTGAAGTTATCCTCAAGCTTCACAAAACGAACCTTGGCTCCAAGCCAATCAGCGCGATATGCGTCAAAGTCATCACTGAGTTTCTTGATCTTAGTATGAATAGTGACAAGTTCTTCAGTTGTCATAGAGACAACGTTTTTCTTCAGATAGCGCTCTTTCTTGTACTGCGCTTTCTTGATCTGCCTGGCCTTCTCAAAATTTCCACTTTTCTTCTTGAATGAAGTGGGTCAGCATGTGACTTTGGCCAGGAGTCAGCTTGCAGTCAGGCATGGGAGTGTTGGGGTCCTTGTGCCAGACATCAATGTAGTCGAGGATCAACTTGGGATCCAAAAGCAGTGGCACCTCTGATCCTTTGGCTCTAGCGGCCCTGACTTGCCTGTCTCTGATGATTTCTGCAAGTTCATCATCATCAGCTTCGTCTTCTTCAGACGGTACTTGGAAAGCGACTTATTTCTTTTGAGGACTTGGGCGAGGACCTCGTCCAGCAGTGGCCTTTGTCTTTAGCAGTGAGGGGCCAGCTGAGGAACTTGGTGCAGCTGAGGAACTAGCTGAGACACCTGAGACAATGGAGATGCTTGCAGTCCTTTGGCATGAGGCGAGATGCATAGGTGCTGAGGATTTAGTCGGAACAACTAAGGGCTTTGGCGGAGGAGCTGAGGACTTCGGAGGAACAGGAGCAGCATGAGGAATTGGCCGTGAGGGCTTTGAGGATTCTGGCCGTGAGGGCATTGCTGGTGAAGCACTTGGCTTGCGTGCAGGCCTCTTTGGCATAGCCTTCTTTGGCTTGACAGCAAAGGCCTCAGCAGAGGCAACAGCAACAGAGTCTTCATTGAATTTCCTCACTGCTTCTTTGGCTTGCTTAGCCAACTTGGTTTGGCGCTTGGCCCATTCCTCAGGATATTCCTCACCGCGCTTGAGGCTGGTGGGATCAGCGATTTGGCCAGGTGCCAATGGAGCTCTTGGGCATGGAGGATTGAGTGCGAATTTCTTCATATACTTAGGAGTGACATATCTGTACTCCCTCCATTCTCTTGCCCATCTCCTCTCTATCTTCTGAATGCGCACTTTGCGCTCATTTTTGGTTTCCTCAGTAGGTGTGCAATACCCAGCATATATTTCATCAGGGATCTCAAACGTTGTATTTACCTCAGGCCTCTTTCCTCCCTTCTGTGGCTTCTTACCGTCAGCCATTTTATTCACTTGAGGAATTTGAACAATTGAATTCTCTGAGGAAGTATGCAACTTTTCTTCAAGGAACGCTGCAAATGAGTTAAGTTGATGAGAACCTAGTGATTCAGCAGTTGACATGTGTACCTGTGAATAGAGTATAGTTGCGAGGAATTTGGAGAGGTCATATGCGTTCTCAGAGGGGTTTTCAAAAGGAACAAGTTTGAGGAATTTGACCAGATGAGTCTTGAAGAATTTCACTAAGCGTTCTTTGTCTTAGGTTCCAGAGTTGTATAGATCGAAGATCCACACAATTGAGGAATCTTGAAGAAAAATGATGCTTAGAGAAACGAATCAAGAACAGTTGACTTGTGAGGTGTTTAGTGTGTGAAGCTATGAAGAAAAACACCTTTGAAGATTTTGAAGATAATCATTCGAATCAACGAGGGCAGTAAAAGTAACTTTTAATTACCTTGGATGAAGAACACGACGAACAGTGAGGTGTAGAGATGAAGTTCGTCCGTGTAGATCTTCCACGCCCTAACTTGGCGGAGGAAGACAGCTATGGCGGCGGCGGCGGAGTGAAGATTTCCGTGGTCGGCGCGAGTACGTTGGCGACGAGGTCGAGGCAGTGAAGCTCTTCCTCACCGGCGGCGATGAAGTAGCGGCGGCGCTAGGCTCGAGCTGGAGAGAGAGAGAGATCGAGCGGAGTAAAAGAAGTGAGGAAGGGAAGGAGGGGTATTTATAGCCACGGTGAAAAACAGCTCGCCCGAAGAAATTGGATGAATGTGCCCCTGACCCTTCTCATTCGCATGACATGTGTCACCCACGTAGTGAGAGGTGGATATCGTCTTAGATCGTGGGTGAGTGGATAAGTATGTCATGGGATGTGGAACGGTTTGAGCGGCAAAGCCGAAAATTTAGATAGGATAGGTTTTAAAGTTCCGTTCCCAATTTCTTCAGCTGACAAGGACACAATGAAGAGTTTGAACGAGTTTCAAATAGAACGCACATGAAGAATTTGTGAATAGATTGGGTTGAGTATAGCATAGAGGGGGAAGGGACCGATCACATTCACTTAGCAGAAAAACCAACTTGAAGAATTAGCTATAAGTGAATGCTGTAGAGGACATAAACTCATATATATATATATATAGCCAATGAAGAAAAACGACGGAAACAGTGAAGACAATGCAAAGTTGAAGAATACGAATAATTTAGGAATTTCAACTTTTGGTGGTGGCGTGACCCACCATATAAGAATGATGATTTCAGACACCGCGTACAATTATCGTAGGGTTCTGAGAATCAAATTCTTCGTTAATTTCTTCACACTAAGAGTGTTATTCTTCATTGATTGAAGAAAAATGTTTCTTCATGTGTTGCACATCTAAGTCATCAATTTTGCATAAGTGTTAGGATGAGTGTCCTTTTCAAAGAACATTCGAAGATTCTAGGATATTTATCTCACACCGCAACTTGCTAAATCTCTTCTCATCCAAGGGCTTTGTGAAGATATCGGCTAGCTGTTCTTCAGTCTTCACATGCTCAATAGAAATGTCGCCCTTCAACACATGATCACGAAGAAAATGATGACGAATCTGAATGTGCTTTGTCTTCGAGTGCTGAACTGGTTTGTGAGCAATCTTGATGGCACTCTCATTGTCACAGTAGAGAGGCACATTCTTCATGTTGACGCCGTAGTCCTTGAGAGTTTGCTTCATCCATAGCAATTGGGCACAGCAAGAACCAACGGCAATGTACTCAGCTTCAGCAGTAGATAGTGATACGCAGTTCTGTTTCTTCGAGGACCAACAGACCAAAGATCGTCCGAGGAAATGACATGTACCAGATGTTGACTTGCGGTCCACACGATCACCAGCATAGTCAGAGTCAGAATATCCAATGAGATCAAAAGCCGAGCCCTTGGGGTACCATAATCCAAGTGTTGGTGTGTGAGCTAGATATCGAAGAATATGCTTCACAGCCTTATGGTGTGATTCCTTCGGTGTAGCTTGAAATCGGGCACACATGCAAACACTAAGCATTATATCTGGCCTAGATGCACATAAGTACAATAAAGAACCAGTCATGGAGCGGTATACCTTATGATCAAAGTCAATACCATTTTCATCAGTGCATAGATGGCCATTTGTGGGCATAGGAATTTTGACGCCTTTGCAATCTTGCATGCCGAATTTCCTCAGTACATCCTTGAGGTATTTCTCCTGAGATATGAATATGCCATTGCGTTGTTGACGAATTTGAAGACCTAAGAAGAATTTCAACTCTCCCATCATAGACATTTGATATTCTTCACTCATCATATAGGAAAGTTCATCACTATAACGTTGGTCAGTACAGCCAAAGATAATATCATCAACATATATTTGGCACACAAACAATTCACCATAATAAGATTTAGTGAAAAGAGTAGGGTCGAGTGAACCGGGTTTGAAGCCTTTCGTCATGAGGAATTCCTTCAAAGTATCATACCACGCCCGTGGGGCCTGCTTGAGGCCATAGAGGGCCTTGTTGAGTCTGAAGACTTTGTCAGGATTCTTTGGATCTTCAAAACCTGGGGGTTGAGCAACATATAGTTCTTCCTCAAGCTTGCCATTGAGGAATGCACTTTTCACATCCATTTGATATAAAGTGATATCATGATGGTTAGCATAAGCAAGTAATATGCGAATAGCCTCAAGTCTAGCAACAGGTGCAAAAGTTTCATCGAAATCAATTCCTTCAACCTGTGTGTAGCCTTGAGCTACAAGCCGTGCCTTATTCCTCACCACAAGGCCATTTTCATCTTGCTTGTTGCGGTAGATCCACTTTGTGCCGATGATATTGTGCTTGCGAGGATCTGGACATTTGACCAGTTCCCAAACATTGTTGAGCTCGAACTGATGCAATTCTTCTTGCATGGCCTGAATCCACTCAGGCTCCAGAAATGCTTGATCTACCTTAGTGGGCTCTGTAATAGAGACAAAGGCATACTGCCCACAAAAGTTAGATAAATGTGAAGCTTTTGAGCGTGTGAGAGGACCTGGCGCTTTGATGTCATTGATGATCTTTTCAACTTGCACTTCTTTTGCAATACGAGGATGAGCTCGTTGCCGTTGAAGAATTTGATCAGCGTTTTCTTCAGCACCATTTTCTTCAGCATTTTCTTCAGGTGCATTAGCTCAACGTTCTTTATGTTCTCGAATGAATTCTTTAGCAGATTCTTCAGTGGGAATGACATCCTCAGTAGCCTTGAACTTGATAGTTTCCTCAGGTGCTGGTTCATCTATCACAGTAGGTAGGTGCTCTCTTTGCGAGCCATTAGTTTCATCGAACCGCACATCTACAGTTTCAACAACCTTGTGAAGAACGTTGTTGAAGACTCTGTAGGTGTGCGAGTCCTTTCTGTAAGAAAGCATAAAACCTTCATGTACTTTCGGTGCAAATTTTGAGTTGTGATGAGGATCTTTAATCCAACATTTAGCACCGAAGACTTTGAAATAACTTACATTGGGTTTCTTATCAGTGAGGAGTTCATAGGCAGTCTTCTTGAAGAATTTGTGAAGATATACTCTGTTGATGATGTGGCACGCAGTATCAATTGCCTCAGTCCAGAACCGACGAGGCGTTTTGTATTCATCAAGCATAGTGCAAGACATCTCAGCAAGAGTCATGTTCTTGCGCTCCACGACGCCATTCTGCTGAGGAGTGTAAGGAGCGGATAACTCATGAGTAATACCAAGTTCATCAGGATAGTCATGGAGACCCGAATTCTTGAACTCAGTGCCATTGTCACTTCTGATGTGCTTGATCTTCACACCAAAGTTGGTTGAAGCCCTCGAGGAAAATCGTTTGAAGACTTCCTGCACTTCATGTTTGTAAGTAACAAGGTGTACCCATGTATAACGAGAGTAATCATCAACAATAACAAAGCCATATTGAGATGCTTCATTTGAAATAGCAGAATAATGATTAGGACCAAATAGATCCATGTGAAGCAATTCAAATGGGCGAGTGGTGGTCATGATAGTCTTTGCTGGATGCTTGGCCTTCGTCATCTTCCCAGCTTCACAGGCTCCGCATAGGTGATCCTTGAGGAATTTTACATTCTCGATGCCAATGAAATGCTTCTTCTTCGCAAGCGTGTGCAAATTCCTCATGCCCGCATGACCAAGTCGTCGATGCCAGAGCCAGGCTTCTGAAGCTTTTGCAAGTAGGCACACGGATGGTTGTGGTCCTATAGAGAAATCAACAATATACAGGTTTCCTCTCCTAAAGCCTTCGAAGACTTTGGAATTGTCAGCTTCCATAATCACAACACAACGGTACATGCCAAAGACAACAAGCATATCAAGATAACAAAGCATTGAGACAGACATAAGGTTGTATCCTAAGGACTCAACAAGCATGACTTTGTCCATGTGTCGATCCTTTGTGATCGCAACCTTACCTAGACCCAATACCTGACTTTTGCCTTTGTCAGAAAAGATGATATGCTTCAGATGTGACGGAGCTAATGGAGCATCCATCAATAGATTCTTGTCACCAGTCATGTGGTTTGTACATCCACTATCGAGGACCCACTCAGTGGCTTTGGGTTGATCATCCTACAGATGAATTAGTGCAGCTTACAAACTCATATACTTCATCAGTGAACAATATGACATCAATTCATTAGATCAATTTCATCAAGTAAAAGAACAGATAAAGCAATATGAGGACGTGAGAAATGAAAGGTCATTTCTTCATGATTAGCCTGCGTCCTATCAGGCATACTCAGGTCTCCAGCAAATTCTTCAGACGATTACGTACGTCTGGAGACCTGACCCTGCAGAAGAGATTAGTTATTTTTCTTCACCACCCACATCTGAAGGGGTGGCAAAGAGTTCATCATTCTGCGAGCTCCATACGAGAAGGATGGCATAGAAGCTAGTCCATTTCGTTTCACATAAGAGGGGTTAGAATAACCATAAGAATAAGCAGAGAAATTCTTCAAGGACTTATGGACATAATAATTTGAAGAATAATGCACATATCCATAATCCTTAGATCTTCCCTGCGAAACCGACGGTTTAGCACGATGATGTTCATATGAGGACTTTGATCCTTTTGAGGAATATGATCCATGTGAGGAGTTTTGTCCGTATGAGGACATGGATCCATATGAAGAATTTGATCTGGGGTTCCTATTCTTCACAGGTGGCGTCATGATGACATTCATCTAAAGATTTTCGAGGCATCTTTTGGGAACCCAGATTTTCTTCATAGGGGGACCGTTCCTGCAGTTAGTGCCAACATATCTAGCAAATACTTCACCCTTCTGATTTTTGAACAGTTTATAGTTGGAGTCAAATGACACATCATCAGAACGAGGAGATTCACATGCAAATCCAGATAAGTCAGATGGATCAACTGGAGGTCCCTTTGCATCAACCCATGTAGTTTTGGGGTACTGCTCAGGCTTCCAATATGTACCATCAGCATTGAGTTTCCTCTCAAAGGCAATACCCTCTTTCCTAGGGTTCCTATTGAGGATTTGCTTTTTAAGCACATCACAAAGAGCCTAATGCCCTTTGAGGCTTTTGTACATGCCTGTCATGTACAATTCCTTCAGCCCTGCATCGTCAGTGATACTAGCAATGTCCTCAGATGAGGAATTAGTGACAGCAGAGGCATGTGAAGAATTTGAAACATTTGCAACATTTGAACATTCAGGTGAAGAATTAGCAGATTCACGTTCAATGCATTTCAAACATGGAGGAACGAATTCTTCCTGAGAAGCGCTGATTTGTTGAGCAAGTAATGAATCGCGCTCCTTATGTAGATCTTCATAACTCACTCTTAGCTTCTCAAGATCTTGCTTTCTTTGAAGAAATTCATAAGAAAGCTTCTCATGATTGGATAAGAGAGTGTTATGATGACTTTGAAGATTGTCAAACCTAGTCTGAAATCTCTGAAGATTATCAGTCAAGGCTTTAGTGCGATTCATTTCTTCACCCAACATATCATCACTTTTGTCTAGCATGTTTTGAACCTTTTCTAAAGCCCTTTGTTGTTTTACAGCAACCTTAGCAAGTTTAGAATAGCTGGGCTTAAGGTTTTCATCACATTCATTCTCATTTGATTCAGATGAGGTATATTTGAGTACCTTGGCACCCTTTTCCATGAAGCAATAGGTGGGAGCATAGTCATCATCTCCTTCATCAGCTTTGTTGGTGAGGTCATTTTCTTCAGTGTTGAAGATAGACTTGCTGACAAATGCAGTAGCAAGAGCTAGGCTCGCCACTCCGGATTCGGACTCCTCAGATGACTCCTCTTCCTCATTTTCTTCAGATTCAGCCTTAGAGTCCATTTCCTTGCCAATGAATGCCCTGGGCTTCTTGGAGCTGCTCTTCTTGTGATATGAAGGCCTTGAGGATTTTGATGATGAGGATTTTGTGGATTTCTTCTTTTTCTTCGCATCATTAGAACTGTAATCCTTGTATTTCTTCTTCTTTGATTCCTTTTCCCATTGAGGACAATCTTGAATGTAATGTCCAGGCTTCTTGCATTTGTGGCAGAGCCTCCTCTTGTAGTCACTGGATGAGGAATAACTGCTCCTTGAGGGTCTTCCAAGGTGACCACGTCTTGAGAACTTTTAGAATTTCTTCACAAGTAGAGCCAGATCATGGCTTAGTTCTTCAGGATCACCAAGGCTGCTACCAGAGTCTTCATCTTCGGACTCAGATACTGCCTTGGCCTTCAGTGCACGTGTTCTGCCATAGCTTGAACCATAGAGATCTCTCTTTTCAGCAAGTTGGAACTCGTGAGTATTTAGCCTTTCGAGAATATCAGCGGGATCAAGTGACTTGTAATCAGCACATTCTTGTATCATCAATGCCAGAGTGTCAAATGAGGAATCAAGCGATCTCAGCAATTTCTTCACCACCTCATGGTCGGTGATGTCAGTGGCACCAAGTGCTTGAAGCTCATTTGAGATGTCAGTGAGGCGATCGAAGGTTTGTTGAAAATTTTCATTGTCGAGTCTTTTGAAGTGGTTGAAGAGATTGCGAAGAACATCAACTCGAGAGTCACGCTGAGTTGATACTCCTTCATTCACTTTGGACAACCTGTCCCAGATAAGCTTCGCTATCTCCAAAGCACTCACTCTGCCATACTGTCCTTTGCTCAGATGGCCACATATGATATTCTTCGCTTGAGAGTCGAGTTGCTTGAATCTCTTCACATCAGCAGTATTCAGAGAAGGTGTGACTGAGGGAACACCATTTTCCACAACATACCAGAGATCGTTATCAATTGCTTCAAGATGCATTTGCATCTTATTCTTCCAGTAGGGGTAGTCCGTCCCATCGAAGGTAGGACACCCAGCAGAGACCTTGATCATACCTGCGTCGACATAACTAAAACTCCAGGCGGTTAAACCAAAATCACACAGAACAAGGGAGTACCTTGCTTTGAAACCAATTGAAAGTGCGTTATATCGACTAGAGGGGGGGTGAATAGGCGATTTTTATGAAATTCTTCACTGAGGAATTTGCCGATGAGGAAATTCCTTAGCGAAGAACTACTAGCAGCGGTATAAGTACTCAATAGTAAACATAACAGAATACAAGCATAGTCATCATGATGAAATGAAGACAGGCACAGAGTACAGGAAGCGTAAGCACGGGATAATACAGGATGGAGACAAACAGACTGAAGAAATTGAACTGGGGAAATTGAGAAAGTCTTCAGTCAAAGTCTTCAAACACAGATATGAACAAGCACACAACACAGTTATGAGGAAATGAAAGAGTTGAGGGAATAGAACCAGTAAGCTTGCTGAAGACAATGATTTGGTAGACCAGTTCCAACTGTTGTCTCAGTTGTACGTCTGGTTGGAGCGGCTGAGTATTTAAACTCGAGGACACACAGTCCCGGACATCTAGTCCTAAACACGTAGCTCAGGACACCCAGTCCTCACCGTATTCTCCTTGAGCTAAGGTCACACAGACCTCGCCCAATCACTCGTGGTAAGTCTTGAGGCGACTTCCAAACCTTCACAAACTTGATCACTCGGCGATCCACAATTCCTCTTGGATGCTCTAGACCATGACGCCTAACTGTCTGGAAGAAGCACAGTCTTCAAAGGTAACAAGCGTCGGATCCAGGCACGATCAATCTCTTCAGTGATGCTCAATCACTTGGGGTTTGTAGGTGTTTGGGTTTGGGTTTTTCCTCACTTGATGATTTTCGCTCAAAGTCCTCAAAGGATGGGTTGCTCTCAAATGACAAGTGTCAGTTTCTCTCGGAGCAGCCAACCAGCTAGTGGTTGTAGGGGGCGGCTCTTTATAGCCTAGGGAGCAGCCCGACATGATAAGACATAAATGCCCTTCAATGATATGACCGTTAGGTGGATATATATTTTGGGACAGCTGGCGCATAGCACAGCAACGGTCGGAATTTTGAGTAGCAAAATCCTTAGGGCTATCATGTTCCTCACTGTTTAGGCAATCTGCACTGGCGAATTCCTAACTCCTCAGTCAGAACAAATTCCTCAGAGACCAGAAGAACTTCGTCTCTGTCATTGAAGAAATTGACTGAACTGTATGAGATTTCCAATGGCTTCACTCGAAGGGATTGGTAGGTGTAGGATTTTGAGTTGAGCATCACATGGAAATTTTTCCTTAGTATTTCCTCGACCCCCTTTAACAGTACGGTGTTTCCTATGAATCAAGAAAGAGAAAATGAAACTACGAAAACAAAAATCTTCACGCTTCATGTTCCTCAAACGAATACCAAGTCTTCAAGGTCACACCAATTTCTTCACTTTCAAAGTCTTCAGAAAACCAAAGTCTTCAGTCGAAGAACTTCATTTTTAGGGGTCGACTTTCTCTGTAAATATCAAATTCCTTATAGACTTATAGACCTGTGTACACTCACAAACGCATTAGTCCCTTAACCTATAAGTCTTCAATACACCAAAATCACTAAGGGGCACTAGATGCACTTACAGCCAGGGTCAGCATTGAAGGTTGAGAGGAGGACACCAGGCTTGCCTTCTGGAGATCGAAGGGCTGGCCTACAACGAGACCTATCCGACGCAGGACGTCACTGTCGTTCTTAAAGCCTACAGTAACGAATTTCACTCTTTTGTCCTTGAGGAAGTTCTTAAAATCCTGGCACTCAACGTCGGCATGGCATATGTGGTAGACCAAGCAAATGTTATGTACGCAAACCTGGATCACGGCGGGCTTCTTCCTCTCTTCGTCCTTTAGATCCTTCTCTCGTCCCAGGACTGTGGTGTACTCAACATCTAGCCCAGCGACCCACTCATCCGTTGAACTGTTGAACATGCGTAGGAAGCGAGCAAGCCATGCTTTCACCGTCTCGGATCCACGTGTGTAGATGACAATGAACTAATCGCCGGTAATGGCTCTAACCTGGTACTCAGCAGCGACCATGCAGATTTGGGAGGCCATGGATTTTGGAGGAGGGTTAGGAGAAGTTGAACTATTGTACCCCGCAAAAAAACTGGGAGGAAACACGTGGGTTTGAGTCCACCTCTGATGACAGAAAGATGGCTCTCCTCCCCACCTCTCCTCTCCACCTGCCCACCCACCCCTCCAATGGCGATCTGTAGCTTTGTGCTACCATGGAAGGCCTCCTCCACTGGGATTTCAAGCCTGGCCTATCAATTGCAGATCAGGTGCGTCGAAGGTTTGGTTCTCCAGTCCAATTTTCACCATCTCTGGGTACCAAGGAGTTCTTCTTGGTCGTCTACTTCTCCTCGGCCTCCTTCCCTCTTACTGAAGAATCTGTGGGTGTTGCTTTGCAATGTTGTATTGGAGGTTTACCCTCGGGGCTCAATGTCAAATCTATTGGTGAAAGAAGATTTCGGTTTTCGGTGGCTTCTAACAAGGTTGGACACTTTATCTATCATCTCAAGGATCGAATTTGGCCGGACTTTTTATGCCATTTTCAACTTTTTGGTTCGGCCAAGACTTCCTCTACGTCTTATGATCTTCATTGGCATTCTGATGAGGTCATCCCTGAGGTGTCCTCAAGATCACCTATGGCTATCAGATCAAATTTGAATTTTTTACGTATGAATGATCTTGGGGGCTTGCCGGATCCATCCACTCACCCTCACCGGGTTGTTGTGGCTCCACCACCGACGAGTTCTCCGATGATTAGCGCTGGGGAGCAAGTTACGGCAATTCCAAATCCCAGCATTAATCACATTAATGGCATTCATGACAATATTAATGATGTGGTCGGCATACATTTTGGGAGTTTCCATCAACCAGCTGAATTCCAGATCAATGCTACCAATCATGACAATCAGCATTCATTGCCAAGGGATCTATGTCTTGGGGCTTTTAATTTTGAATTATCGTCTCACGAGGTGGGCAGTCGGAATATTTTTCAAGGCTAGAATTTCCAGCATCTTTATTGGGACAACATTCCAACAGTTATGGTGTTCCATATCCTTGATCGGTTGAAATTTGGTTATTCTAGAAGTCACATTGCCACGATATGGTCTCTGTCATCTATACCTTCGTTGGAGTACATCTATAACCGCCTGAATATATGCTCTGAATGTACTCTTATGGGTCATCTAGCTGCTTCTTGTCCAAATGGGACATGTAATACTTGCTTGGACCTTTCTTGTCATTGTGATCAACAGGAGCATCACCCAGATCCACTGTCAACACTAGCTGCTGGTTCCATGGGTCACGAGAATGATGCCAACATTCATTATACTAGCGCTCCAACAGCTCCGATGAATGGGTTTTCCTCCTGTCACACTTGCAGATCCACGGAACATTATTCCTTTGATTGCCCAGCCCAGCTTCTTTGCAATCGGTGTGGTTGGCTGGGACATATGCAGCGCCACTGTGGGCTTGTCGATACTCCCACTCTATTCTGGAAGCCCTGTACTCGGCCCACCCAGGCAGGCCCATCTTCGACAGTCCCTACATGCACATCTGGTGAGGTGCTACCCATTTTTGGGAATGACCATGACTCGAGGGATCCCTTGCTTCATAACTGTGCGAATATTTCTACTACAAATCCTCGAGCTATCATAAATAATTCACTTTCCACTAGGGCACCGATTTTGGCCAACTCGCAATGACAGCAAATCACTGTGACAGATATTATTGATCCACTTCCTGCTGGTCCTCATGCTAGTACCCGTGGAAGCACGACCATCCGCTGTGAATCGTGCGGTGACCCTGGACACGTGGTGACCTCCTGCTGGCCGGCTCGGTGGTCAGCTCAGAGATTTTGGGTTCCAAAGACTAACAAGAGACCCGTCGATACGCATTCCTCCTCTGCTTCCCCCACCTCCCCTGCTCCACCTCCACCTCTAGTTCCTCGCCCGCCTTCGCCTATGGCGAACTTTCCCATCAATGTCGTCCCGTACCTGCCGCATGGGATGACCATCGAGCTGGGCCCTGAAGATCACGTGGTGAGGGAGGAGATGGTCGTCAGCCCCAATCCGCCGCTGCGCCATGACTTTCTGGCGGTGGCGGTGGCGGAGGTCAATCGCTTCGTCCAGTTCCATCAGAAGGCTGCGCTGCGCCACTCCATTGAAGGTTTGCTCCATGAGTCGCACTTCTTCCCCACTGAGGTGGATGACTATCTGCTAGGCATTGGAATATTTGGTTTTGCGGATTCTGTCATTAGAGATACTGTTGTTGGAACCACCTTTGAGCTTGATGAGGATGAGGATAATCTGGGTACTGTGGTTTCGTTTGTTCCTCATGATGCTGCTATCAATATGAGATCGACTTCTTTCGGTCCCCAAGTATGGATTTTATACATTGGCTTTCCCCATGATTATCAGACTTCTCATTATATCCACAAATTCGTCGATAAGTTTGGTGAATTGATCACTTAGAATGACCCGCGCGGAGATAGAAAGTTTGTTCTGATCAAAGCCCGTGTGCTCAGTCTGTGTAGGGTGCCCAAGAGTTTTGTTATGCATCATCTTGGAGGAGAGCGCCGCTGCTGGACTGTCTGTGTAATGATCCTGCGGAGCAGTAATTGGAATGCACACATTCCGGATGTTCCGCCTATGGACTATGAACCACTGCCGGCTGACGGAATCCCACACCCTCTGTTTGGTGATGGACTGACGGCGGAGCAGATGTATCAGGCGCAACTGCACAATTGGCTTACTCAGAATGCTGCTCCTAATCAGTATAATGAGGAGGTTCAGCTGCAAGGCAACGATGTCCACTTCCAAGCAAACTGGGGCGCCTGGCCACCTTCACCACCACCAGCTGTCTACAATTACCAAGTGTGGCTTGCTGCTAAGGGATTACATGTGCAAGATGGTATCCTTCCAGCCAACAATCTGCAAGACAGCCCTGGCATGGCCTGGAATGACTCCATCTGTGCGTTTGATAGCTCTGATTCTAGTGCTACACTGTTTGACACATATGTTCTAGTGCCTCGCAACATTTTCACCAATCTTGCAGCAAACTATGAAGTGGGGGAGAGCTCTCAATCGGCTGACAGGAATGTCCAGAACAACTCTATTGATTTGGAAATCTCCATTTCTGCTGCTGGCTTGCACTTGGAAATGACTGCCAATGGTAATATGATGTCCTCCATGATGATCAACCAAGGTATTCCTGCCAGACATCTCAATAGTTTTCTTTCTGGTGCAATCATGCCCATAGTTGCAGCTTATGGCCCTTGGAGTACCGGGTATGGGTTCAAATTTGAGAAACTTGAACTGAAGATGCATATCAGGGAAGAAGATGGGGTGCTACATGTGTCTCAAGCCACTCAGACTGTGACTGCTCTGGACAGTCATCACCATCACTCTGTTGTGCTAGATGCTCCATCTACCCTTTGCATCACTGAACTATCAGATAACTCTGCACTGTTGCTTGCCCTGCCTGCAAACAGCTCTTCTGAGCCTCTCAGTTTACCTAATCTGCTACACTCTCCTGACTTGCAGATTGCTTCGCTAGAGTTGAACAATACTGCACCTATGACTGCCTTACTGACAGATGCACAAGAGACCAGCTCTGTGTCTATGGTTGCAGATGTTGAGGAGGTCCAGACCATCGCTGACTCTCTGCAAGACTTGCCTATGCATGTTTTGCTACCACCTATTATTCCCTCTGATCCTGATATTGCTGCTTCTTCTAGCAGAAAGGGTAAAGCGACTGCTCCTGAATCAACCATTACTCTACGTCGGAGTACACGTTCCAATAAATATGATGGGTTCAAAGTGCCACCTCTTTCAGACACCAAGCTCAAAACCTCCAAGGTCAAACCCAGAGCGATTCCTTCTGCAACTTCGGCCAACATTGACTCTGCACTGTCTGAAGCCCCAGAGATCCCACCGCCTACTACTATTCCAGTCATCCAGCACATTGGCACGGTGATGTGTGGAATTCCAGCTGAAGAACTCACGGAGGAGCGACTGCAGGCTTCTCCTGATAATGGGCCATCCTCGGCCAACTTTTAGTTCCTTTGTTCTGGGTTTATCTGCTCATACTTTTATTTTATCCTACCCATATTATGGTACTTCGTGTTAGTTGGAACGTACTTTGCTGGAATGTCTGTGGCATAAATTCTGATGCAAAGTAGCTGGCGCTTTCAAATGCAATAAACTCTTCTGGCTGTGTTGTAATTTGCTTGCAGGAGACAAAAAAACCTTGTTTTGATCATGCTTTTGTTAAATCCTGCTGCCCTAGGCGTTTTGACCAATTTGATTTCATCCCTTCCCGTGGGGACTCGGGAGGTCTTGTCACGATTTGGAATAGTTCAATTTTCTCTGCAACTACTATTCCTCAAGAAGATTTTGCCCTGGTCACACGATTTCAATCAATCCAATCGGCACATTTTTGGACCGTGGTCAATGTTTATGGCCCTTGCCAAGGGGAATCTCGAGTTAACTTTATCAATTGGCTTATGGCTCTGAATATCCCCACTAATGAAGACTGGCTTTTGGTTGGAGACTTTAATTTTATTCGAAGCCCAGATAACCGCAACAAGCCCGGTGGCAATTATGGTGATATGATTACTTTTAATGACTTCATCCGAGCACAAGCCTTAATTGAACTTCCCATTAAAGGCCGAGAATACACCTGGAGTAACATGCAAACTGATCCATTACTCGAGCAAATTGATTGGTTTTTCACTAGTAATAATTGGACGAGCTCCTACCCCAACACTGTGGTTAAACCCCTCGGTCGACCTGTATCTGATCACATCCCATGTGTGATTACTATTGAAACTTCCATCCCACGATCAAAGTTATTCAGGTTTGAATCCTTCTGGATCCAACACCCAGGTTTTATGGAAGTAGTCCAAAACGCTTGGGCCAAGCCTGTGCAATCTCAGAATATGGTGACTGTCTTATGCAGAAAATTTAAAACCCTACGACATAATCTTAAATATTGGATTAAAAATATCTCAAAACTGACCATTGCCATAGAAAATTCAAACAGGGCCCTTTTGGAAATTGATGGGTTAGAGAATAAAAGACAGTTATGCACACCCGAAGCTAATTTCAGGAAAATACTAAAGGCTCACCTCATCAGACTGCTATCTTATGAAAAGATGTACTGGAAGAAACGGTGTACCATTCGATGGGTGCAATTTGGTGACGAAAATTCTAAATTCTTTCAAGCTATGGCCTCGGAGCGATACAGAAGGAATAATATTGCAGCCCTACATGCTGATGATGGTGTCTGTGTGGAGGATCATACGGGAAAAGAAGCAATACTCTTTCAATCCTTCAAACAGAGGCTTGGCACTTCTTCTCATAATGATACGAAATTTGATCTTCAAAGAATTATCAAGAGAATTGAAGGTCTAGATGCTTTAACTGTCCCTTTCACACATGCTGAAATAGATCATGTTATTAAATCGATGCCACCTGATCGTGCACCAGGACCAGATGGCTTCAATGGTGCGTTTCTCAAAGCTTCTTGGCCAATAATCAAAGAGGATTTTTATAAATTGTGCAATCAATTCTTTGATGGAAATCTCAATCTTGAAAGCATCAACGATGGCTACATCACTTTGATCCCAAAAAACAATGCGCCTAGCACCGTCAATGACTTCCGACCAATCACCCTATTGAACTCTTGTCTCAAAGTGATCACAAAAATCTTGGCTAACCGGTTGCAAAAGGTCATTCTGAAAATAATTCACCGTAACCAGTACGGTTTCCTCAAAGGGCACACTATCCAGGACTGTCTCGCTTGGGCGTTCGAATACATTTACCAGTGCCAAAGCTCCAAGAAAGAGATTGTGCTTCTCAAAATCGACTTTGCCAAGGCTTTTGATACCATTGATCATGAATCAATGCTCATCATTATGAAGAACATGGGTTTTAACAATAAATGGTTAGGCTGGATTCAATGTATTTTCTCTTCGGGCAAGTCGGCTGTTCTCCTAAATGGTGTCCCTAGCAGACAATTTCATTGCAAATGCGGAGTGCGACAAGGTGACCCCCTGTCCCCACTAATTTTCGTACTTGTCGCTGACCTCCTTCAAGCTGCAATCGATGATGCTTTTACTAGGGGAGAAATCAGCTTGCCCTTCCCTTGCAATACACAACGAGAATATCCGGTGATTCAATACGCGGATGATACTATACTAGCTATGCCAGCATGTCCTGCCCAAGCCATGACCATCAAAACTATCCTCTCCAACTATGCTGCATCGGTAGGTTTGAAGATCAATTTCCATAAATCTACTCTCATACCTCTCAACTGTGGGCACGAGGTCACAAACACATTGGCAAATATTTTTGGTTGTGTTATTGGCAAGTTACGGTTTACCTATCTTGGCCTACCTATTGGCACCACCAAACCAACTATTTTGGACCTCATGCCTCTGGTCTGCCGTGTGGAGAGACGACTTTCGGCCACCCTCAACATGATTACATGTGGAGGAAAACTCACACTGTTGAATTCAGTCATAACTTCTCTTATCATCTTCGCTCTTTGCACACTCAAACTCCCAGCAGGCATCATTGAACTTATTGACAAAATCCACAGAAAGTGCCTCTGAACAAAGAAAACTGATCAAGGTGATAAGTGCAACTCCTTGGCATCATGGGACATGATATGCAAACCCAAAGAGTCTGGAGGGCTTGGCATTATTAATCTCCAAGTGCAAAGTGATGCTTTGCTTCTCAAATTTCTTCACAAGTTCTACAATCATTGGGACCTACCTTGGGTGGAATTGATTTGGAACACATACTACACCACAAAAATTCCACACACATCCGACCCATGTGGCTCATTCTGGTGGCGTGACGTCTCTAAACTTATGCCAATTTACCGCGGGATCACCAATGTGACAATTCGAAATGGATCTTCGGCTCTGTTCTGGAAAGATGCATGGATTGGTGATGTTCTGGACGACACCCATCCCAGAGCCTTCTCCTTCGCGAGGCTGGAAGATACATCTGTGAGGGATTTCTTGCGGAGCACGTCACTCGGCGAAACGCTCCACCTACCCCTCTCCACGCAAGCTCTTGATGAAACACGTGACCTATGACAACAAACCATGCAGATTGACCTTATGGATCCCTCGGCCAATGACGAATGGAACTGTGTCTGGGGATCAGAATACTCAGCCAATAGATTCTACACCTTCTACTTTAAAGATGTCCAGGCGCACCAAACATATAAATGGATATGGAAATCAAGATCAACGATGAAAATTAAAGTTTTTGGCTGGTTACTGCTGTCAGATAGACTCAACAGTCACAACATGTTGAAAAGGAGAAACTACAACATTGGCATAGACTTTGGTTGCCTTCTATGCACAGCCTGCCAGGATGAGACTGTGGAACACCTCTTCTTTGAGTGCACCTTCAGCCTTGCATGCTGGAATGAACTTCAAATCATGGGACATGCAGCTGACAATCGGCTAGACTGGGTGGACAAGGCCAAAGCCTCCTGGAGCCAACCATTATTCATGGAAATATTCCTTTTGGCATCCTGGAGCATCTGGAAGTAAAGAAATAATAAGCACTTCAGAGGAGTTCTCCCATCACAAGATTCTTGGCGTGCAAGACTCAAAGAAGACCTCTCCCTCCTTACTTATAGAGTGGGAGACAAACATAAAGACTTCCTTTTTTTCCTTTATCAGTTCCCTGTAGAATCCCCCCTACCTCCCCAACCCCCATTCACAAAGTGAATGGCTTGTAAATAAATTCATGTAACATACATTATATTCTTTAATTTAATTGCAGTAGGAGCCTCTCCTACTGTTTCAGGTGTCAAAACAAACTGGGGGCGAACTAATGTGAAAGGACGGGACGACTGGGAGCGAACTGTTGTAAGGTAGAAGACGGGGACGAGTAGGGCGTGCGAACGGCGTGGGGTTGCTGGCCTGCCCGGTGGATAAACGGCTGCAAGCCCCCAACGAGTTCTCGAGAACTATGCGGGACCCACTAGATGTCATGTCTACTAGACCCATATCGTAGGCCTGATGGTATAGCTTCTGCCTGTTCGCACGCCATGCCGGCGCATGGATGTAACTTCACTTAATTCCGTTAAACATCGCGCCTCCCATGTCCTTCGCCTCCCTCGCGCGGTCGCGCCCTTTGAGACTTCGACCGGCTATAAATGAGCAATTTTTTTGCCTTTTTTTAGACAAGCATTTTTTTGCCTACTCCGCATGCATGATACTCCGTCTGGTCCTTTTTACTCCCGTCAATCGTTTGCAAAGTGTTTGACCAAATTTATGCTTTTTTAACACCACCTTATATTAATTAACCAGCCACACCAGTACACTCATTCGATAAAATATTCACCACACAGGGCGGTACGTTATTTACAAGAATACCATCTAATCTATTGTCAAAGCTATACTTAGAGATTAAGTGTGCCACCTTATTGGCCGAATGGCTAATCTTTGACAATTGAAGATTGTTGATCAACTTCGAGATGCTCAACGCTTTCATCTTCAGGTCACGCATAGCAGACCTGTCAACGCTTTGACAGGCATTAATGAAATCCCACGACCAAATTTATACTAAAAATATCAATATCTACAATACTCCCAAAACACTTAGGCGCGGTGCATTATCTTCTACCTCGTTTCTTGTTTCTTGACATATCAACCAATAGGAGATGTGGGTGTGCATGCTTTTAATGTCTTGAGACTAACAAACACGACATGCAGTGGTTAGTTCATTGCATGCAATGCTATTGATTATCAAATAAACATTAAGATCTCTCGTTTTCCCCTCCTCCTTGGTCACAGTGCACAATCTAAGATGACTTGCTCACCTAGACGGAGGGAGTACTGATTATAAACATTAAGATCTCTCGTTTTCCCCTCCTCCTTGGTCACAGTGCACAATCTAAGATGACTTGCTCACCTAGACGGAGGGAGTACTGATTATAATGAGTACTCAACTAGTACTAGTATAAGAAGTACGTTTTATAATAAGTGTAAAAATATTGATTTGACATTGTGAATGTTGACACATTGTGGAATAGTTTTTGAAGTCTGCAAAAGTACTCAACTAGTTCTGTCGTTCTCCACAAAAAATGTGTTTACCAATGCATGCATGAACTCTAGTTACTCTAACCCCCCTCTCTTTAATTCTTTGCCACATCAACATGTTTGCTATTCCCGTGTGCATGATACCAGCTAAGATACCACCATTATGGCCAGCCTTAATCATTGCATGCAATAATTTAGTGCACCTTGAAATATGAACATGTGTGGGGCATGTTTGTTTTTAATGACTTGAGACTATACCTAGCCCGACATGCAAGATGACTTATTATGCACCGTTCCCCATACCTGCAGGAAGCCCATTCGTCTCCAAATTTTTTCCTCTCCATGTGTGAAACAATATGCCTGCCAAACTCTCCTTCTCCCTTCGGCGGTCCCACCACTCCACCCCGTGTGAAAAAATCTGCATGCATGACTCTCCTCCCCCCACGCTCGTCCAATCCGTTGTGACCAGCAATATTTCCACCCCTTCGCTCCCCCGTAATTTACTCCAATAAATATGCCCACGTAGCTGTTACTTAACTGCAGGTGCATTCGGTCACTGACATATGTGCCCAACAGGGGTCTGGCCCACATGTCAGTGACGCAACTGGACCGGCAGTTAAGTCAGTGCAACTTAGTCCATATCTTACGTAGGTGTGCCATTGCTCGCTATAAATACTGCGCCTCCCACGACATCGCTATCTCCTCCCCCTCATGTTCATGTTCATCACTATCTCCTCCCCCTCCCTCTCACGTCGACCACCATGGCATCACCCCTCCCAAGCCCTAGGAGCCCCTCGCTGCACCGCGCGGATGGTCATGCGTCGCCGTTCCGTTCCTCGCCGCCACTAGTCGAGGAGGACGCGTCGGTGTTCCGCTCCTCGCCGCTACGCGATGCGTCGCCATTCCATTCCTCGCCGCCACTAGTCAAGGAGGACGCGTCGGTGTTCCGCTCCTCGCCGCGATGCGTCGAGGTGGACGCGTCAGCGTTCCCAATCTCGCCAGCACGCGCGCCGAAGGATGCGTCGGCTCCTCGCTACGAGGAGAACGCCGCGCCGCCCGCCGAGCCACCCGGCCTTGAGGAGCTTTGGAAATAAATGGATGTCGCCTTGTGGGAGGCTTTGCCTCCAGCAGAGCGCGCCAAAATAGAGGCGGAGAAGAAGGTCGAGGAAGAGAAGCGCACCGCGGAACAAGCTACCTGGGAGGCCTATGTCGCGTCCGAGACAGTCAGGCAATTGGCTCTTTGGCAGAAGGCTCGTGCGAGGGCCGTGAGGGTGGCGGAGGACGCCCGTGCCGACGCCCTGAGTGCAGTCGGGCCCAAGAGCCTCATCTATGCTTGGCGGTACGTGGACCAGGTGCACGCTTCCAGCAAGGAGGAGTACCTGTTGGCGCCGGATCACCACACCGGTGAGATCGCGCTCGCCCGCCGGCAAGCCGCCAATCAGCACCTCGCGAGTTGCGAGGCTGAGGAAGAGGCGTTGTGTCAGCGGGCTGGGAAACGGCCGCGCATGTAACACCCTCGATGCGACTATAGCTCCCACGTGTCGAGGCACGACTTAGAGACATAATCGCATTGAAGGCATATGTCGCAAGTTAGGCAATCTTCACAACATCGCATGTAATATGAATAATAAAGGGAAGAACATAGTTGGCTTACACTCGCCATGTCACATCAAAGTACATAAATAACATTACATCATCCAAAACACTCATGGCCCGACTACGGCGCCAAAATAGAAGAAAAACCCAACAAGCGACAACGGTCCCAATCACCCCCAACTGGGCACCACTACTGATCATCAAGAAAAGACACGTAGTATCGTTGAGAGTCTTCGTCGAACTCCCACTTGAGCTCATACTCGTCACCTGGAGCGGAATCACCTGGACCTGCATCTGGAGTTATAGTATCTATGAGCCACAGGGACTCAGCAATCTCGCACCCTCGCGATCAGGACTTTTTAAGCTTAAAGGAAGGGTAAGGCAAATGTATATGTGGAGCTGCAGCAAGCGACTAGCATATATGGTGGCCATCTTATTCGCAAAAGAGAGCGAGAAGAGGAGGCAAAGCACGAGCGTGAAACTAGAGAGTAACCTGCGCAAACATTACTCCAACACCGTGTCCACTTCCCGGACTCCGCCGAGAAGAGGCCATCACGGTAACACACTCAGTTGATTCGTTTTAATTAATTAAGGTTCAAGTTATCTACAACCGGACATTAACAAATTCCCATCTGCCCATAACCGCGGGCACGGCTTTCGAAAGTTCAATCCCTGCAGGGGAGTCCCAACTTAGCCCATGACAAGCTCTCACGGTCAACGAAGGAATAGACCTCCTCCCAAGACGTTCCGATCAGACTCGGTATCTCGGTAATTCAAGACAACTCCGACAATGGTAAAACAAGTCCAGCAACACCACCCGCTGTGCCGACAAATCCCGATAGGAGCTGCACATATCTCGTTCTCAGGGCACACCAGATAAGCTAAGCGTACGGGAGCCAACGTAACCCAAGTTGCCGAAGGACGGCCCCACACGGTGCTCTAGGTTGGACCAACACTCAGAGGAGCACTGGCCCGGGAGGGTTAAAATAAGATGACCCTTGAGTCCGCGAAACCCAAGGGAAAGGCTAGGTGGCAAATGGTAAAACCAAGGTTGGGCACTGCTGGAGGAGTTTTATTCAAGGCGGACAGTCAAGGGGTTCCCATTATAACCCAACCACGTAAGGAACGCAAAATCCGAGAACATAACACCGATATGACGGAAACTAGGGCGGCAAGAGTGGAACAAAACACTAGGCGATAGGCCGAGCCTTCCACCCTTTACCAAGTATATAGGTGCAATAAGATAACATGGCAATATAGTGATATCCCAACAAGTAAATAAAAGATGTTCCAACTAGGAACGGCCTCCAATCTTCACTTGCAACTAGCAACGCTATAAGAGGGGCTGAGCAAAGCGGTAACATAGCCAATCAACGGTTTGCTAGGACAAAGGTGGGTTAGAGGCTTGACATGGCAATTTGGGAGGCTGACAAGCAAAAGGTAGGCATCGTAGCATTGGCATAGCAAAAGAGCGAGCAAACTAGCATAGCAAAGCTAGTAGTGATTTCGAGGGTGTGATCATCTTGCCTGCACAGTTGTCAGAGTTGACTGGATCCTCAAGAGCAAACTCAACGGGCTCCTCGTTAGCGAACTCGTCTCCCGGCTCTACCCAAACAAGACAAACAAACAACAACGATACAATCAACCACGTGCAAGACCAAGCAATATGATGAAATGATGATATGCTATGCGGGATGCGATGCGGGATGCAAAATGCAAGATATGACAGGAAATGCATGAACCTGGCCTCAACTTGGAATTCCAAGGGTGCCACTGGAAAGATGAGATGAAATCGCTAGAAAACGATGTAAAGAACGCCGGAATCGGAGTTACGGTTTGGAAATGGCAAGCGATTCAAAAATGACACCGGTCTACGATTTACAGCAAGTAGGCATCTAAATGCAATGAAATGAACATGCTACAGCCACCAAACATGACAAGAAAATATATGGCAGGGATGCAAACAAGATGCTTAACAAAAGTCTAGCACTGAGCTACGGCCAATTCATCCATTAGGAGGTTCAAACAAGCATGGCAAAAACGCAAATGCAAAGCTGATTCCAGACTTAGTGAAATTAACACTTGTCTGAAATTTCAGATCACGAAGCCCTCTTCAAAGCAGCAAAACAACATGATACATGACCTGATTAAGACAAGTAAGAACATGGCATGGAGCTACTCAACAAGCTTAACAAAAGACCCAAAGTGACCTGGGGCCAAAAGGGTTCACAAAATATACTAACGGGCACACGAACATAGCTAAAACACAATCAGTTTTCAGACTTAGTGAAAACTGAGACATGCTGAAATATAACTCACGAAGGCACATAAACGAGCTCGATGCACTCACCACGGTGCAAGTCATGGCAAGGAAAGCATACATCCATTAAGAAGGCATAAAATTCAAGCTAGACATGGCAAGAACAATGGCATAGCATGCACGGATCAACTACAATAACATCGGCAAAATCGCAAACAAGTTGACGATCTGCCCAGATTCACAACGAAGCAAAAGTAGAGCTCAATTGACTCAAGCTACGGTGCTCCATAATTGCAAACAAAGACATGTATGGATATAGCATAACAAGATTAACAAAACTCCTTTACTGATCATCCTCAAAAGAGGCACGGATCACTAGGAAACAAGCTGAACATATGGCATCATGAACTAAATAATCCCAGACTTAGTGAAAACTACTAAGTCCCTGAAAACAGATTTACCGGGTGCCTCACTTTGCAAGCTTGCACAAGTCACCACACACACCCTAAAAATACATGGGTTGCACCTCTGGAAAGAAGACAAAATCCTTAACAAAACATATGAAGGACTCACAGGCATATCATGCACACAATAATCATGGCAAAAATAACAAAAGTCTAAGATGAACTAGCAGATCTGACAAATAACTCACGAAGCCTCCTTCTAATAGCATTTCGGGCATCAAGATGAGCTCAAATGAAAATGATGCAATGGAATGAAATGATGTACTCGTCGAGGCGAACATTTTGATATGCTATATGGATGAATCGGAGCTACGGATGCAAAGTTACGAGGCCGCGAACATGGGCATATGGATCTGCAGATTTCAGGACTTAGACGAAATTTATACCCTGTGCAAAAAGTCAACGGGACGAGGGTATCCCGGGACGGCGGGATCCGGGCGGCGGGGCTGCGTTTGGATCGGGGAGTGGGTGGATCTGATCCCACTCCCGGATCGGATCCGGCCCGGGGCTGAGGAGGCCGGCGATGGCCGACGGCGGTGGCGGTGCGGGACGGCGCCGGCGACCCAGCCGGCGAAGTCCGGCGAGAGGGCGCGGTCGCCGGTGCGCCCAGGCGGCGGCGAGGAGCGCGGGTGGCGGCGGAGGAACCGAGGCGAGGCGTGGCGCGGGCGGCGAGCGGCGACGGGCGGCGGGCGGCGAGCTCGCGGCGGACGGCGCGGAGGGGCTGCCGGAGCGGGGCGGCTCCGGTGGCGGAGCCTCGCCGGCATCAGAGGAGGAGGTCGGGCGCGGGGAAGAGGGAGCCGGGCGGCGGCGTGGGCCTCGGGGGCCGGCCACGGGCCTCCCGGGCCTGGCGGCGGGGATGTGGGCGCACGCCCACGTGGCAGGCGGCGATTGGACGTGGGGGCGGCGGCGGACGTGTCCGGCCGGGTCGGACAATGTCCGGCCGGCGCGAGGGGATTTTTAGGGTTTCGGAGAGGGAGAGAGATCCGAAAACGGGGGGGGGGGCTATTTATAGGCATAAGTGGAGCTAGGAGAGTCCAAATGAGGTGCGGTTTTCGGCCACGCGATCTTGATCGAACGCTCTAGGACATGGAGCAGAGTTTGGTGGGTTTTGGGCCAAATTGGAGGGGTGTTGGGCTGCAACACACACGAGGCCTTTTCGGTCCCTCGGTTAACCGTTGGAGTATCAAATGAAGTCCAAATGATACGAAACTTGACATGCGGTCTACCGGTAGTAAACCAAGGCCGCTTGGCAAGTCTCGGTCCAATCCGGAAATGTTTAATCCCCACACACGAAAGAAAGCTAGAAATGGCCACCGGAGGAGAACGAAGCGCCGGAATGCAAAACGGACAACGGGGAAAATGCTCGAATGCATGAGACGAACAAGTATGCAAATGCAATGCACATGATGACATGATATGAGATGCATGACAACGAAAACAACACACGGAGACAAAGACCCGAACCCGAGAAATAAATATAACTTAACGCCGGAAACGGCAAGAGTTGGATTACAAATTGGACAAGTTATATCTGGGGCGTTACAGCGCACCAGGGCACTCGTGGCGCGCCGCAAGCGCTCCTCGAGCACCGTGGCTTTTAGGAGGAGTATAATTTTTGTTTCGTAAGGCGATCTCATTAGTTTTGGGACGCAAATGATAAATCCCGAATGTTCAGGAATTTTTAGCGTCCTTAATTAAGTATTTAAAAGGGAAATTTTGGAAACCTTGTGTATTCGTACGCATTTTGCAAGTACGTGCATATAGCACAAACTTTACTATATACTATCGCAGGAAAAGAATTCTATGAGACCAGGTCTCACGCGAGACCCATCCTGATGGATGACATGTGGCATTCACAAATCACCAAGCATCCCCCACCCCCCACTTAAAAGCCACGTGTCATCCATCAGGACGGGTTTCACCTGCTAACCGTGAGACCTGGTCTCATATACGAGTAATTTTTTTCCACTATCGCACTACACGTCTCTCCCGATATATGCTTGCAGACTGTGCTACTCCCTCCGTCCAGGTCAATAAGTCATCTTCGGTTGTGCACCGTGACCAAGAAGGAGGGAAGACTTATACACCTAGACGGAGGGAGTACTACTATTACTTATGTACGTGCAAATGCACATTTTAACATTACGATGCGGTTTTTGTAAAAGTAGAAAAACAGCACTAGTCAAGCTTGTGAAACGATTCACAGCAAAACAAAAGCAAAAATGCTCGTTTGATTGTTTACTTTTAGCTTCCTTATCTGTGGTTATTTCTCTGCCGTACTTTGTATGGAGTATCTCACTGGTTGGAAAGGCATGCAAATTCCCAAACCGCTTCCTACACCCTGTATCTCACTGGTTGCCGGCGTTGACGTTGTCACCCATGTCGTCGAGGATGAGGTTGCCAAGGTCGGGGAAGAAGTCATCGTTCGCAACTAATCATGTGGACTAGCATAGTAGTAGGATACAGAGTAGAAACATGAATTTTACCATGATTTCGAACAGGAAGGACAGAAACACATACGGTGCAACGGGAGCTTCACCGTTGGCGTTAAGGTTGTCGCCCATGTCCAAACACCACGTAGACACGGTCTTTGAGCACGGTTCGTAGTCGTTCCACGCTCGGGCATTGAAGTTTGTAACTATTTTAGATTAGCATATACTACTCCTCCGGTGCTAGTAGTAGAGCAGAGTCCTACTCTACTACTCTACTCAAGCAAGTTAGGGCATAGCATTGTAGGGAGTACCAGTACTGTGATCACTCAAGCAAGTTGTCTGGCATCGACATGAACCTACGCTGCTGGTATGTGTCTCGTAAGTCAAGCGGCGTGTTGTAGTCATCATCACATGTCCACTTCCCGTGACACATATTCGCTTCTCCATCTTTGTCCGCACATAATCTCGTCCAATCTTCCATCCCCGCTAAGGCGCCTCCCCCTCCCCCTCGTCCGAAACCCAAGCACTAACAATGGCAGAACCGAGAAGTGTCCGCCGAAAGAGTGGCTGGAATTCGCTCCCCACAGAGGTAATCAAGCTCATTGTTTCGCGTGTGGACAATCTCAGTACCATGCCGCTCGCCGCGTGCTCGTCGGGGCTGTACCGTTTACTCAAAGCCCTCGAGCCGGAGCTTTTTAAGCCAACTTCTTGCTTGCTGATGCTGCCTGATCTTCAGAAACGGCGTGTCACGCAGCATAACAATAATAGGGTGGCGAGCATCAACCCCCTTGACTGCGATCCGATTCCCGTCAGCCTCAACTACATTAACGGTATGTACTGGGTCGGCATGAACACGTCTTGGATGGTGCTCGTCGACGGTCGCGGTAGCTGGATGCTCGTGGAGGTCTACACCCGGCGATTGATCCCCCTTCCTTCGATTAACACTGCACTGCTTTGGCATCGCGGCCCAGAATACTCGGAATCTTACAGTAGCCAAGCCAACATGATACCAAGTTTGATTTGCTCAAGGTTGTAATCTGCCAAGTGCCCACAAGATCTGCGAATTATAAAGACTTCAGGCTAATTGCGTTCTTCAATCGCGGTCTCGCCTATCTGACAGGTCACTGCGGTAAGTGGATAAATCTGCACGTCCATCGCAGGATCATACATCCTCCATGGTTCTCTGATGCCATTGAACACAAGGGCTTCATTTGCGCTGTCGACTCCTTCTATGGCTGGACGTATTGCTGACCTACTCCAGTCATCGCTACAAACAGCTGTTACAGCAGTATGTTACTTTCCTATGATATCATGATGGCTTGCTTATATTACTATCAACATTTGCTGAAAAAATATTCATGCTCATAACATGTTGTTCTTAAGATTGACTAAACCAAGAGCCCTTTTTTATTTGACTCCGACTTGATATGATGTTGTAGGCCGCCTGGTGTCCCTACCCTTCCTAATCCCAGAACCTTTCAAAGAAAAGCGGCATGGCAGTTGCAGGTGGTTCCTGGCTCGATCAGACGACGGCGAAAGATTGATGATCGTTCGCACGTACCGGGCGTGTTGTTTCGCGGAATACAATCACAGTCACTGCAAGGTCTTTGAGCAGGATCCCAGCTTCTCTGGGCCTTCAGGAATTTTTTACTGGAGGCTGGTAAGTAGCCTTGGTACACGCTCTCTGTTTGTCGGACTGAATTATCCGATTAACCAGGAGATAACCGACGGCAAGGATCATAATGGCAGCGCGGTTTCGTTCATCAGGCAAAACTGTGTGTACACAGCGTACCATGTGTCTCTGCATGCACCATACCCTAATATGTGCCGCCACGCTCTACAGCCCAAAGTAGGAGAGAGGGTCGCAAGTATCAGACTTTGACCTGCTGGCTGGAGTTTCCCCCGTCAGGCACCCATCTGGTTCTAGCCGTCAGCCAATCTCCACAGCTTAATAAATGGTAACGTCTAACTGAGCCAGTTAGTTAGATGCGTACACTTGGTGTAGTAGGATCTTTATTTAGTTTGATGCATACACTTGTTCTTTTTTGGTAGCCCTTTTGTAATGATGGATGATGTTTGGTTTGGAAGAGAGAGTTGCGTCTTCACTCTTCTGGCCTGCTTACTGCTTCTGTTGCACCCCCAGCCCTGGTTGCCGCTCCTGTTGTTTTCAATGTACAATCAGTAGTATATTTCGTCTGTTGGTTGAATAAATGTGTTGTTAAAACGACAAACACAATGTTTTGGAAGTCGTTGCACGGTTCGATCCTTTAGTGCCCCGTACCATACGTAGCGCATACTATTTATCGTACGGAACACTTTTTTTTGAAACTCGGAACACATTTTCCACTTGTTGATAACATGCAGCCCACTGATGACGGCCCAATAGAGAAGCCCATAATTAACTGGAAGGGAGGCTCTCACATGAATCCGGCCCAGGTACATGCTCATGGTCCCCTAAACATAAATAAGTAAATAAATAAAGCTAAATGTTCATGCACCAGTTCTTTGGGAAAATAGGTAGCCCAATATTTCTTTTTGAAGAATACCCAAGCTAGGCTTATTTGTTTTCTCCGAATTACCGGGCTGCAAATCTTTCAAGACGAGGAGGGATGCATTCCGGTCTGGCTTAAGAGTATGGTCAATGTCTGTTAAAAGTAGTATCAAAAGGGGTTGAAAATTCCAAAAAAATTATAGCAAATGGGATATAAGTTTCTTTTTTTGTTTTGTTCGTCATTGATATCTTATACGTATTTCATTGGATTTAACATGACATAGTACTAATTTATTTTTAAATTTGTTTTAGTATGGCTATTAATTTTTGGATTAAGAATATTTCGTTCCCTAGCAAAAATTTGCGAATTTTCTAAATTTCCCACATATTTAGTTAATTTTTTGACCCTGGTACTGACCAGAAAATGGCCAGCAATTCTAAAAATGGAAAACGGGCTGCAATAAATTCCATATGAATTATAAAATGAGTAAAAATTATAAAAATAATAGCAAATGGGTTGTACACGCCACAGATTTCGAGGCTGACTTGTTTACGCAAGGCTTTGTCAGTGAACACACGATTCTAGTAGCAGTTAGTGTTGGATGTCCAACCAACGGCCGACGTGCTTCTTCAATCTCTGATCTTCCTGTTCCAGCCGCCTAAACTAGCGCCGGCGGGACTGCCTGCTCCCTCCTCTTGTGGCCCGATGTGATGCCGCGCAGGCTTCCCCGGCCCACCCTACTCCCTCCGCTGGCCTGGCCGCACGCAATCAACTGCCTCCTTATTACGCGGAAAAAAAAATAATTCCTCCCACTGACATCTGGGGCGCACCGGTTGGGAGGCTGACCTGTGGGCCTACTAAGTTGACGCGTACGCAGGGCTTGTCAGCTTAGTCAACAAACGATTCTAGCAGCAGTAACTGTTGGATTTGAATCGAACGGTCCTACTGCTTCTTCAATCGCTGCTCTTCTTGCACCAGCCACCCAAACCAGCGCCGGGGAGACCGCCTGCTCCTGCCTCCAGTGGACGGTTGTGCTGCCGATGAGGCCTCATCGCCCCCTACTACTCCCACCGCTAGCCAGGCCCTGCAGCGACGGCAGCCTCACACCGCAGCCGAACCAGTGAACCCTTGTACTCCTCTCTGCGTGGGCATCCACTGTCGCGTCTTCCCCGGCTCCGCGTCGTCCCCTTCCTAGGCCTCGCCGTCGTCCACCGCCTTGGTGCTCTCGGCACGGTGTGGTCAACATGGTCAACAACATTCCATCGGAAGAGTACTGTACGTGGAGAGGCTGACAGCTGGGTCCACGGCCATAGCCTAGTTTTTTTGTGATTTGCCAAGTAAGTCGCTTTGTCAGGCCTGTTGGGCTGCAAATCTTTCAAGAAGAGGAGAGCTTTCATTCGGCTGGTCGAGAAAATGGCCCATCAGTAATGACAAATGGGCTGTACATTTTTAAAACACATCAAACCGGCAATTAGTTACAAATATCTTTTCTTCATTTCGAGATTTGAGATTACATTAATTTTTATGCATGGAGAATTTGTTGGATTTTATATTGATATACATTTATTTTTAAAATCAGTTTGAATGTGAGTCAAAATTTCAGGATTAAAAATAGTTCGGGCCGCACCGAAATATGCAAATTTCGTATAATTTTTTAACCGTGGCCACAATATGGGTTGTAATGCTAACAAAAAGAATATGGGCTCCAAAAAAACATTAATAATTAGCAAATGGGCTGTAAATTATTAGAAATAATGGCAAATGGGTTGTATGTTGTTTTCCACAGATTTGAGGCTTTCCTAAAAAAAAGGTTGACGCACAAGCAGTGACTGTTGGATGGCCATCCAACGGCCGTCGTGCTTCTTCAATCTCTGCTCTTCCTGCTCCAGCCGCTCAAACAGGCGCTGGCGGGACTGCCTGCTCCCTCCTCCCCGCGGCCAGCTCTGCTGCCGCGCAGGCCTCACTGCCCCGCCGTACTCTCATCGCTGGCCTAGCCATCCCTCTACTCACCCACACCTGCTGTTATTCTCCGGCGACGGCAGACGAACCAGTAAACCCTCGTACAGTCGTACTCCTCTCCACGTGGGAAACAACTGCCGAGTCTTCCCTGCCTCCATCTCATTCCCTTCCTAGGCCTCGCCGTCGTCCACCGCCCTGGTGCTCTCGGCACGGCCTGGTCAACATGGTCAACGACCGACATGCATCTGAAGTGGACTGTACGTGGAGAGGCCGACAGCTGGGTCCACGGCCGCATGCAAGGAAATGCCTCCTTATTACGCGCAAAATAATGATTCCTCCACCTGACATCAGGGACCCACCGAAAGGGCCTCTGTATTTCGTGAAAAAAAACATTACCGCCGCTGACAGCTCGGACCCACCAGCTATATCTTTGCACGCAAGGAAGTGCCTCCTTATTACGCTCAAAAAAATGAATACCCCCTACTAGCTGGGACCCACCTTGGTGGGAGGCTGATTTGTGGGCCTACTAAGTTGA
This sequence comes from Triticum urartu, assembly GCF_056163025.1. Lineage (NCBI taxonomy): Eukaryota > Viridiplantae > Streptophyta > Magnoliopsida > Poales > Poaceae > Triticum > Triticum urartu. Next base: position 162,165,851 of record NC_141878.1, on the reverse strand, counting down.
CGGGGATGGAGGGCTTTGTCAACTTAGTCAATATGCACGATTCTAGCTCCAGTGACCGTACGATGTCCATCCAACGGCCGTAGTGCTTCTTCAACCTCTGGTCTTCTTGCTCCAGCCGCCCAAACCAGCGCCGGTCATGCCTCATGCTCCTGCCTCCCATGGCCGGCTGCGATGCGGCGGAGGCCTCACCGCCCCCTACTACTCCCACCGCTAGCCAGGCCATCCCTCTACTCACCCACACCCCCTGTTATTCTGCGGTGACGGCAGCCTCACACCGCAGCAAACCAGTGAACCCTCATACTCCTCTACGCGTGGGCATCCACTGCCGCGTCTTCCCCGGCTCCGCGTCGTCCCCTTCCTAGGCCTCGCCGTCGTCCACCGCCCTGGTGCTCTTGGCGCGGCGTGGTCAACGTGGTCAAGGAACGGCTTCCATCGGATGTGGACTGTACGTGGAGAGGCTGACAGCTGGGTCCACGGCCGCAGCAAGGAAGTGCCTCCTTATTACGTGCAGAATAATTATTCCTCCATGTGACAGCGGGACCCACCGGACGGGCCACCGTATTTCGTGAAAAAATGTTTCCCCCTGACTGATGGGACCCACCAGCTACATCTTCGCACGCAAGGAAGTGCGTCCAGGCAAAAAAAACGATTCGCCCCCTGACTGCTGGGACCGACCAGCTACATCTTCGCAGGCAAGGAAGTGCCTGACAGTCGGGACCCACCTGGTCAAAGCGTACGTAGCATTGTCATTCTGGTCAAGAACGTGTATGTACATACTGGTCGACGTAGAGGCGCGCACGTGTCGTAGTAGAGGCGCGCACGTAGCATTTACACGTATGTACAGCCGCCAGGGTGCAAGAAAGAAAATACGACCACGTATGTGTACATACGGGCAGGGTCTCGAACGCCTGCTCGCGCATACGTATGACCAGGGCTCGTGTACATGGCTGGGTCGGAACGGAGAAACAACATCGTCGTCGTGTTCATGGGGAGGCAACGGAATGCGTCGTGTTCATGGGGAGGCAACGGAATGCGTCGTGTTCATCGGGAGGGCTTGGACGGAACAGGCGATGGAAACGAGGACTGGCGTACCGCAGAACGGAGGAAACGGCCTTGTGTTCGACCGGCCACATTCGAAACAGGATCCTATTGATCGGGAGCGGTCTGGCGTACCGCAAAACGGAGGAAATGGACCTCCTACGGTCGAAACGGGGGTCCTGTTGATCGGGAGGGGTGTGGCGTACCACAAAACGGACGAAACTGACTTGTGTTGGAGCGCTACGGTCGAAACGGGGGTCCTGTTCATCGGGAGGGGTGTGGCGTACCGCAAAACGGGACTGCACGGGTTACTGTTCATCTCCACCGTCGACCCCTTCCAGCCTCCACGAGCTACTGTTCATCCACCGTCGACCTCCTCCAGCCTCCACGTGTGACTGTTCATCCACGGGCTCCTGTTCATCCAGCCTCCACCGCGCGCTACTCCACCGGCTACTGTTCAACCAGCCCTCTCCACGGGCTCCTGTTCAACCACCCCTCCACGGGCTACTGTTCATCCTACCCTCCACCATTTACTATTCATCCTGCCCTCCACGGGGTGGTCCTGTTCATCCAGCCCTCCACGAGGTCCTGTTCATCCAGCCCCAACCGGCTCGATCGATCGGGGTCCTGTTCATCCAGAGGCAACACCACGGGGTCCTGTTCATCCACCCCCACCGGGAACTGTTCATCCAACCCCCCCCCCCCCCCCCCCGCAACGCTCACTGTTCATCCAGAGGCAGCATCGATCGGCTTCAGTTAGCAGCAGTAGCGAAGGAACCGCTCGATCGGGTTCAGTTAACAGCCATCGATCGATCGCTCGGGTTCAGTAACGCGTAGCCTGCAGTGCAATTGCTCGGGTTCAGTTAGAGCCCAACGCCTCGCTCGGGTTCAGTTAGAGCCAACGCCTCGCACACACGCGCGTACGTGTACGAGAGAAATGCGCATCGCTCGGCCCCCGACCTCCCACCGTAACCGGGAACTCCCCGAAATTTTCCTCCCCCTCGCTTCTACCACGGTTTTTTCTGTCATGGATGGCCCAAAGAATGTCATGCAGCTGCGTCCGGCCCGCCCAGGACGAAAAGCCCATTTTCTGTCATGATTTTTTGTCATAGAAGTAGGAGCCCACCACATATATGATGATACCGGGTTTTGTCACAATTATCATCATAGAAGTGTCATATGTATGACAGAAAAAAAATTCGTTCGGCCCAAAATGTCACAGATGTGTCTTTTTTTTGTAGTGCGCGCAGGGTCTCCTGACCCAGTCGCGACCGTCCCGAAGGTTATTGCTGCCGCAGCTGTAGAGTTTTGCGCGGGCTGTGTACCAGTCACGAAGACCCCCACTCTATTCGGCGGCTCAAAGGGGTCCGGAATACTGCTGCCATCGGAACAACCCCCAAGCCCGCCATCTGGTAGTTGATATAATTAATTTGTCTCGCCTGTGGACGACTCACCGTCAGAATAGATGGTCATCTCACCGCCATCCATAGATCCTTCGGAGAACTCCCCTCCATGGATGCAACCCACGAAGGCACGCTTCATGGCGGGCTGAGTCCGGGCGGGTCTTGCACGCTGAGCCGTCTCGATGAGGTCGGTGCAGATGTCCGGCTCAGGGCCCGGCTCGCCGATCCGGCCAATGAAGACGTGGATTCCGTCGAAGGGGGCCTAATACTTGTACTCAATACAGCCGGCGTCAGGGCCCTAGCCTGTGTCATCGATGTAGAGCTTGACGTGATGACTCTTGGTCATTCGGCCCACAGTGTATCCCTTGATCCCTTCGAAGGTGCCCTTCAAGAACTCAAATCCACCGTGCGCTGGCCCCACGGTGGGCGCCAACTATCGTGGAATTGTCACGGCAGATGTCCTAGTGAAAGGACTTAGTCATAGAGCCATCGCAACTAGGAAGCTTAAAGGGGTTAATCGGGACAAAGGACACGAGAGGTTTATACTGGTTCGGCCCCTTGCGGTGAAGGTAAAGCCTAGTCCAGTTGTTGTGGTATTGCTAGGTTTCGATGACCAAGGAGCGAAATACGCTAGCTTGGCTCTCGATCTATTGTTTCTTGCCCTAAGCCGCTGCCGGGTCACTCCCTTATATACACGGGTAGATGCCTGGTGGCCTACAGAGTCCCGGCCGGCTCATACAACGTGTCTGGCTCGGTGACTTCTCTTACATGCCTTTCTTTACAAGTCTTAATTATACATGGCGGTTTACCATTACGGGCCTTAAGACGCCTCTGGGCTTGGGCCTACTACAAGTCTTATAATAACCCATCGCCTTGTATATTCACTGGGCTTCTTTTAATAACTCGACATGAAGATTGACCCGGCCCCTCCTGGGCGGGTCATACCTGGTAGTCATATTCCCAACAATCCTGCTTATACTACTTCACCTATCTTTATTACTGATAAGGATTATGATTTCTCTGTTGATCCAGAGATAATTACTTTGGTTGAATCTGATCCTTTTTATGGCTATGAATCTGAAACTGTTGTGGCACATCTTACTAAATTAAATGATATAGCTACCCTGATTACTAATGTTGAGAAAACTCGCTACTATTATATCCTTAAATTGTTTCCGTTCTCATTAAAGGGTGATGCTAAAACATGGTTTAATTCTCTCGATCCTGGTTGTGTGCGTAGTCCCCGGGATATGATTTATTACTTCTCTGCTAAATATTTCCCTGCTCATAAGAAACAAGTTGTCTTAAGGGAAATATATAATTTTATGAAAATTGGAGAAGAGAGTCTCCCACAAGCTTGGGGGAGGCTTCTCCAATTACTTAATGCTTTGCCTGATCATCCTCTCAAGAAAAATGAAATACTGGATATCTTTTATAATGGACTAACCGATGCTTCCAGAGATTACCTGGATAGTTGTGTTGGTTGTGTTTTTAGGGAAAGAACTGTTGATCAAGCTGAAATTCTATTGAATAATATGTTGACCAATGAAAATAATTGGACACTTCCTGAACCAACTCCTAAGCCAACTCCGAAGAAAAGGGGTATTCTATTTCTCAGTCCTGAAGATATGCAAGAGGCAAAGAAATCTATGAAAGAAAAAGGTATAACAGTTGAAGATGTTAAGAGTTTACCTCCTGTTGAAGAAATACATGGTCTTAATTCATCACCTATTGAAGAAACACACCGTCTTGATAACCCAACACAGGTATTAAAGGTAAACTCTCTCTATAGATATGACAAAGCTGAAATCCTTCCTGCTAAGTTCGCTAGCCAATGTTTGGATGAGTTTGATAACTTTATGGTTAAGCAAGAAGATTTTAATGCTTATGTTGGTAGACAATTGAAACATAATGCTTATATGATTGAACACTTGAGTGATTATATGGCTAATGTTAAAGGTGAACTTAAACTTATTAGTAAACATGCTGCTATGGTTACCACTCAAGTAGAACAAGTACTTAAAGCTCAGAATGATTTGCTCAATGAATTAAACAATAAGAATGATAATGTTGTTAGAGTTATGACTAGAGGTGGTAAAATGACTCAGGAAACTTTGTATCCTGAGGGCCATCCTAAGAGAAAGAGAACTACTATTGATGCATCTAGTCCTTCTAAGAGGAAGAAAAAAATGATAGGACTTTGAATGCTTCTAGTGAACCTGTTGTTGACACATCTGAGAATCGCAATGATATTTCTATTTCTGATGATGAAACACAATCTGGTAATGAACATGAACCTAGTGATAATATTAATAATTATGTTCATGTTGATGCTCAACCTAGCAATGATAATGACGTAGAGATTGAACCTGCTGTTGATCTTGATAACCCACAATCAAAGAATCAACGTTATGATAAGAAAGACTTTGTTGCTAGGAAGCACGGTAAAGAAAGAGAACCATGGGTTCAGAAACCCATGCCTTTTCCTCCTAAACCATCCAAGAAAAAGGATGATGAGGATTTTGAGTGCTTTGCTGAAATGATTAGACCTATCTTTTTGCGTATGCGTTTAACTGATATGCTTAAAATGAATCCTTATGCTAAGTATACGAAGGATATTGTTACTAATAAAAGAAAGATACCGGAAGCTGAAATTTCCACCATGCTCGCTAATTATACTTTTAAGGGTGGAATACCAAAGAAACTAGGAGATCCAGGAGTACCAACTATACCATGCTCCATTAAAAGAAATTATGTTAAAACTGCTTTATGTGATCTTGGAGCCGGTGTTAGTGTTATGCCTCTCCCTTTGCAAATGGCTGATAAATCAACTGCTATACATGTCGGTATTTGTGAGGATGTGCCTGTTGTGGTTGCAACCGTTACTATTTTAACAGACTTTGTTATTCTTGATATTCTCGAGGACGATAGTATGTCTATTATTTTTGGAAGACCCTTTTTGAATACTGCAGGGGCTGTTATTGATTGCATGAAAGGCAATGTCACTTTTCATGTTAATGGTAATGAGCATACGATACATTTTCTGAGGAAACAACCTCAAGTCCACAATATCAATTCTATTGGAAAATTTTCAACAATCACTATTGGAGGTTTTGAATTTCCTCTTCCTACTGTCAAGAAGAAATATGATATTCTTATTGTTGGGGACATGCATATCCCCGTTGAGGTAACATAGTGTTATTCGAAAATTCTCCGGTTTCATGTTATTCGAAATGAGTTTGTTAACAAGACTTGATCAACCTTGTTAGTGGATTCCTTTTGATGAGCATGAGATGGATGAATTTAGAAAACACAACTCTTAGTACCCTCTTTTTACTTTCTGTTATTTATATTAAATAAAGCAAAATTAGTTTTTTTTGTCTGTTTTCTGAATTATCCATGCAATAAAAAATACCCCAAAAATAAAAGTTCTCCAAATGCCTTGAAAATTAAATAAGATTTTTTTTCTAGAATATTTGAGAATATCTGGCACTGAGAACACACCAGGGGGAGCAAGCACCTGGCCACGAGGGTCCAGGGTGCGCCCCCTACCTCGTGGTCCCATGGTGGCTCCCCTCCACTTATTCCAGCTGCCACACACTCCTTCTTCCTCCCAAAAACATCACTAACCAGCTCAAGTATGAGTTCAAGCTAATCTTGCTGCCATTTTCGATCTCCTAGCTCAAAGCTCCATTCACAAAACTGCTTTGGGGGATTGTTCTTTGGTATGTGACTCCTCCAATGGTCCAATTAGTTCTTGTTCTAGTGCTTTATTCATTGCAAATTTTTGCTACTTAGGTGACCCTGTTCTTGAGCTTGCATGTCAAATTTATATGGTCAAAAGTAGTTTTAATGCATGATATTGCCTCTAGACACTTGCAGGAGTAGTTGCTAACAATATTGTTGAGTTTGGTGCACTTTTATTTTGAGTTACTAAAAATTTCAGAAATTTTTCAGAGGAAGAAATATGTTTAGGAAAATGTACCAAGGTGGTTCTTCAAGGAAGCAAGGACCCAGGCCCGCAATACGCGATGCGGACGAGGAACCACCAAGAGAAGCTCAAGTGCGGCCTTGTGAATGGTCGTCAGAGGATTTCATGATCCAAGCAGGAATTAAAGAGGAATTTGATGCATATGTGTGCAATGCTGATCTGGAGAGCTTCGAGGCAGATAAGTGTCGTCAATACCTCTATTTAACTGATTCATTTGTGAGAAGGTTTAAATTTTCATCATCACGCAATTTTCAAACTGTCCTGTTTAATCTTTATGATAAATCTTATACCATGGACTTAGAAGATTTTAACACTGCTTGTAAACTCCCACAGTGGGGTAATGTTAGTGAACCTCGTAAATCTGAATTTAGAGATTTTCTTACTAGTATTACAATGGGGGAATCTAGAGATGTAACACAAGCCACCATAGGGAGCATTCATTTTCCTACTATACATTATTTTGCTCTCTTCATAGGAAGGTGCATAAACGGTAAAGATGAAGCATGTTACATGTGTGTACCTGATCTTAGTGTTCTCAGGAGCGATGTTTTAGGAGATAAACAATACAACTTGGGGGCTATTGTTGCACGTAGGTTGCATAATAATTGTATTCATGGAGATTTCTTTGGTGGAATTTATGCAACTCGTATAGCTAACTTTCTTGAGATACCCATACATGGAGATGATATTGAGTTGCCTCCATCTTATCTAGATTATGATGCTATGGTTCATCATCAGTTTTTTGAGAGGAACGATCAGTTCCTTCAATACCGACTAATCTTTGACAGACGACGCACCTATCACGTTGCTCTCCCTGCTCCTACTTTATTTGACTTTCAGGCAAAGGGGAGATATGTTATAACCAGGGAGGAGGCGACAAAGTACGAGAGGAGGGCGGAGACAACTCGCCTCCAAGCTGTAGCTCATTAGGAAATTGCTGCAGCATCTCAGTACAACCCCAGCTATTACTTTGGATATCCGCCAGGCCAGCCGTGGCCATAGACCAACTTAGGACAAAAGCCTAAGCTTGGGGGAGTACGTATTTCTCACCGACATTACATTTCTTTTCACACACTCATGCTAGTTGTCGGTGCTCATACTTTTTCATTGTAATATCCATGCTAGTTTATTCCCCTTTCATGCTTTCTTCTTGTGTGTTTGATAAACCTTAAGAAAAAACAAAAAATTAGTTGTAGCTTTTAGTTAGTTTACTTTCCATACCTGTAGTAGTAACTAAAAAGAAAACCCAAAAGATTTCTCGTTCTTCTTTTGCTTGTTGGGAGCTTTCCCATGTAAATAGTTTTGTTTCTTTTCTTGTTCTTTGGGGGTCGAGAGGAGAAGACCATAATGAAAATGTTAAGTGGCTCTCATATGCATTATTGTTGATCTAACAAAGAGCCCATATTACCTTGTCTTCTCTCTTGAATTGAATGCTTGCAGATTCCAGCTTAGTCCGAGGCACATGCACTATTATTATTATCCACACTATTCGGTCGTGCAAGTGAAAGGCAATAATGAATATGATGAACTTACTGAGATGAGAAAAGCTGGTATGAACTCGACCTCTCTTGTTTTTGTAAATATGATCAGTCAATCGTTCCCGATTCAGCCTATTATGAAAGAAACACATGTGCAATGACAATTAGAGATTATAGTTGCTTATGCCATGCTTAATTAGCTAGGAGCTTATAATGGTTTACCTTGCGTGCCAACATGCTATTAAAATGGTTGTGATGTGGTATGACAGGGTGGTATCCTCCTTTGAACGATTTGAGTGGCTTGACTTGGCACATGTTCACACATGTAGTTGAAACAAAATCAACACAGCCTCTATGATATTTATGTTCACGGTGCATTATATCCTACTCATGCTTGCATTCGGTGTTGATTAATTTTAATGCATGTTCATGACTGTTGTCGCTCTCTAGCTGGTCGCTTCCCAGTCTTTCTCTAGCCTTCACTTGTACTAAGCGGGAATACTACTTGTGCATCCAATTCCATAAACCCCAAAATTATTCCATATGAGTCCACCATACCTACCTATATACGGTATCTGCTTGCCGTTCCAAGTAAATTTGTATGTGCCAAACTCCAAACCTTCAAATAAACATGATGTTTTGTATGCTCGAACATCTGATGTATCAACTAGGTATGTCTGTATCTTCCATGCTAGGCGGGTTATTCTCAAGAGGAGTGGACTCCGGTCCCCACTCACGAGAAAATGGCTGGTCATCGGGATGCCCAGTCCCATGCTTTATGCAAATCAAATAAAAATAACTGCAAACAAAACTCCCCCGGGACTCTTGTTAGTTGGAGGCACTCGTTGTTTCGAGTAAGCCATGAATTGATGCTTGTTGGTAACCGCCTATAATGTGTGTAGCATGGAAGATATCAAGATCTCTTGGTTGTTAGGTTGACAATGAAAGTATACCGCTCAAAATATTATTCATATCTATTTCAAAACCGAGCTCTGGCACCTCTACAAATCCCTGCTTCCCTCTATGAAGATCCTATCTATTTACTTTTATGTTGAGTCATCATCCTCTTATTAAAAAGCACCAGTTGGAGAGCACCGCTGTCATTTGCATCCATTACTATTAGTTTACATTGAGTATGACTTGACTGGATCTCTTTTACCATGAATTACAATGTCTAGTTAGTCCTTGATCTTTAAAGGTGCTCTACATTTATGTTTTGTGGTCTCAGAAAGGGCTAGCGAGATACCATCTTATCATATCATATCATGATTATTATGAGAAAGTGTTGTCATCCGAGATTTATTACTATTGCTTGCTAGTTGATTATGCCATTGATATGAGTAAACATGAGACCTAAATGTTATTGTGAATATGGTTAGTTCATAATCTGTGCTGAAAACTTGAATGCTGGCTTTACATATTTACAACAACAAGAGAAAACAGAGTTTGTAAAAGTTTTTCTTTATCACTTTTAGTTTATCAACTGAATTGCTTGAGGACAAGCAAAGGTTTAAGCTTGGGGGAGTTGATACGTCTCCGTCGTGTCTACTTTTCCAAACACTTTTGCCCTTGTTTTGGACTCTAACTTGCATGATTTGAATTGAACTAACCCGGACTGACGTTGTTTTCAGCAAAATTGTCATGGTGTTATTTTTGTGCAGAAATAAAAGTTCTCGGAATGACCTGAAAATCAACGGAGAATTATTTTGGAATATATAAAAATACTGGAAGAAAGAACCACGTCAGGGGGTCCACACCCTGTCCACGAGGGTGGGGGGCATGCCCTACCCCCTGGGCGCGCCCCCTTGCCTCGTGGGCCCCCTGACGCTCCACTGACGTCAACCTTGACTCCATATATTCACTTTCAGGGAGAAAAAACCAAAGAGAAGGATTCATCGTGTTTTACGATACAGAGCCGCCGCCAAGCCCTAAACTCTCTCGGGAGGACTGATCTGGAGTCCGTTCGGGGCTCTGGAGAGGGGAATTCGTCGCCATCGTCATCATCAACCTTCCTCCATCACCAATTTCATGATGCTCACCGCCGTGCATGAGTAATTCCATCGTAGGCTTGCTAGACGATGATGGGTTGGATGAGATTTATCATGTAATCGAGTTAGTTTTGTTAGGGTTTGATCCCTAGTATCTGCTATGTTTTGAGATTGATGTTGCTATGACTTTTCTATGCTTAATGCTTGTCACTAGGGCCCGAGTGCCATGATTTCAGATCTGAACCTATTATTTTTCATCAATATATGAGAGTTCTTGATCCTATCTTGCAAGTCTATAGTCACCTATTATGTGTTATGATCCGTTAACCCCGAAGTGATAATAATCGGGATACTTACCGGTGATGATCGTAGTTTGAGGAGTTCATGTATTCACCATGTGCTAATGCTTTGGTCCGGTACTCTATTAAAAAGAGGCCTTAATATCCCTTAGTTTCCAATAGGACCCCCCTGCCACGGGAGGGTAGGACAAAAGATGTCATGCAAGTTTTTTTTTCATAAGCACGTATGACTATATTCAGAATACATGCCTACATTACATTGATGAACTAGAGCTAGTTTTGTGTCACCCTAGGTTATGACTCGTACATGATCGATCACATCCGGCATAATTCTCCATCACCGATCCAATGCCTACGAGCTTTTCCTATAATATTCTTCGCTTATTTACTTTTCCGTTGCTATTGTTACAATCACTACAAAACCCAAAAATATTACTTTTGCTACCGTTACCACTACTATCATATTACTTTGCTACTAAACACTTTGCTGCAGATATTAAGTTATCCAGGTGTGGTTGAATTGATAACTCAACTGCTAATACTTGAGAATATTCTTTGGCTCCCCTTGTGTCGAATCAACAAATTTGGGTTGAATACTCTACCCTCAAAAACTGTTGCGATCCCCTATACATGTGGGTTATCAACCCCGAAGTGACAATAATCGAGATACTTACCGGTGATGACCGTAGTATGAGGAGTTCATGTATTCACTATGTGTTAATGCTTTGGTCTGGTACTGTATTAAAAGGAGGCCTTAATATCCCTTAGTTTCTAATAGGACCCCACTGCCACGTGAGGGTAGGACAAAAGATGTCATGCATGTTCTTTTCCATAAGCACGTATGACTATATTCGGAATACTGCCTACATTACATTGATGAACTGGAGCTAGTTTTGTGTCACCCTATGTTATAACTATTGCATGAGGAATCGCATCCGACATAATTATCCATCACTGATCCATTGCCTACGAGCCTTTCATATATTGTTCTTCGCTTATTTACTTTTCCGTTGCTACTGTTACAATCACTATAGAACCAAAAATATTACTTTTGCTACCGTTACCACTACTATCATATTACTTTGCTACTAAATACTTTGTTGTAGATATTAAGTTTCCAGGTGTGGTTGTATTGACAACTCAGTTGCTAATACTTGAGAATATTCTTTGGCTCCCCTTGTGTCGAATCAATAAATTTGGGTTGAATACTCTACCCTCGAAAACTGTTGCGATCCCCTATACTTGTGGGTTATCAGCGGACGACGAGCGGGGCCGGCGGCAAGCTGCGGTCGACCTCGCGCACGCCGCGGCGCCTCACCTCCTCGTGCTCGAAGGTGAACCACTATTTTCAGTTTGGCGAGTCGATGGCGTAGGTATCGACGCGACACTGCTCCGGCGTCAGTAGCGCCCGCCGGCGCCGCACCTACTCCGCGTGCTCCCTAGCTGACCGCGACGCCGCCGGCACTAGGATCCTCTCTGGATCCAGATGCCAGTCGTGCGGCAGGGTGACGTCGGGGTACGGCAGAGGCATGCGGTGCTGCCAGTGCCACTCCGCCTGGTGCACCGGCACGTTCACGCGCTGCCTCTGTTGGCGAGCCAGTGTTGGAGAAGGCGGGGGGGAGCTCCGATGGGAAAGGGATGGCAGGGGCCTTGCCCTTGGCCTTGCTGCTGGCGGCGCCGGAGAATAGCCCCATCTTGCTGTGGTGGTGGTGGCTAGGGTTTGCCAGCGACGGGGGAGCAGAGCTGGCTAGATGTGGACACGAGTTTGGATGAGGACGACCCCGCCGCACGGTCGGCTTAAAAAAGGATGACTGTCGTCGCTGACGCATGGGCCCGTGGTCATAAATTAAGCTGACCGCGTGGGCAGCGGGTAGTTGGACGGCCGCCAGGTGGGGACGAGGCAGACACTGAGAAGGCACGCGCGGCGTCCGTTCCGCGTCCGCGCCGACGCATTTGGGGCGCAAATTTGGACCGCAAATGCGTTGGTGCGGACGCGAAGCGGACATAATTTGGGTTTGGGTCGGCGTGTTGGGCCGCCACTTTTGTCCGCGCCGACCCAAACGGATGCAGGCAGACAAAATGGGTCGTCCCATTGGAGTTGCTCTAAATTCACCAAAGGTCACTCAACTCGTCCCAAATTTTATTTCGGTCACTGGGCTTAGAGATGCCTGAAATACGGTGAAGGTTATATCCGTGAACACTGATGGTCATAGTGTCCACTTTGGTTACGTATATTCTATCTGCGTGCCATGCTATTTGACCGATTGACCGTCCACATATGTGTCAGGCCAGCGGCAGAGTAACATTCATCAGCGGTCATTGGACTTGTTCTCAAAATTCACTTTGCTCACCGTATTCAAGAATAAATCGAGGGCGCATGGGCAACTTGCATGCATTATTTTTCAAAGAAGTTGTGTAGTACATGATGTCGTAAAAATTCCTCTCCCCCAAATCCCTAGCCCCATGTCTCCATCATTCATCAACCACGTCCCCAATCGCCTCCCCCTCCCCAACCTTCACCATCATCGCCCGGGGGAGGTGCAACCCGCTGGGCGCTGGGGCTCAAGGCGGGCATGGCGACATTAGTTGTCACTGGAGCCATCAAGTTTGAGGGAGGCAACCATCATTATGGTATCCCGCCGGGAGGAGGAAGCACAAGAGTGCGGGTAACAACACCATGTTTTCCCACCTCGTCGGTGCCTAAATATACGAAATTGGTGAACTCAGGGATGAGAAGCGCAAGGCAATCCCGCGGTGATGCTCCTGGTTGTCTCTCCATGTGAGCCATTCGGTGGCGCATGTATGACATGTTTCTGTCGGCCAACATAGACTCCCATTTCGTTGCAAGCCACCTGACCGATCGCTAATGAGGACCCCGATGCGGAGCTCTTGTCCATGCCCCATGGTGACCCTAATGGAGTTGGGTCGTATGCATGCATGAGCGCCAAGACCAGTACGTGGGCCATCACGTGGGAATCACGCTAGCCGGTGTGTGCAGCACCAATGTGCGTGTACTCTCCCGGCGATGATGGTGCATGGTGGACTCCAGCAACCGACACAAGAGTGGATGTGGCCGACTCCAACTATCAAAGGCACATGCACGCACATCGTGCGCACTGCGGCGCCCACACCGGCGGTGACCACAACGGGCACAACTTTTGCCTTCACCTCGAACCGGAGCCGCCTCCGTCACTTGTTGTCGCACCATTCATGCAACCAAGTTGCAACGCGTACTCATCATCCCAATTGGCCAAGAAGAGATCGTACTACATGGTTGTTGCAGGTTGGGCTTCGCGGGGTCGGGGAAGATAAGGTGGCTTTCCCCTACCCGCCTAGAATCATGCTTAATTAATGTTGACCATTGCAGCAGAGGTGCATCGATGAGAGTACGTAGGTGCGAGGGGAACACATGGATTCCCTTGTGTTCTTCATACCCGATCTTGCTGCTTCATCTGAAATAGGAAGGCGTTGGGCATCCAAGTGCAAGGGTTTGTAGCAAGCGGCAATTTCCCTCAAGTGTATGATCTTAAGGCTTATTGAACCATTAGAAGTTTGCGACAGAACAAATGGTTAGTACCTAGACACACAAATTACAAAACTGCCTTGGCCTCCAACGAAACTAGCAAGGTTGGTAGTCTCACTAGCCTTTCTAGTTACAAGGATTAAAGGCAAGTGTATATCGAAGCTTTGACTGCAATGGAAAAGTAAAAACAAGGAATTGTAAAAGAGAGCATTGATTGAGGGTGGAAGAAATAGGAAGAATAATGGGCAATATACATAGGTTCACTAGTAGTTTCCGTCCAAAAGATGGCATGGTGTGGTGAAAAAATTATAGTTGCATATCGATTAAATTGCAGTTTTTATCACTATGACTATCCATGGCATCATTAAAATATGAGCATCACACCCAAACATCTATAAACCGTTATCCAAGTGCAGCTATAGGCAATACTCCATCCAAGACCACTATCCAGCATGCATCTTAAAGTATTAAGTAAAAACAAAGTATTGCATTAAGTATGTTGACATGAAGTAGATGATATATTGTATTCTACCTATGTTCAAAGGATAACTGCACGATCACATTTTTAACACTAGTGGCAACAACATAATACAAACCTTTTTCACCTTTTGTCAGTGCAGTAATTAGTTGCAAGGTGAACCCAACTATCATCCACAGATCCCTCTTGGTGATCACTCATCAAACTTGTCAAAAGAAAGACAAATTAGATTGGAGAGCATATGTGAATAAGAATTATGCATCTAAGAAGCCAAATAGATCTAAAAAAGATTCAACGATAAATCTAGTCATAAAACACTGCAACAAACACACCAACTGACTACATCAGATGGATCAAAATCATGTAGGGCAGCTCATGTGACTTTGTATTGAGAAACAATGGTGAAAAAACCATCTAGCTAATGCTATGGACCCATAGTCCAAAAGAAACTACTCACAGGTGATCATGATGACCTTCAAGTTGATGGAGATGGCCACTGTGATGATTTCTCCATCCGACAGAGTAGCGAAAAAGGCCTCTAAATTGGATCACCACAGAACAGAGATGTGTGTCAGCGGAAACCGAATAACTCCTCGATGTTTTGGGTTTTTGGAGTCATTCCTCAAAAAAGAGAAAAATATAGGCATTGAGAAGCGGTAGAAAGGTGGTGCAGGGGACCCACATGCCCCTAGTTGCGTGGAGGTTGTGCCCCCCCCCTCTAGTGGGTCTTGAGCCCTCCGGAAGCTTCCCGTTGCAAAAATAATTTCTAGTTTGGGGGGGGGGTATTTTGGAGCTCTGTAACTAATTTTCCTGTAAATAAAAACGCATGTAAAAAACAATTGCCACTGGGCATTGAGTTAATAGGTTAGTCCAGAAAAATAACAATGGTGCCAAAACTATGCCAAAATGATATGAACATAACATGAAACAATATAAAAGTATAGATATGTTCGAAACATATCACCCTTCCATGACAGAAAAGGATGCGTCATGTAAGTGGTATTTGTCGCGGATGACAAACTCAACCGGCACACCATCGACATGTGGTAGCCGCAATAACGGGTCGCCATTAAGCTAAGGAGCGCAGGTTCCGGATCCAATACCAGCTAATGGTGTGGCCTCCTGCTGATTGGCCATGTGTCTTCCAATTGGTCGGAGGTAACCACACATAGGCTACTCATTGGAACAACCATTGCACAACCAAGAACTTATGTGCAAATTCACCGAAATGGCACGTGTTAGGCCCAGTAGAGGCATGTTTAGTTAAAAAGGCTGGCCTAATCTAGGGCCTGGTTAAGGCCCATGGGCCTTAGTCAAACATCAGTACATATGGCCCATTGAAGGCCCTACCAACAACATGAGTGCAGACAACCCATTTATGGCTCGGGTACATCCGGCCCATTAATGATCTTTGTGAATTTCAATGCATTATTGGCCAGTGGGTCCATTGTCCTGATAACGACCCGTTGATACTTTCAACCCATAAGCGGCCCATGATTCCTTTTAGGTCATTAACAGTTGTGCTATATTTTGGCCCATCCAAGGCATGTGGTGTGTTTTCACCCTTTTGCACCCCATGGTGTCTTTCATCCCATTTGTCGCCATGGTGCTTTCAGATCGTTTGTGTCTCATTGTGCTTTAGGCATGTCTACATGGTGTGGTGCTTTTAGGTCATCTATGGCCCATGGTGCTTTAGGCTTGCATGCATCTCGCATTGCTTTCAGCCTCTTTGGGACCCATGGTGCTTTCAACCCGTGTGTGGCCCGTGATGCTTTTGTCACATTTGCGATATGTGGTGCTTTCGATCTGTTTGCGACCCGTGGTGGTTTCAACCAATTGGTGGTCCATGCTTCTTTTGGCCCATTAACGGCCTATGGTGCTTTTGGCCTATTTGTGGCCGATGGTACTTGTCGTGGGGTGATGACCCACAAGTATAGGGGATCTATCGTAGTCCTTTCGATAAGTAAGAGTGTCGAACCCAACGAGGAGCAGAAGGAAATGATAAACGGTTTTCAGCAAGGTATTCTCTACAAGTACTGAAATAAGTGGTAACAGATAGTTTTGTGATAAGATAATTTGTAACGAGCAACAAGTAACAACAGTAAATAAAGTGCAGCAAGGTGGCCCAATCCTTTTTGTAGCAAAGGACAAGCCTGGACAAACTCTTATATAAGGAAAAGCGCTCCCGAGGACACATGGGAATATTGTCAAGCTAGTTTTCATCACGCTCATATGATTCGCGTTTGGTACTTTGATAATTTGATATGTGGATGGACCGGTGCTTGGGTGCTGTTCTTACTTGAACAATCATCCCACTTATGATTAACCTCTATTGCAAGCATCCGCAACTACAACAAAAGTATTAAGGTAAACCTAACCATAGCATGAAACATATGGATCCAAATCAGCCCCTTACGAAGCAACGCATAAACTAGGGTTTAAGTTTCTGTCACACTAGCAACCCATCATCTACTTATTACTTCCCAATGCCTTCCTCTAGGCCCAAATAATGGTGAAGTGTTATGTAGTCGACGTTCACATAACACCACTAGAGGCTAGACAACATACATCTCATCAAAATATCGAACGAATACCAAATTCACATGACTACTAATAGCAAGACTTCTCCCTTGTCCTCAGGAACAAACGTAACTACTCACAAAGCATAAACATGTTCATAATCAGAGGGGTATTAATATGCATAAAGGATCTGAACATATGATCTTCCACCAATTAAACCAACTAGCATCAACTACAAGGAGTAATTAACACTACTAGCAACCTACTAGCACTAATCCCGGACTTGAAGACAAGAATCGGATACAAGAGATGAACTAGGGTTTTGAGATGAGATGGTGCTGATGAAGATGTTGATGGAGATTGCCCTCTCCCGATGAGAGGAGCGTTGGTGATGATGATGGCGATGATTTCCCCCTCCGGGAGGGAAGTTTCCCCGGCAGAATAGCTCTGCCGGAGCTCTAGATTGGATCCGCCAAGGTTCCGACTCGTGGCGGCGGAGTTTCGTCCCGAAAGGTTGTTTCTTATTTTTTTTCTCGACGAAAGACTTCATATATGAGAAGATGGTCATCGGAGAGCCACCAGGGCCCCCATGAGGTAGGGGGCGCGCCCTAGGGGGGGCGTCCCCCACCCTCGTGAGAAGGGTGCGGGCCCCCTGGTCTTCATCTTTGGCGAGGAATTTTCATTATTTATTATAAGGTGTTCCGTGGAGTTTCAGGACTTTTGGAGTTGTGCAGAATAGGTCTCTAATATTTGCTCCTTTTCCAACCCAGAATTTCACCTGCCGACATTCTCCCTCCTTATGTAAACCTTGTAAAATAAGAGAGAATAGCCATAAGTATTGTGACATAATGTGAAATAACAACCCATAATGCAATAAATATTGATATAAAAGCATGATGCAAAATGGACGTATCATGGTGTTAACATGACAGATGCCCTAGTGAAAGGACTTAGGTGCAAGGCCATTGCTACGGTGATTAGCTTGAAGGGGTTGAACGGGACGAATGACACAAGTTTATCCAGGTTCGGCCCCTCACGATGGAGGTAACAGCCTACTCCTGCTCTTGTTGCTATTGCCTTGTTGTCTATAAAACCTAATCAAATTCACAGTCAATTTTTGAGGAATCAAGGAAACTAGAGTGAATTCATTTTTGAGGAATCAAGGATAAGCTAGAGTGAACTCACGTAAAGTCATGAGAGTATAGTGTTTCACATTTATGAACAATCATGGATATAATGTGTAACATAAACACGTTTGTGTTATATATATATATATATATATATATATATATATATATATATAAAACCTTTTAGATCAAATCCCTACGTGATTGTACATTCAATCCCCATGACCTTGACCAGAAACAAGATAACCACCAGACTATTTGTTTCGCTTTGCTGTCACAAACAATCCGATTTTTGCACACTTTTTCCAGAAACAAGATATATATTGTATTTTTTGATGTTGCAATATTTAAATGTACGATTATTTCCCAAAAAGGGAAGCAAGATCATAATTCGAAGTACTTACACCTTCTAGTACCTGCCTAAAAATGAAAACTTGTACGGCCACGTGTATCTCTCATCATTTGTTTTCAGAATTAAAGAATATTAAATTTTATTCTCCCGATTACCACGGCTTTCATTACCGTCCTCCATTTCCCACGGCTATTGCTCCCTCCCTCTCGCTCGTCCCCTCTTCCCACCCCCCACCACCTCCGCCAACCAGAGCCCACCCACCTCCCCCCTTCCGCTCGCCGCCCTCCCCGCCGGATTCCGCGGCTCGCGGCGAGAGTCTCGAGCCTCGGGTCGCCGGCAACCGTGCCGGATCCGGCGGGCACTCGGCGCGGCAGCGAGCTCCCGCGGCGTCTCGCGCAGATCCGACGCGCGCGCCTACGCTCGCCGGGAGACTCCTGCTGCGGCTGTGGTGGGCTCCGGTGCGTTCTCGCGGGTGGGCGGGGTGGAATTCGGAGAGGACGAGCTGGGGCCGTGAGAGTCGGGCGGGCCGCGGGCGTGCTCACCGTGAGCGCTTGGAGCCCACCCACCCACAGTCCCATACGACGCACGGGCGTCGCGTTGTAGCGGCACGCCGCCGACGCCATGATCGAGCAGTTCGTCAATTTCGTCATCCGGCCGCCTCGGTACCCTCCTACCTCCCGCATGATGTGCTGCTGCTTTTGTTGTTTGGTGCTAATTGACACGACGTTGCATTGGCATGCGGCCGTGCCCGTGTCGTTATAAATTGGAACAATGTCGGTGGGACAAATCGATAGTTCGGTACACATGCGACATCAGGTCCGGATTAGCTATGTTGCTTTAATGCTCGTGTATATAGCTGTTCATTGTGTGTGGTACGGTTGACAACGCCGAGTCATTTTGCCTGCCTTGTTAACCGTACCTTTGGAAATTGCAAGTTCCACTTAAAATCTGGGAGGACGATGAGGGCAGTTGTTTCAGTTAGTACTTGGACTTGATTATGTTGTTCGCTCGTTGCAGATCAGTACTATCATGTGCAGTTAAAGCTAGCCACAATGCAATTGTAATTAAGGTTGACATGTTAAGAATAACTGTACTTGTATCTGTTCAGACGTGATGTCTGTCCATATAGCGCTAAGAAGTAACTTTAACCTATCGTGGCAATCTTAATGCTGCTCAAATTTTGAACTGAGATCCTTATGGAGGAGAGACTGAGATAAACGGTAGGCTGTTCCTCTGTTGCACCGTCTCTGATGTTGCACTTCTCTGTTTTAGTTGTCATGTTTATGGCCCATGCTTCCTTTTCAAACTTAGCTTTAAGGTTTAGCTTTGTTAATAGGATGATGTATATAGTTTTTTACAGTATCAACTCGAACCAAGTATGGGATGATGTATAAACTTAGCTTTAAGGTCTCTTCATGCCTTATAAAATCCGAGTCTTATGATAGATGTTTAATTAGACCAGAAATGTCATGTACTCCCTCTGTTCCTAAATATCTGTCTTTCTAGAGATTTCAACAAGTGACTACATACGGAGCAAAATGAGTGAATCTACACTCTAAAATATGTCTATATACATCCGTATGTGGTAGTCCATTTGAAATCTCTAAAAAGACAAATATTTAGGAACGGAGGGAGTATATGACATGTCCGTTGGTAAGGTTTTGAACTTCAAATATTTCAAGCATCTGCAGCTGATCTGATGGGATTGAATGACTAATTTGCAGGTCAGAGTATAACCCAGATCAGTACTTATGGGAGAGAGAGTTTATGCTTGCAGGGCGAAGGTATAAACGACTAGACTTGGAGGCAAGTACGGAGACCAATTATCGAGGTTTCTTCTTTCTTTAGTTTGCTGATGAGAAGTGACGCCAACTGGGGACATGTTTGTTTATAACCTTATTGGTATACCTTAACCTGGCAGCTCACAAATCCCAGGGGCCATACCTTAAAATGCAGCCACTATCTTCCTGCTTCTGTTCCAGAAAATATTGCCCTCCCGTGTGTGATCTACTGCCATGGAAATAGGTACTTACTCTGCGTGATCACTGCTAGCATATGTTTGCTCATGCATTGGGCACTTGTTAGTTTTGGCATTCTTTTTTAATGTAACTTGCTTTATATAACATACATGTAGATTTTGGAAACTGTAGCACTGGATTAAAAGCACAAATTTATAAATCTATGTACTTAGTACTTATGATTTAGCTTATCACCTCGAGCAATCACCAATATCTTCTGGAATATTTAACAGGATTTTGCTCTAACTCAATGCAGCGGATGCAGAGCAGACGCAAATGAAGCCGCTGTAGTACTTCTTCCTTCAAACATCACAGTTTTCACACTAGACTTTTCCGGTTCAGGTCTATCGGACGGAGATTATGTCAGCCTTGGTTGGCATGAGGTATATAATCAGTATACATTTTGTTCTTTTGCATTCATATCACTGTTCACTGTATTCTGAAATTTACAGTAATTTACTTCTAGAAAGAGGACCTCAAATGCGCAGTATCATTCCTGCGCACCAACAAGCAAGTTTCCCGTATAGGCCTTTGGGGGCGATCGATGGGTGCTGTTACAAGGTACTTTCTGGTTTGTATACAATGTGTGCTCCATTTCCTCCGGGACATCTCTATTTCATTTCATACGATTCAATATTTTTAGATCACAATGCACTAGATGGTTCCTGAACAGAACTGTGTGTGTTCAAGTGGTTCTTGGTTCTTCCGTTTAATTCTTGGATTGAGATGTTTATGTACATCTTCAGGCCTTTAATTCATGTTTTGTATAAATGTAACACAGCCTACTATATGGAGCAGAAGATCCCTCAATTGCTGGCATGGTATTGGATAGTGCTTTCACCAACTTGTATGGCTTGATGTTGGAACTTGTGGATGTTTACAAAATTCGAGTTCCTAAATTCACGGTAGGTGCATCTACTGCAGAGTCTGTTGCTTCCCCACCATTGTGAAATGATCGTGGAAGAAAGTGCATAATGTATTACCTTAAGTTTAGAAAATCGTGATATAGTTACTATGGTTCTTGTTCCCTTTCAAACACAACACTGCCATATCATGGTGCAATCCCACATATTTTCCCATGCCTCCATCGAAATCATGTTTTTTCTAAGCATCCAGTCAATTAGTTCTTCCCTGCAATTATGAATGGTTGCACAATGATTCAAGCATTTGCTACTTTACCACGTTAGGACTATATAGAAACTTTAAACTATGGGACTAATTCGTTCAGTTTTTTAGACTCAAAATACATATAAATATGCAGCCCATATCTAATCCAGATACAACTGAAATAATGGCTGATGCCATCTCGACTTACTTCTATGTGCACTGCATTTTGAAGTTTCCTTAGATGTGATGTTAGTTCCGGAATAAGTATGAGACAAAAGGTTATACCTTTAACAGAATTTGCCAAGTAGTACTTCCTTCAGAGTATACCATCTGAATTTAGCTTGACACACATCCTCTAGTTGCAACTTTCAAAAGTTTGTGAAGTTTTATCTTACTGCACTCTTATTCTGCTACTGAAATATAATTTGCAGACCCTCAATGTTAGCACACAAGTGGCTCCTACATTTTGAGCTTTCATTTCCATCATTGAGTTAGTAGAGGAATATGTTTGCTCACTATGATGTATAGAAGGACGATGTGTTTATTAGATACTTAGATTTTGGTGGCTTATTTCATTCTCGCTAATGTAAACAGTTTTCAAATGAGTGTTGCCGTAATTTCGTAGTGTTAACGAGGTCTTCTGCCTTTTCAGGTTAAGATGGCTGTACAGTACATGCGACGAACCATTCAGAAAAGAGCGAAGTTTGACATAATGGACCTTAATGTTGTAAAGGTGCACTTCATAAACTATACCTTGTCACAAACATATAGCCAGATATGACTGAACTCATGAAAGATCATAAAAGAACCATTTTGCAACGGTGTACACTTTGCAATACATTGCCCATGACTCACTGTAAACTTGTAAAGGATTATGTCTCAGATTAGATAAGTTCTGGTAAACGACAATTAAATACGGGCATGTTTGGCTGCCTGCATCATTTTGGCTACCAGGCCCCATGAGCTAGGTCCTGGTGAGCCAGGCTGTCATGGTGCGAGCTCCAGCCAGATCCTGGCAAGCCAGGCTACGACAATACATAAGTGAGTATTCGGTTGCCTTCATTTGGAGATCCAGGCACATGGTTTCGTTGAACAGGCTCATTTGGAGAGATCTTGTCTACTTGCCTGCATGGGATTGCGTATGGTTACCTTTCGTCAAACAGCTGAAGCACGTTGGCTAGACACGCGCACTACTCGACTTGAGCTTGATGCGCTTTTGCCAAGGCACGGTATGGCTTGTCCTAGCTCACCATCACGGTGCTCTCATGCCACAGCTTGTGCGGCTCGTCATGGACAAGGAGGTTGTGTGGAGTGTTGGGGAGGGCGTCATGCCGCTCACGTGGCCGCAGTGACTGGAGAGGACTTGGACATGGCCATCCTATGCGGTAGCGGGATTGAGCTTGAGCATGGTCATAGGACGTCTAGGAGGTGGCGCGTGTAGCCTGATATGGTGTATTGCCGTAGCCTGGCTTGCCAGGATCTGGCTGGAGCTTTATGCGGTAGTGAGCTTGAGCTACTCCTGTATGCCGAGCCGCAGGATCAGATGTGGCCATACAGGAGAAACAGAGGGAGCATGGCGTCTTCTCGGCAATGACGATCCCAATTTTGTCATTGGGATTGGTGGAAGAATTTTGGATTTGCTTGTCACCTTGGCAACCATGGGTGTGGAGATAGAGGAGGAACATGACCAACGGTAGTTGCATCAGCTCAGCCTGGCCATGGAGATACTCAACATCAATAATTCTGTTTCCTCATGGCCTGGCTGTGGGTGCTTTAGGGTTCCTGCTGGCCTTGCTTGAGCTTCTCGTGTAGGCAACCAAACAGCCCTTTATAACTGCTGTGTGCATCTGGCAGGCCTTGCCAAAGTTAATCAATAATTACATATTCCCTCCGTCCAACACTGATTGTCTTGTTATTGCTGGGGTTTGAAGGGCAATACCTTCTTTGATCCTCTACCTGCATAGATTATTCAACCTTGACATCTCAAGTGTTGTGGATTTATAAACATGTTTCATTCAGCAACTTCAAAACTATCTGCATATTTCAAACTGCAACTAACTTTAATGTTCTCTTTTTTTTAACCAGCTTGCTCCCAAGACATTTATTCCTGCATTATTTGGACATGGTCTGAATGACATGTTTATTCAGCCTCACCACTGTGATCGTATTCATGAAGCATATGGGGTAAATGCATATGTGGCTTGCTTTATAAAGTTTCACTGGCAAATATTACCTCCATCCCAAATTAGTGGTCTTAGATTTGTCTAGATACAGATGTGTCTAACACTAAAACGTGTCTAGATACATCCATATCTAGACAAATCATACTAATTCGGGACAGAGGGAGTAGAGGTCGCATCACAACTAAAATAATTTATAGAGTGCTGGTTGACCTTCCTTGCTGAAGAGCATGGTAGTCATTTAAGATTTAACACATGTTTTTATGTACAGGGGGATAAAAGTATGGTAAAATTTGAGGGTGACCATAATTCCCCAAGACCTCAATCATACTATGACTCGGTTTCAATATTTTTCTACAACACTCTGCGCCCTCCCCAGTTGCCTGCATCAGGCTCAAATAAGCTACATGTAAAAATCGGTACCATGACCAATGAGGTAATTTTCATGAAATATCACTCTGTGACCTAATTGGGAGCGTCTGGTATGAAGTATTTCCAAGGAAATCACTCTTGTTTTTGGTTGCTTTTTTCGTAGAGTTTGTTCTTTGAGATCATCAATGGTCTGAGGGCAGCTAGAACCGATGCAGGCAGTTCATCAACAGATGCACATGGCTTTCGAAATGGTCTGGCACAGGCCCCTTTTCATCTTCCTTGCAAGTTTTTAACTTGGTGTTGTTCAATGTTCACTAACTCCTTCACTTTTTTCTTCCAGCCACAACTTCGGTAGTCGAATTACTATCGGAGAGCGCGAATCAGTTGTCCATTAAGAATGACAGTGACTTGGTAGGTTTGTTGCCGATATGTTAGTATCTACTATTTTGAAAGATACTTTCCTGATACATTCCATCAAATGCAGGATTTCCTCTTAGATGAGAATCATAACCTATCTGGTGCGGATGGTGATAGTGTTGGACTGCATTTGCAGGTAAAGTGTATACATTGCTTTAGCTGCTCCTTTTTTGGCGGTCAAGTTCATTGTCATATCTCCCACTCATCCTCTGACCATCCGTCGTGATCCTTCTATTTATTGGCTTTGAAATGCATTAAGTTACTAAATTGTGAGCATTTTGGATCAGTAGAGTACTGACATGGGTGGTCAGTACTCATCACAGGTCATCAACACCATATTGTCTGCTCCGTGCATAATTTCATGCATTTCCTGAATCATGATCGATTCCATTGTGCAAAATATATCATTTTGTAAGCGCCCTGCTGGTAATAATAATGCATTTCCTAATAGGATAAAACCAGTAGGCACAACGAGGAGTCCTGCTCATACACAAGCTCAAACAGAGAAAGTTGGGGCAGATGTTCATCGTTAGGTGCTGCGAGTGATGGATCATTCTCACGCGGCCTTGGTGATAAGCATGAGGTACATTTCTTCAGTTTCTTGCCTTCATCACCTAAGGCGAAAGTAGCCACGTTAGACACAAGAGGTGTTCTAAGAAATCAAGATTTCCATAACCGTTAGCCACTTCACACAATAATGTCGACTAGCTAACTCACTCAGAGAAAGGAAGACTCACTGACCTGGTAATTTGCTCCGCAGAACATGACGGTAAATGCTCTGGCCACGCCGCGGAGACACGAACAGAGGAAACTGGCCAAATCGTCGCCCCCGAAAACGAAGGAGAAGAAGATCCATGCCCTGTGGAAGAAGCTCAAGCGCGAGAGGGAGGAGATGGGGGACAGCCTCTCCCAGCGCCTGAGGATGTGCCTCGGGCAGTCTCCTCGTCACAGGCGAACCCAATCGTCATCTGGACAGCAACTATAGCTGACACTACACACTGATCCCGTTCCGACTGACGCAAAGATCCTGACGAAGACCCAGGGAGCTGTAACTAACGCTAGGTGATTACGTATGTAATTTATAGTGCCACGGTCGTGTGATCCGGCCGCACGGAAGGGCTGTGAGCATTGGGCGGGCACGCCCATGGATCATCGCCGTCGTCTCTGGGTGGCCAGATATTGCCGTGGATGTTGTAAGTTGCGGTGCCTGTTTGGCGAAATGAAAGGGTGCATTGTTTTCCACGCTCATCATTTGCCCGTCTCAGTTCTGACGTTTTATGTCGTCTCAAGGGAGATTTTTCTTTTTACCAAGCGCTCTTGGAGTCTTGGTAAGCTACCAACAAAAAAAATGCAATGAAAGGAGAATTGTTTTTTGGGCGGGTGAAGGAGGTCCCATTTGACTCCGTGCGCTTTATATTTTTTGATTCATGTGATCAATTAAAATCCATTCATCGTCCATCGAACCAAATCCCGTTGGGCAGCGGCTCTATTGTTGTCGAACCTTTTTCTCTGCGATGGACACTGGTTGTTGAACCATGTTATGCTGAATTTATTTTGGTACAAAATGCACTTGTAAACAAAAAAAATAAATTGGCCCGTGTTATTTATTTATGGAAGTAGATAAAATATAGTCTGGTAAACAAGATTATCATTGTTCCGGAAAGGAGGAATTGTTGTCCTCTGCATTGAGTGATGCACACATCAATTATATTGTAAAATATTCTTATAGTTCATTGCAAAAGATGGTAACATAAGATATGTTACAAGATTATCATTGTTCCGGAAAGGAGGAATTTGTTGGGTGCAATAAGCCGCGACATCGAACCTGGCGCGGCTAGTGCGTGTATGAGCGCGCACCGGACGCGTCGGGTCTGCAGAGTGTGTGTGTGTAGGTGTGCGTGTGTGAGTGCGTGAGCCAGCACGTGTGTGCGCGGGGCCACGCCGTGCTGTTAGCGAGTAATCAGAAGGGGTAGACCGCGTCGGGCGTGCTAGGAGGCCGTGGCGACCGCGTACGGGCGCGATGCGTGGACGCGGCCAGAGCGCGGAGGACATGGGGAAGTGGGTGGGCGAGTGGGTGCAAGGCGAGGCCTGGCAGGTCGGTGCTCGCGGTATAAAACCCTGGTTCCCCCTGTAGCTTGTTGACACGGTCGAGTTCGTGCTCGAGGAAAGAAAAAAACATTCGTGCGCTGGAAAAATCTCTGTGTCCACCACTGTTCTGATCTTCTTCTTCCTCTGTCTTCTGATCGAGCCACGACAGAAGAGAGTGAGCAGAGCGAGAGGGAGAGGAGAGCTAGGGCTAGGGAGTGGCGGTTCCAACAATTGGTATCAGAGCCACGTTCAGGTCAGGGCGCGCTGGCGATGTCGATCATCTCATACAGCGGCGGAGCGGGCGAATCGCTGCCGTAGCTCACCAGCGACAACTACATGGCGTGGGCCATCAAGGGCGAGGCGAACCTCGACGCGGCCGGGCTATGGGAGGCGGTGGTCATGCTGGAGGACGCGGCGGTGGCCGTCATCACGAAGAAGGACAAGCCTGCACGCGCCTACCTCCTCAGTGCCCTCGCGGAGAGCTTGCTGCTGTAGGTGGTGTCGAAGAAAACCGCGGCGGAGGTGTGGGTGAGCCTCAAGGCCAGGTATGTCGGAGCTGATCGCGTGCGGGCGGCTCGGTTGGGCACGTTGCGCGGGGAGTTTGAGCTCCTGCGCATGGCGGACGCCGAGACCCTAGATGACTTCGCCGACAGGCTCGGTGGCATGGCGGCGCGCTACGTGGCGTTGGGCTCGACCCTGGAGGACGCGGCACTGGTCAAGAAACTGCTCGACTCGGTGCCGGACCGCCTGTATGCGGCGGTGGCCGGGATCGAGCAATTCTGCAATGTCGACACGATGGCGTTCGAGGACGCGTTGGGCCGGCTGAAGGCCTTCGACGAGAGGCTGCGTCGGGCGGGCAGGACAGAGGCAGCCATGGCGGCGATCAGTTGATGTTCACTGCTGCACAATGGCGGGCGCGGGAGCGGCAGCGAGGCGGAGCTCGGGACGACGACGACGACGGGGCGCGCAACGAGGCCTCGGGCTTCGGCGGCAACAGACGTGGTCGGTGCTACAAGTGTGGTGAGCGGGGTCACTTCAAACGTGACTGCCCGCAGTGGAAGAAGGCGCCGGCGGGCGGGCGAGCACTGCTGGTGGACGGCGACGTCGAGGACGCCGGGTTGCTCTGAGCCGCGACTTAGGGCGCGAGTGTTGGGTGCAATAAGCCGCGGCGTCGAACCTGACGCGGCTGGTGCATGTATGGGCGCGCACCGGACGCGTCGAGCGCGCCGGGTCCGCGGGGTGTGTGTGCGTAGGTGTGTGTGTGTGTGTGTGAGTGCGTGAGCCAGCACGTGTGTGCGCGGGGCCACACTGTGCTGTTAGCGAGCAATCAGGAGGGGTAGACTGTGTCGGGCGCGCTAGGAGCCCGTGGCGACCGCGTACGGGCGTGGTGCGTGGACGCGGCGAGAGCACGGAGGATGTGGGGAAGTGGGTGAGCGAGTGGGTGCAAGGCGATGCCTGGCAGGCCGGTGCTCGCGGGTATAAAACCCTGGTTCCCCCCTTAGCTTGTTGACACGGTCGAGTTCATGCTCGAGGAAAGAAAAAAATGTTCATGCGCTGAAAAAATCTCCGTGTCCACCACTGTTACGATCTTCTTCTGTTTTCTGATCGAGCCACGGCAGGAGAGAGTGAGCAGAGCGAGAGGGAGAGGAGAGCTAGGGCTAGGGAGTGGCGGTTCCAACAGAATTGTTGTCCTCTGCATTGAGTGATACACACATCAATTATATTGTAAAATATTTTTATAGTTCATTGCAAAAGATTTTGTTGCTAACTTGCCATTCAGATTGGGTAATGCTGCTCAGCAGAGTCCTGCTGTTTCCTTCGGAAAAAAAAATGCTGCTGGGGAAAACTAGGCGTGGAGTTATTGTCATGAGCTTTCTACGTACATAGGAGCAGCCTCGTTGTTCAATGAAAAAGAGTCCCCTTGTAGAAAAAACACCAACAACAGTAGTAGTACAAAGAAGACAAGAAAACGCAGACAGCATCGCCGATCACTCCCTCTAGCTAACACTCACTTCAATTTTCCCCGAGCAGCATCGTCCTGAGGATGACATCCCCCATGCCGTCGGCGACGGGGAAGAGGTGCCCGGCCGTGGGCAGCTCGTGGTAGCGCACCCATGGCAGCCTCTCCGCGATGTGCCGCGACAGGCTAACGGGCACGATGAGGTCCTCCGCGCCGTGCCACAGGTGCACATCCGCCTCGTCGCCCGGGAACGGGTTCTCCATCTCCAGCGGGCTCCAGCCCCACTTCCCGAACCCGACGGTCATGTCCCGGTGCAGGCTCTCGTGCTCCCCCTGCTGCCTCGCCTTGCTCTGTGCGCACACACAATAAAATGCAAACAACGGGTGAGTCATTGAGACAAATAGAGGTGCACACACTGTGACTCTCAGAGATGCAAACGGTGGGGTTGGTTCGCTGGTCTGTAAATATTACCGAGCAAGGTCGAGATGCGAACTTGGGGATCATGGCCATGTCTTCTGTGGAGAAGATGGCGGGGTTGAAGGAGATGACGCTGGAGGCCGGGAAGAGCTTCTGGGTGTTCCACCAGTAGGCGAGCCAGGGCGCGTGGTGCGCAACGCGGACGGCCCATTGGTCCTGAGGAGTCTGCTGGTACCACGCGTCCCACGACACGTTCGATGGGAAGCCCGACCACCAGTAGTTGCCCACGGGGCCGAGGATAGACACCCCAGCAAGCCTGTCAAGAAAATGTAGTTGTCACTAAGCTTGCAAATTAAGTACTCTGCAGCGGTGTTAAGTAGAGAAGAAGTGCGGCGGATGGTACCGGTGGGGGATGTGCTTGAGGCAGCTCCACATGATCTCGCCGCCCATGGAGAACCCGACGAGGTAGAACCTGGACCCGAGATGCAGGCTGTCAGCTAGCTCCGCGATGTCGAGGGCGATGCTCTTCTCGGTCCTCGCAGGATGCGGGTCACTCTCGCCGTATCCAGGTCGATCGAAGGACAGAATGTAGATCCCGAGCTCCTGCGCCAGCTCCTGCATGTCACAGTTTCCAGCAACAGTCCACTATGATTAATTTTTTTTCCCTGTGTACACATTTCAGGTTCAACTGATGATTGTCACGTACGGGTGATACTCGCAGGGCATCGTATCTGCATGAGTCGAATCCATGGACGAAGATGATCTTATGGTTGGCTTGTTCCTTCGGGACACCGGACTCATGGTAAGCCAAGTGCCTGCCGTCACTGAGCCTGATCCTTGTCCCGGTCACCGGAGGGCCGTCCGGGGATCCGCAGATTTTTGGAGGCGGAGCCTGAAGCTGACGGTACAGAACCGCAAGCAGGAACATGAATGCAAGACGGGGAAGCCTTTTGGCTATACCTATGAGAGGAAAATATCATTTTGTTAGACTCTAGAAATCATTTCAGATGCAGAATGCCACAAACACGCGAGGAAATAGACACGCATCTGGTTCAATATACAGAATTGTGATAATCATGTCTACAATATACAGAAAAAACCACAAAGAATTATATGTAGCGATTATATTAAGGCGAGTTAATTTCTCTATTTTTTAGAAAAAAAGGTTGAGTATAATAAAATGAACATGAAGTGAGCTGTGTAGAGTCGAATCTCCTATACAACAACCGTGCTTTAAAAAATAATATACATAAGATCTTATTGTAAAATTTTAAAATATCATCAAAATATTCAATAGTGTAGAGGTTACATATGAATATGAAAACTAAAAATGTTCATGTCCGTCAAAATAATGTTCGTACATTCAAAAAATGGTCATCTCATATATAATCTTTTTGTATGTATTGAATTGTTTTTAAATATGAGATCACATTTTTCGAATGTACGAACATTATTTTGTTTATACTCCAAAAAATACATCCTATCACCCACATGTCTCATATACTATCACGTGGTAGTATATATACTACTTTGTCAATCTAAATATGTTCATATACTATATCTGAGATATTTCAAAGCAAGCTATACGAAAAAATTACATGTGAGTCCATAGTTTTTTTATATAAAAAAACTTTATATTTGTATGTATAAAACAATACACTAAAAAAGTAGTACGCACTACCTAAAAAATGGGATATATACTACCCAAGTATTCCTATATACTACATATATTGTATGTACATACTCTTGGTTTTGACAGATACTACATACAACATAGAAAACTCACGTGAGGGCAACTACCACTGGTGGTAAGAAACATTTGAAAAGTTCTTCATGTGTGTTCTAATATATGTTCATAAGATTTTTTTAAATTTATTTACATATTTTCCCCTATGAAAGAGGAGAAAAATGAAAGTGAAAAACAAAAAACGAACATCAAACCAAAAGGAATAAAAGAAACAAAGAAGGCAGAAAAGGAAAAGGAGAAAAAAAAGAAGAAAAAAGAGAAAATTTGGCTGATCTTAGAGCACAAGCGCTCCAGGTGGCAATCTGGCCATAGTGGGAGTAATTTAACTAGTAACATAACGCACCCTAAGATAAATTTGCTTGTGGCAAGTAATTAATGAGAAGAGTGGTGTTTGTGGTAAAAATAATATGTTACTGTAGCATAATGCATCCAAAAAAGTGTACATCTAAGCAAATAAAGGGCCTGAATATTGCGAGGCGTTCTGAATTGCCTGTAAAAGACATAGGAATGCCTTTAAATGTCATGTTACTGTATCCCCCGCTAGCCCTCCTCTCCTTGGCCCACGCGTCATGTGTATTCGACATGTATAATAGGGCCGTTTGCAGGAAAGCCTGCCCAATGAAATCTGTCTATCTATCTATTCTAATTTCTAATCTAATCTAATCCAACTTAGATACTAATCTAAGCCCATTAGTGAGTCGCAGTGATATTCGAAACAGGGGACATGTTTCCTATTATAAGTTGGTCCAACTTTCATTCGTTAAGCGGTATGGGACTAAACTGGTTGAAGTCCGCGGACGAGCAGGACTTAAACACAATATACACCACGGAATCGACTGTATGCTAAAAGCCATGCAACTCATGCATCGGCCATCGCTGGCTCGGTAATCACATTACCTACGCATCGCCGGCGGCCGGTAAGCACATCAATCAGCTACGCATCGCTAAGACGGCGACGGGAACTAGAGTTTGAGCCACGCTCGTCAGTGCATTTCTCATATATGGCCGCATGCAGCTGCTCGTCGCCTACTCTCGCCGTCGAGTCCCTTTTGCGCGGCGGACAGTCCTGCAGCCAACCGTGAAAGCATGCGCCACAGCAGCTCGGCAATACAACCAGCTTGCATCTGCTCGCCCAATCTGCCGCACCGACTCTGTACGCGTGGCCGGCGTTGAGGCGATTTGAAGAAAACGCCTCGATAGGGTATTGATCAGGAGGCATTTTTCAGAAATGCCTCGAAATCTAGCTGGAGGCATTTTCAGAAACGCCTCAGTTTGTCTGTTTTGTAGCAATTTCAGAAGATGCCCTGAAAGCTTCGTCAATCGGAGGCATTTTTCAGATACGCCTTCTTATATACAGTTTTGGAGGCACTTATAGAAACGCCGTCATCAAAATGCCTCCTATTGTCAACCGTGTTGTAGTGATAGGTCACAATCCATTATAAAGGTAATAAAATAGACCGATAACATATGCATGTTGATAGTCGAGTTACTTCTCACTATGGCCAACCTTATAGGAATCTACTGTAGACTCAGCTTGACCATAATACCTCCCATAGTGGGATATTATAGAGTAGTTTCATGCAACCATATGCAATGGCAATTAGGCATATCGATGACATGTCATAATACTAGGTGAGAAAGAGAAGGTAGTAATATCACATTATTACACCATTTCTAATAAATAGTTGTTATTATGAGGCATACAAAGTAGGAGTAATAAATTGAGTCATCTAAAATATCAATCTACGATACTATGTACTGCTCACTCCGTCCGGTGAAGAGTGTACATCTAGAAATTTTAGGACAAATTATGAAGTTAAGTAAAAAATGCATTGAAAATGTGCAAGTCACCGTCTCTCTTCTATTTAATCACCCAACCCCCAATGAGCTAAGTGCATGTAGAAATTAAGAAGACCATGTGTGTATTGCTATTGGTCTTGAGTACTTTAAAGTGCATTGCAAAGATGGAAGCACACTCTTTTATGAACAAATTTTGAAGCTAGATGTACATTCTTTACCGGACGAAGGGAGTATGAAGTTAGCATCATATAGTAGCATTATATGCATGACATTTGCTATATAGATCGTGGTCGTTGACGTCTTCTAGTCTATATCAACGAGTTCCGGACCATTGCTGCTCCAAGCACCAGTGTTTAATCAACATTGATTCGCTGAGATGGAGGTTCGGTGGCGGCAACAAGCTTTGCTCACAACACGTTATTGATGGATGCAGGAGGAAGAAGACTTCGGCACTTCCAAATTTTTTGATGTATCTTTAAATTTTCTATATGCATGTTTTTTAAGCATTTGTGCACTTAATATATGACCTTTGGCCTTTTCGAAAAAAGAACTTATGACCAGGAGTTCTTAGAATCACTATAATCTTGGAAGGCCTCGACCAAATAGCCTTTTATGGGTGAGTATCGATCCAATAGTTTTTTCACATAAGTCGGGCCTAGAATAAAAACGGGCCACATGCCTGCCGGAAATCAGATAGACAGACGGTTCATTTCCGTCACAACAACATAGGTTTTAGGAACTCCCTATATGAATCCCTGTGCGTTAAGTTGTTGGCCACTCGCGTAGGGCGTCGCCAAGTGGGCCAGCCCAGCAGCAAGGCCTTGTAGTGACTACACCGTAGCGATTTGATTTTTTCTATTATTTTATTAAAATATTAATATATTTTGAAAATTGGTAAAATATTACGAAATTTTCAAAAAATATATTTTCAAAAACGTTTTTGGAAATTCTGAACAAATTTTGAATTTCCAAATAAATTTTCAAACTCTAAAACATTTTTTGAAATTTCTTGAACAACTTTTCAAAATCCTGCATAATTTTCGAAAACAATAAAATTTACCAATTTTTAACAGAATTTGAAAATCCCAAAACATTTCTGAACAAATTTGATTTTTTGGAACTTTTTTTGAAAAAATAATAAACCTGAAAAATGAAAGACTAATAATAATAAAAGTAAAACCTGAAAAAACAGTTTTTCTTTCAAAATGAAAGATTCTAGAATGTTCCTAAAGCCATTAGTAAATCAAATAGCCAGTTACACTAAGTTGCTAAAATGGGCTGACCCGTCCAGAGTGCTGCCCTGTGCAAAAGGCACCTATTTGACACATTCCTAGGTTTTGTGGAGATTCTCAAGAAAAGAACATAGCCCTTTTGTTGATTTGGGAACACTTTGAAAAAGCTCCTTACATTATTTTTTATAGATATAGAAAGCTTAGAAAATGTTTTTTTTTCAGAAACACCGGGAAATAGCTAGCTGATATGAACACCTGGATATATACAATATGTTTAGGACGGGTGGAATATTTATAGTGTCCGTTTTATTAGAGAATTTTTATATAATTAATACTTGAATATGACAACTAAATAATACTTGGATATATAACTACGGAAAATATACAGAGAGAACTTTTCCTCATTTCTCACTGTGCACGTCGTCTTCCGACGTCCTCCCGACCATATGATCAGAGAATCAACTGCATGGGCAGCTAATTGTACGAAGTTTAGGATAACGAGAACAACAAGATAAAAGAATGTTCTACGCACTAAACTGCCTGCCTGATTCACAATCCATTTTCACCATTTACTTAGAAACCACTTGGATATGTATTGACAAACTTCTTTTTTTACTCTAAAATTGCCACTACACAGTAAATGAAGTTGTCATTGTATTCGTGTCAAAGTTGCCACTGGGTTGTTATTAAAATTATCATGTTGCAGTTTTGACACTGATACAATGACAACATACCCCCTCCACATAATTTAATCATGCTCTAACCATTGATTCGTCCATAGTCTTGTTGATTCCTTGTGCAAACAGGATTGTAATGACCAAGGTTAATTAATGGAGCTTCAGTTTTGCAAAAAGTCTTGTTGTGCATACAATAAAAGCATGATTAGAGCATGATTAAT
Source organism: Triticum urartu (assembly GCF_056163025.1). Classification (NCBI taxonomy): domain Eukaryota; kingdom Viridiplantae; phylum Streptophyta; class Magnoliopsida; order Poales; family Poaceae; genus Triticum; species Triticum urartu. The sequence continues at coordinate 162,131,418 of NC_141878.1, read as the reverse complement.
AATATAGCTAGTTGTATGAACATGTCATGTCATCAAGAGTTAGCTTATTAATTGGTCATACAATAAAGCAGGCTATAATATTGGCTATAAGCTCACATCTTTTTTCACTTTCTCTTTAATATCTCTTTTCTCTCATTAAATACTTTTGCCTAGAAGCATGCATAAAGCATGACTCTTGCATGAGAGCCCATTTTTTCATTTTTTTCCTTATCTCTCTTCTTCACATAGGCAAAAGTGCCATGTAAGCGGGCTTATAGCCCACTATTATACTTGCTCTTAATAATATAGCGAGCTGCTAGCTATATGGTCTTGCAACATTATCTATAGACAAGCTTATAGCCGGCAAGTTCAATAGTTACATATAAATATGTACTATTTTTTTGATACATGGCCCATCTCATTCTCTCGCAACATGCCTAGGAGCGCGTGCTGCAATGTAATCAGTAGCTCGTTTCCCTTCTCTCTTCTTCAACTCATCAAAAATATAGTACTATTTAAAAAGGTTTAGAACCCACCTACGTCATTCTATTGTACTTGCTCTAGCAGGTTTATAGCCCTCTTACATGGCAATTTTGCTTATGTGAAGAAAAGAGACATAAAAAAGTAAGAGAAGTGGCAAGAGCCTAGCTATATGCGTGCTTCTAGACAGATGCAATATAATGTGAAGAAAGAGATTGGAAGAAACTGAGAAAAAATAATCTTATATCTAACCTTGTTGTATGAATGAATATATGTGTTTCCTGTATGACATCATTTTACAGTCAGCAGTTGGCTATATTATTAACCATGCTCTAAGAGCAACTCCAAAGGGCCGACCCATTTCGTCCGCCTGCGTCCGTTTTGGTCGGCGCGGACAAAAGTGGCGGCCCAACGCGCCGAGCCAAACCCAAATCACGTCGGCGTCGCGTCCGCGCCGACGCATTTACGGCCCAAATTTGCGCCCCAAATGCGTTGGCACGGACGCCGAACGGACGCTTCGCGCGCCTTCTCGCTATCCACCGCGTCCTCATATGGCAGCCGTCCAACTACCCGCTGCCCACGCAGTCAGCTTAATTTATAACGACGGGCCCACGCGTCAGTGACGGCGCTCGTCCTTTTTTAAGTCGACCGTGCGGCGGGGTCGTCCTCATCCATACTCGCCGTCCACATCTGCCCACCTTTGCTCCCTCGTCGCCGGCAAACCCTAGCCACCACAACCACAGCGAGATGGGCCTCTTCTCCGGTGCCAGCGGCAGCAAGGCCAAGGGCAAGTCCCCTGCCACCCCTTTCCCCTCCGAGTTCCTCCCACCTCCGCCGGCGCCTCGCCGGCAGAGGCAGAGCGTCAGCGTGCCAGTGCACCAGGCAGAGTGGCACTGGCAGAACCGCCGGCCTCTGCCGTATCCGAACGTGACGCTGCCGCACGACTGGCATCTGGATCCAGATAGGATCCCAGTGCCGGCGGCGCCGCGGACGGCTCGTGCTCACGCGGAGGAGGTGCGGCGCCGGCGGGCGCTGCTGACACCTGACACCGGAGCAGCGCCTCGACAAGGCCTACGCAGCCGACTCGCCCAACTGGCCAAGGTGGTTCGCCTTCGAGCACGAGGAGGCGAGGCGATGGGGCATGCGCGAGGAGGCGAAGCGGCGGGGCGTCGCGGCGAGTACGAGGAGATGCTCGAGCGCGACCTCGAGGAGGAGTAGCGCGAGGCCGAGGAGGAGGCGCGCCAGGCCGGGCTGCACAGGCGGCCGCACCCCCCCTCCCCCCGCCCCGGCACTGCCTGCGCCGGCACAACCCGACATGGCGGCGCTCTGGAACACGGCGTTCGCCTGGGTCGGGCCGGTGCCGACGCTCATCGACCTCACGGACCCCGAGGACGACAACGACGACGCCTAGGGCAACACGCCGCCTCGTAGTTTAGGCTGTTTTTTTAAATGCAAATGTGTGGACGCGTGGACTCTCGCCGGCCTTCGTGGCCGGCTTTAATGTTTAATTAATATTGTTTCTCTTTTTTTTAAATATGCATGCATTCATTTTTTTGACGCCGTTAAAATAGGTATCGGCCAGCGTTGGGCGCAGGCGCCGACCCAAATGCCGAAGCGGGCATCTGTGTCCGTCTGACCGATCCAAACGAACAAAAAACGGATAAAATCGCCGTCCGTTTGGGTCGGCCCGTTGGAGTTGCTCTAATCCACACAAAGAAAACATTCATGGTCCGAATGCACCCGCGTGGCATCCGTGTCTTGTGAAGTTACTCCGACAAGTGTATTTCGTGCCTGACGCAAATCACGCAAGATTTGAGAGTACGCAAAGCATCGAGATCGTCGCCATGAGTCAACAAAAGGACAACTTGGCTACAGTCTAAAGAAAGCATGGGCGCCGGTAATCCGGCATTACACCGCGTGCAGGCAGACAAATCGTCTTCATCAGCGGAGCCCCGTTAGGGCATATACAATGGTGCTATCTTAAGAGTGCCACGTAGGATAAATGATGAGGTGGAGAAGAGAGAACTCATAAGAGAAGGCTTATCTTCTCTTATTTAAGATAAAACAAGAGATGATCTCTTAGCATAATATGTCTCACCATATTTTTAGGAATTGCTAATTATTGAAGATAAGATTAAGAGATGACCCATTATAAACATTTTTCTTTATCATCTCTAAATTACATGCAAAACTTAAAATAAAACTATCTTATCAACCATTATACATACCCTTAGTAATAATACCCCCATGTCTCCTGTCTCTCGGAGGGTCGATCTCGAGGCGCGAACGGCAGGAAGTAGGAACACAGCAAAGAACCACGCGGTGTGGCAACTGGCAAGGGCCTCTTCTACAGCCAAGTGCAACATCGACAAGAAGCAAACAAGTAAACAAGCGAAAGAATCGGGAATGGCGTCGCGACCGTGGTACTCAGGCGTCAAATTTATGAGAAGGAAAACCGATCACCACACGCAGGACCGTCACGAACTCACGATCCAGACGCGAGCGAGAGAAGAGAGGAGGCGGCACATACCGGAGCCGCCGGGAGCGGCCGGAGGCGGCGGGGCTTGCGTGCCGTTGCCGTTGGCGGAGGTGGACGACGGCTTCTCGCCTGGCCCTGCCATGGCCGGATCAGGCGCGCCAAGTGCGCGCAGGTGGAGCAGAGCGAATCAGCTAGCACGATGACGGCTGGGCGCTGGATCGGATGTGTGCAGCTGATGCACGAGAGCGGCGTGCGTGCTATTATATAGAGCTGTGTCGAAGTCGCCCTTAGCCGCCGGCATGGGCGCGTGGCTGATGTCCCGTTGGCGCGCAAGTCACACGTGCCGCTGTCTTCGACCGGTGTTCTTTTTTCCCCTTCTGACGGTGGTGATTCGCCCTCGATGGACCAATTCGCAGCCAGGCTCCTACGGGTCGACGCCGTGGAACGGTGAAAAGTGCGACGTGCATGTTGAAGTACTACTTGGACAGGACCGGTTCACGGGATTAGCATCAGCCGCGCCCGCGTGTTCAACGGCCAGCCATGCCCGGCGGACACGTCCGGACTAGCTGCCGCTGCTATTGACAATAGCTCCGCAGTTTTCTTTTTCAGAGTATATAATTCACACATATGAACACACAACTTAGGGCATCACCGCTTAAGCACCGGTCCTTAATTTTTATTAAGCCCACAACTCTCAAAATAATTATAGAAAATAACACAATTCAAGCACATCCAGACTATACAATGTGATGATTATCAAGTTGCAACATTGACTCAATAAAAGAATTGATCAACATGTAGAGCAACAGGAAGCAAAACTCATGATGTCAATGGTGTGCAAGCCAGGTGGCCACCTTCTCTTCATTTGTGCAATTGCATCGTAAAACTTCATGACCGAGTTGAAGATCGTGTACCATCGATGGGTTAGCGACTTCACATTGCGATCATGAATCATTTGCAAGTCGTAGCGCGCGAAGTGATTTGGCTCATGAAACAAAGCATGCACGTTATGCCAAAACGTAGAGCCCCCTTGCCTCATGCCCACAAAGTCCGTAGACCTTCCACACGTCACACATCAGCTCATCCTCCATCACCAAGTACCCTACCATCATGTTTTACTCTAGAAAACAACAAAAATGTATTAAAAAAAGCTCAATGACATCTGACCGAATACCTGTTGGCCGGGCGTGGTGTCTACCATGGATGGCGTCAACAGGGGGCGGAGAGTACCTGGCTGCAGACGAATCCTAGATGAATGGCGGCGTAGTCCAAGGCGGGCAGGACCGTGGACGGGGACAGCAGACGTCTGACAATGCCTTGACGGCCAGAGAGGTATTGTTGCGATGGACGCGGAGGTGGAAAAATTAATGTATGAATCTATGTGTTAGTTAAGTTCTTGAGACCATCTTATATACTATGTGACATACAAAGCAATTTTTTTGAAAGAAAGACTGTAGGGGAACCCCCTATAGTATAATTGGTGCAACAAACCCAACTTGCAAGTACCATGCCTTGAACCTGGGTGGGTGGGAAGGCATCAGCCCCTTCCCGCCATGAAGCAATTATTCGTCGTAGTCAGTCATGGAAATGGATGACAATGGGTTTGTCTGACACAGGGACTTAGGAAAAATGGCTTGAACGGTTTGAAGAATGCTCAGTGATGCTTGTAGTGTAAAGGAGAAGCTTATTACGATGTGGTCTGATGGATCTGCCTGAATAGTGCCGACTGCCCAAACCCTCGCTCTCTACATGTCGTCGAATTTCTCGGGACGTCTGGTTGGTTCCTAGGCCCGGCTTAGAAGGGTCTGTGTAGGATCGAAAGTATGTCTAGAAGGGGGGTGATTAGACTACTTGACCAAATAAAACTTATCCTTTTTGCAATTTTAGTTCTTGGCAGATTTTAGCAACTTTGGACAAGTCAAGCAATCTTAACACAATTCAAGCGAACATGCAAAGAGTATATGAGCAGCGGAAAGTAAAGCGTGCAACTTGCAAGAATGTAAAGAGAAGGGTTTGGAGGATTCAAACGCAATAGGAGACACGGATGTTTTTGTCATGGTTCCGATAGGTGGTGCTATCGTACATCCACGTTGATGGAGACTTCAACCCACGAAGGATAATGGCTGTGCGAGTCCACGGAGGGCTCTACCCACGAAGGGTCCACGAAGAAGCAACCTTGTCTATCCCACCATGGCCGTCGCCCACGAAGGACTTGCCTCACTAGGGTAGATCTTCATGAAGTAGGCAATCTCCTTGCCCTTACAAACTCCTTGGTTCAACTCCACAATCTTGTCGGAGGCTCCCAAGTGACACCTAGCCAATCTAGGAGACACCACTCTTCAAGAAGTAACAAATGGTGTGTTGATGATGAACTCCTTGCTCTTGTGCTTCAAAGATAGTCTCCCCAACACTCAACTCTCCCTCTCACAGGCAATGGATTTGGTGGAAAGAAGATTTGAGTGGAAAGCAACTTGGGAAGGCTAGAGATCAAGATTCATATGGTAAGAATGGAATATCTTGGCCTCAACACAAGTGTAGGCGGTTCTCTCTCAGAAAAGGTAAGTTGGAAGTGTAGGTTCGTTCTGATGGCTCTCTCCACGAATAAAGAGGAGGTGGAGGGGTATATATAGCCTCCACACAAAATCTAACCATTACACACAACTTGCCAATCTCAGTGGGACCGAATTGATAAACTCGATCGGACCGATTCAGCAAATCTAGTGACCGTTAGGATTTTCGATGGGACCGACATGCAACTCGGTAGGACCGATATGGTCAGGGTTAGGGCATAACGTAATCTCGGTGAGACCGATTACACAAACTCGGTGAGACCGATTTTGGTAATAAGCTAACCAGAGAGTTGGTCAGGTAAACTCGGTGGGACCGATTCGCTCATTTCGGTGAGACCGAAATGTTACGAAAGGAAAATAGAGAGTTTACATTGCAATCTCGGTGGGACCGAAACATTACGAAGGGAAACGGAGAGATTACAATCCCATCTCGGTGAGACCGATTTGCCTAGGGTTTGTGGCAGTGGCTATGACATCTGAACTCGGTGGCGCCAGATAGAAAGAATCGGTGGGGCCGAGTTTGACTTTTGGTTTAGGTCATATGTGTAGGGGAACGTAGTAATTTCAAAATTTTCCTACGCACACGCAAGATCATGGTGATGCATAGAAACGAGAGGGGAGAGTGTTGTCCATGTACCCTCGTAGACCGAAAGCGGAAGCGTTAGCACAACACGGTTGATGTAGTCGTACGTCTTCACGATCCGAACGATCCAAGTACCGAACGCACGACACCTCCGAGTTCAGCACACGTTCAGCTCAATGACGTCCCGCGAACTCCGATCTAGCAGAGCTTCACGGGAGAGTTCCGCCAACACGACGGCGTGGTGACGGTGATGATGTTGCTACGGACGCAGGGCTTCGCCTAAGCACCGCGACGATATGACCGAGGTGGAATATGGTGGAGGGGGGCACCGCACACGGCTGGGAGAGATCAACTGATCAACTTGTGTGTCTAGAGGTGCCCCTGCCCCTGTATATAAAGGAGCAAGGGGGGAGGCCAGCCGGCCCTCTATGGGCGCGCCAGGAGGAGGAGTCCTCCTCCTAGTAGGAGTAGGACTCCCCTTTCCTACTCCTACTAGGAGGAGGAAAGGAAGGAGGAGAAGGAGAAGGAAGGAGAAGGAGGAAAAGGAGGAAAGGGGGGCCGGCCCCCTAGTCCAATTCGGTTTGGGCTAGGGGGCCGCGTGCCCTGCCTCCTCTCTTCCACCAATTCGTATTCCCGTAACTCCCCGGTACCCCCGAAAATACCCGAATCACTCGGAACCTTTCCGATGTCCGAATATAGTCGTCCAATATATCGATCTTTACGTCTCGACCATTTCGAGACTCCTCGTCATGTCCCCGATCTCATCAGGGACTCCAAACTACCTTCGGTACATCAAATCACATAAACTCATAATACAATCGTCACCGAAACTTTAAGCGTGCGGACCCTACGGGTTCGAGAACTATGTAGACATGACTGAGACATGTCTCCGGTCAATAACCAATAGCGGAACCTGGATGCTCATATTGGCTCCCACATATTCTACGAAGATCTTTATCAATCAGAACGCATAACAACATACGTTGTTCCCTTTGTCATCGGTATGTTACTTGCCCGAGATTTGATCGTCGGTATCTCAATACCTAGTTCAATCTCGTTACCGGCAAGTCTCTTTACTCGTTCCGTAATACATCATCCCGTAACTAACTCATTAGTTGCAATGCTTGCAAGGCTTAAGTGATGTGCATTACCGAGAGGGCCCAGAGATACCTCTCCGACAATCGGAGTGACAAATCCTAATCTCGAAATACGCCAACCCAATAAGTACCTTCGTAGACACCTGTAGAGCACCTTTATAATCACCCAGTTACGTTGTGACGTTTGGTAGCACACAAAGTGTTCCTCTGGTAAACGGGAGTTGCATAATCTCATAGTCATAGGAACATGTATAAGTCATGAAGAAAGCAATAGCAACAAACTAAACGATGAAGTGCTATGCTAACGGAATGGGTCAAGTCAATCACATCATTCTCCTAATGATGTGATCCCGTTAATCAAATGACAACTCATGTCTATGGTTAGGAAACATAACCATCTTTGATCAACGAGCTAGTCAAGTAGAGGCATACTAGTGACACTCTGTTTGTCTATGTATTCACACATGTATTATGTTTCCGGTTAATACAATTCTAGCATGAATAATAAACATTTATCATGATATAAGGAAATAAATAATAACTTTATTATTGCCTCTAGGGCATATTTCCTTTAATATGTGGATGTGAGAAAGTAGTTGAGGGCTTTGGAGCATATCACTAAGCATTTTGAGCAAGAGCCTCATTATGCAACACCTCATCCCTCCTTGATAGTATTGGCTTTTCCTATAGACTCAATGTGATCTTGGATCACTAAAATAGAAAATGCAGAGTCTTGACCTTTGAGCTTGAGCCAATCCTTTTGTCCTTAGCATTTTGAGGGGTCCACTTTTCTCATCCATGCCATGCCAATCATTGAGCTTTCCTGAAATATTAATCTTGAAATAGTATTAGCTCAATGAGCTATATGTTGTTAGGAATTACCAAAACCACCTAGGGATAGTTGTACTTTCAATCTCCCCCTTTTTGGTAATTGATGACAACATATAGATCAAAGCTTCGACAAATGATAATAAGAGTGAAAAACATTGTCGCTTTGAGAAGTATGTGAAAAGCAAGAGCTCCCCCTAAATTTGTGCATAGTTTAAGATTTGCTTTGGACTGCAAATGCACAATGAGTTAGGATCATGGGTTACTCTTCCATGTCACATACATCTTGGTGGAGCGCTCAAAATGATAATAATTAAATACATGCACTCATCACCAAGCAAAGTGAATGATCATATGGGGATATAAAAGGATAATGTCATCCAACAAGCATTAAGGTAGCATATGATCAAACACATGATCATCCAAGTATCACACAAAAGCATAAAGTATCTCAAACAAACAAATAACAAATTTCAACCACCAAACAACAAGAGAGAACAAAGAGCAACACTCTCTCTCGAAGCCTATGATCTATACATTTTATCCCCCTTTGGCAACAAGTTACCAAAAAGTTCATAAAAATGCATAGTGCTAGATCGACTCTCAGGCTTGGTCTTCAGGTGGTGGTGTAGATAAAACTCCAAGGACGAAGGCATCAGTTGATGTAGATGGAGCTGGTGGAGTGGGTGCTGGAGCTGGTGGCACTGAAGCTGTAGCTGGTGCAGATGAAGTTGCTCTGGTGTCTGTAATTGGCACTGCAGCAGATCTCTGTCCTCTGGGCACTCTAGAAAAAGCATCAGTGGTAGACTTGCCCTTCTTCTCCTACACTTCATCCTGAAGTTGCTCAACAACTGACTGTATCTCTGTGACCTTCACATCTAAATCATAGAACTTCTGCTCCATGATCCTCTCCAAGCTCTCCTGGTTTTAAGTCAGGGTGGCCAATCCCTTCTCAATCCTCAGAGTGGAGGCAATCAAGTAGCCAAGCTGATCTTGCTTGCTCTTCAGAAGATACTGAGATGCCTCATCAATGGTTGGCATCTTTGCAGCCTTTTTAGTCCTTGCCTTCTCCCTCTTTGCTTGTGCTTTCACAAAAGATGGTTCATTCTCATCCATTACCACAATGTTTTCCTCAAAGTCTGGGTAGATGGGCATATGATCCTTGTCCAAGAGATATGTGCCAGTGCCCATCTTGGAGTTGATTATCTCCTGGATCTGTGGGGCATACCCACAAATTCTCTTCTGATCTGCAGCTGTTCTCTTTATAGTTTCCACAATTAGGCTCATGACTTTGAACTTTTGAGGCACATCAAATATGTGAAGCAGGTTAATTGCATGGCCTCTGATCATCTTGTGATCACCTGACTTTGGCAATAGAGTGTGCCTGAGGATCCAATTGATTGTTGGCAAACCTGACAAAAGGTAATGTACTGATCCAAATTTGTGTGTCTCAAGAGCAGCATCTAGGATCTCTCTGTACATATGTGCCATGATGTTGTGATCCTTCTTCTTCTTGGCATAGACATCCAAGTCATATTCATTCTCCTTAGGAGCATTGATCAATTTTGCCCATTCTTCAACCGTTGACTGGTACCTAGTACCTTCAGACATCCAGACAATCCTTCCATCTGGGTAGAAATGAGCTGTGGAGTAGAACTGCATAATAAGCTCATCATTCCACTCTGTGAGCTTCTGCCCACAAAAGTCCTCTACTCCACAAGACTTGAAACTATCATAGACTCCAGGATAGTGTTCTTCATTTTCCCTGATGTACTCCCAGTCCACCCATCTCATATCACAGACTATAGGCTTCTTGTCAAGCAACACTGTCTCATAGAAGTCCTATTGTTCCTTTGCATGTAACATGTAGTCCACATCAGTTCTTCTCCTGACTGCATAGGGATCAGTCAATCTCCACTGTCCGAGTCCTGCATCCTTCCTGAGCTTCATGTCCTCAACTACTGGATGAGCATCATTGTGATCTGGAATTTTGGGCTTCAACTTCCTAAAGACATGTGACTCATCATCTTCTTCTTCTATAGCAGCTTCAAGCACTGGGGCCTTGTTCTTCTCTGCAGCTGGAATATTTCTTGTACTCCTCTTGGGTGCAGCTTTGGGTTTTGGAGCAGCTGCCTTGGGAGCTTCTTTGGGCTTAGATGGAGCAACCCCTGATCTTATAACATCTCTGTCGTGGTGGGCGCACGACAGATGCCAAGGGATGGCTAAAGAGAGGAGGATGCTCGAGGGCGCTGGTGGACTCCAGAGGCGAGGTTGACATGAGCGAGCACGGGATGTCGTGGTTCTAACTCTGACAGTGATGTAGGGGGGTATGTATGGAGAGGCTAGATCTTAGCTATGGAGGAGTTGTAAGCACACGAGGATTACGAGTTTAGGCCCTTCTCGGAGGAAGTAACAGCCCTATGTCTCGGTGCCCGGAGGCGGTCGACTGAATTATGTGTGTATGAATAACAGGGGTGCCAACCCCTGATACTGAGGAGGGGGTGGCTTATATAGAGTTCGCCAGGCCCCTCCAGCCCTCAGTAATGCAAGGTTTAAAGTACATTAAGATTGGGGGTTACTGGTAACGCCCCCAATAAAGTGCTATGATGACCATAAAAGCTACTTAATGACCGTCCGTTTGCGTGCAGGGTGACTTTAGATCTCCTGGCAGTCGAGTGGTTGGAATTTGGTCGAGTGATTGCTTCGTGGTCGAGTGTCTTGAATCTATCGAGTGGGATACCTCCAAGTCGATTGAAAGGTGACTTCTTCTAGGGATGTCCTTGGGTAGGGTACTTAGGACAGGTCCATGCCCCTATCCTAGGTACATAGCTTCATCATTAGCCCCCGAATGGATCGAGGTTCGAGTGGGGAAGGAGTTGGGGATCTTTCCGACTGGTTCTTCATGTTATATGAACGTCTTGTTTTGGATCAATTGTCACGGATGACGTCGTCAGCTTCTTTCAGTCGCCTTGATCCATTCTTGGCCTCTTGTCGAGTGAATTTCTTTACTTGTGAAGTTCCGAGTGACAGTGTGAAAGGGATCTTCTGTTTGACGAGTTGTTCTGTGGCCCGCGGATTTTGCGGAATTTGAATTTCGGGAAGCGCGCGGGACGGGGGCGGCCGCAGTAATCAGATGGGATAGGATGGAAGCTCCTCGATCCCCACGCAACCTTTTTCGCCACGTACTGCGCGCGCGCCTGTTGCGGGATTTGACGGGATTGCTTGGGCCTACCAGTCAGCCACTCGGAAGCGACCTCTTATAAGCTGCCGGCTCGGGACCCCCGAACAGTGCGCCTTCACTTTTCCCCCTTCCTTCACAAGATCCTCCGCCACCTCCGCTCCCACCTTGGTGCCGTAGGTCTGTTCGAGCTTCGCCGGCGACGATGGTGAAGGAGAAGACGTCGGCTCTGGAGCGCGCGAAGAAGGTGGCGGTGCAGGGGAAGGGGAAGAAGTCCGCTCGGGGCGGATCTTCCTCGAGGACTGCTCTGCCCAAGGATTGGATCCAGGGCGACTGGATGCCGTCGGTGATTCGGCAGGATGATCTCGATGATCTGGTCGAGGGGGGATTCATTCCCCATGAATCTGCGCGCCTCCCGGGGAAAGAAGTCGAACCCCAGCCTCTTGATGGTGAGTGCGTCCTCCTCGCCACCCATATCGATCGTGGATTCTCTCTGCCTCTATAACGCCCTCGATGCGGCTATATCTCCCACGTGTTGAGGCACGACTTAGAGGCATAACCGCATTGAAAGCAATGTCGCAAGTCAGGAAATCATCACACATCCCATGTACATAAATAATATAAAGGGGAGGTACATAGTTGGCTTACACTCGCCACGTCACATCAAAGTACATAAATAACATCCATCATACAAATCACTCATGGCCTGACTACGGTGCCAAAATAGAAAAGACCCCCAACATGCGACAAGGCCCTGAATCGATAACCCCAACTAGGCACCACTACTGATCGTCGGGAAAGGAAACATAATAACGCTGAGAGTCCTCGTCGAACTCCCACTTGAGCTCGTACTCGTCACCTGGAGCGGAATCACCTGGACCTGCATCTGGAATTATAGTATCTGTGAGCCACAGGGACTCAGCAATCTCGCACCCTCGCGATCAAAACTATTTAAGCTTATAGGAAGGATAAGGCAAGTATGTGGAGCTGCAGCAAGCGACTAGCATATGTGGTGGCTAACTTATACGCAAAAGAGAGCGAGAAGAGGAGGCAAGGCGCGAGTGAGAATCTAGAGGAACAACCTGCGCAAGCATTACTCCAACACCGTGTCCACTTCCCGGACTCCGCCGAGAAGAGGCCATCACGGCAACACACTCAGTTGATTCATTTTAATTAATTAAGATTCAAGTTATCTACAACCGGACATTAACAAATTCCCATCTGCCCATAACCGCGGGCACGGCTTTCGAAAGTTCAATCCCTGCAGGGGAGTTCCAACTTAGCCCATAACAAGCTCTCACGGTCAACGAAGGAATAGACCTCCTCCCAAGACGTTCCGATCAGACTCGGTATCTCGGTAACTCAAGACACTTCGACAGGTTAAAACAAGACCAGCAACACCGCCCGAATGTGCCGACAAATCCCGATAGGAGCTGCACATATCTCTTTCTCAGGGCACACTCAGATTGTCTTAGGTACGGGTAGGCCAGCCCAGAGTTGCCCCTGGTGGCCACCGGTAGCTGACAGGTGGACCAACACTCAGAGGAGCACTGGCCCGGGGGGATTAAAATAAGATGACCCTTGAGTCTGCAGAACCCAAGGGAAAGAAAAGGGGTAGGCGGCAAATGGTAAAACCAAGGTTGGGCATTGCTGGAAAAACTTTAATCAAGGCGAAATATCAAGGGGTTCCCATTATAACCCAACCGCGTAAGGAACGCAAAATCCGGGAACATAACACCGATATGACGGAAACTAGGGCGGCAAGAGTGGAACAAAACACTAGGCGAGAGGCCGAGCCTTCCACCCTTTACCAAGTATATAGATGCATTAAGATAACATAGCAATATAGTGATATCCCAACAAGCAAATAAAAGATGTTCCAATAGGAACGACTCCAATCTTCACCTGCAACTAGCAACGCTATAAGAGGGGCTGAGCAAAGCGGTAACATAGCCAATCAACGGTTTGCTAGGACAATGGTAGGTTAGAGGTTCAATCATGCAATTGGGAGGCTGACAAGCAAGTGGTAGGCATCATAGCAGTGGCAAAGCAAAAGAGCGAGCAAACTAGCATAGCAAAGATAGTAGTGATTTCGAGGGTATGATCATCTTGCCTGCACAGTTGTCAAAGCTGACTGGATCCTCACAAGCAAACTCAACGGGCTCCTCGGTAGCGAACTCGTCTCCCGGCTCTACCCAAACAAGACAAACAAGCAACAAGGATACAATCAACCACGTGCAAGACCAAGCAATATGATGAAATGATGATATGCTATGCGGGATGCGATGCGGGATGCAAAATGCAAGATATGACAGGAAATGCATGAACCTGGCCTCAACTTGGAATTCCAAGGGTGCCACTGGATAGAGGTGATGAAATCGCTTGAAAACGATATAAAGATCAATGGAATCGGAGTTACGGTTTGGAAATGGCAAGCGTTTTAAGATATGACACCGGTCTGCGATTTACAGCAAGTAGGCATATAAATGCAACGAAATGAACATGCTACAGCCACCAAACATGAACACAAAATACATGGCAGTGATGTACACAAGATTCTTAACAAAACACTAGCACTGAGCCATAGGCAAATTCATCCATTAAGGGGTTCAAACAAGCATGGCAAAAATGAATATGCAAAACAGATTCCAGACTTAGTGAAATTAACACTAGCCTGAAATTTCAGATCACGATGCTCTCTTTGGAGCAGCAAAACAACATGATAAATGACCTGAACATGACAAGTAAGAAAATGGCATGGAGCTACTCAACAAGCTTAACAAAACACCCAAAGTGACCTGGGGTCAAAAGGGTTCACAAAATACCCTACCGAGCTCACGAACATAGCTCGAACACAATCAGTTTTCAGACTTAGTGAAAACTGAGACATGCAGAAATTTAACTCACGAAGGCATGTAAACGAGCTCGATGCACTCACCATGGTGCAAGTCATAGCAAGGCAAGCATATAACCAGCAAGAAGGCACAATATTCTAGCTACACATGGCAAGAACAAAGGCATAGCATGCACGGAACACTAACGGTAGCATCGGCAAAATCGCAAACAAGTTGACGATCTGCCCAGATTAACAACGAAGCAAAAGTTGAGCTCGATTGAGTCAACCTAGGGCACTCCACATATGAAAACAAAGACATGGATGGATAGAGCATAACATAAATATCAAAACTCCCTTACTGATCATCCTCAAAATAGGCACGGATCACTAGGAAACAAGCTGGACATATGGCATCATGAACTAAAATATCCCAGACTTGGTGAAAATCACTAAGTCCCTGAAATCAGCAATCTCAGGTACCTCTCTTCGCAAGCTTGCACAAGACAATACACACATCCTAAAAATTCATGGGTGGCACCTCTGGAAAGAAGACAAAATGCTAAACAATTCATCCCAAAGGGGCACAGGCATATCATGCACGGATTAAACATGGCAAAAATGACAAAAGTGCATGATGAACTAACGGATCTGCAATTTAACTCACGAAGCCTCCTTCTAACAGTATTTAGAGCATCAAGATGAGCTCAAATGAAAATGATGCAATGGAATGAAATGATGTACATGTCGAGACGAAGATTTTGATATATTATACGCCCAAAACGGAGCTACGGTTGCGGAGATACGAGCAATCAAAGTAGGCACAAAAATCTGGGGGGAGAAGGAGAAAGTCAACCGTCAGATCCAGATTCAGATCTAGGGTTTCGGCGGCACGGATCCCGAGGCTCGCTGGAAACACTGTAGCAGCCGGAGAAGGACGCTGGAGGAGAGGAGGGGCTCGCCCGGGGCGGCGCCGGCGTGGAGGCGGGCGGCGCGGCGCCGGTGCTCCCGGGCGGCGAGGGGAGCCGCGGGCGGCGGCGCGGAGGCGGCGGTGGTCCGCCGCGGCGGCGCCGGCGGCCGACCGCGGGGAAGAGGCGGCGAGGCGACGCGAGGGCGGCGGCAGGGAGACGCGGGCCTCGGGGGCCGGCTGCGGGCCTCCCGGGCCTGGCGGCGGCGAAGTGGGCGCGCGCCCACGTGGCGGCGCGCGATTGGCTGGCGGTGGCGGGGCGGACGGTGTCCGTCTGATCCGGACACGTCCGTCGGCGGGGGGTTTGATCTGTTTTTTTTTAAAAACGAGGAGGACGGGGAGGAAGACGAGATCCGAAATGGGGGGTGTATATATAGGCATAGAGGGAGCTAGGAGAGTCCAAATGAGGTGCGGTTTTCGCCCACGCGATCGTGATCGAACGCTCTAGGACATGGAGCAGAGTTTGGTGGGTTTTGGGCCAAATTTGGAGGGTGTTGGGCTGCAACACACACGAGGCCTTTTCGGTCCCTCGGTTAACCGTTGGAGTATCAAACGAAGTCCAAATGATACGAAACTTGACAGGCGGTCTACCGATAGTAAACCCAGGCCGCATGGCAAGTCTCGGTCCAATCCGGAAATGTTTAATCCCCACACACGAAAGAACGCTAGAAAAGGCCACCGGAGGAAAACGAAGCGCCGGAATGCAAAATGGACAACGGGGAAAATGCTCGGATGCATGAGATGAACATGTATGCAAATGCAATGCACGTGATGACATGATAAGAGATGCACGGAAAAGAAAACAACACACGGAGACAAAGACCCGAACCCGAGAAATAAATATAAGTTAATGCCGGAAACGGCAAGAGTTGGATACAAATATGGAAAGTATATCTGGGGCGTTACAGCCTCCTCATCCTTTTTTCCGGAGCTTCTTGAACTTCTTCGGAGCGCAGCTCCATCACTTTACTCCCAATTCTATTGTGTATCTTGCTGCTTTCGTTTCCTTGTGTGAAAACTTCTTGGGTTGCCGCCCCCATTGGGGACTCTTCAAGCACATCTTCACTTGCCGCTCTCAGTCGGTCAAGAAGGCCAAGTCGAGTGACGAACGGACGCAGGTGATCCAGCTGTGCGGGGGCCTGGCGATCCAGATGAGGGGAAAAAGTTCCTTTCCGTCTATCACTTTTCCCGAGTCAGTCCGTGGGTGGCAGTCGACTTGGTTTTACTGTAAAGACCAGGTGACCCCAGGACAGTTGACTGGGCTTCCCCCTTTTTCTCTGAATCGAGCACAAAAACCTGCCTCTCTGAAAGTGACATTGGAGGAAAAGGCGCAAGTCAAGGTGCTGGTCGGTCGAGTGGTTCAGCTTGTCCGCGAGGGTGTGACTGGCATGGACTTGTTGGAAGTCTTCCTTCAGAGGCGCATCCAACTGCTTCAGGCTCGTGACCACCCGATGTGGCTGTACTCGGGTCTCGAAGACACCACTCGGATTCACCCAGAGGAGGTCACTGACGAGATGTTGGAAGGGTGGCTGTCGAGTATCACAGGGAACAAGGACAACCCCCGAGGAGCCAGGAGGATTCCTCCACTCGACCAAACATACGAAGTGGACAAGGTCTGACCTTGCATTTCCGACTGTGATCTTGCTTTCTTTATTTGTTCTTTTTGGATCAGTCGATTGACTTTTGTCTCATTTGTTGTCCTCTAGGCCACTACTGAGATGTACTCGACACCCAATGGAGCACAGGAGCAGGCCGAGGAAGGAGAGGCGAGCGGAGGCGAAAGTGGAGACGAGGGAGAAGAGTGGGAATCTGACGGCGAAGGAGAGGGGGATGACGACGACGACTCCAGTGAAGAGGAGGAGGAAGAAGTCGAACCTCCCCGCTCGGAACGGCGATCCAAGCTTACACACGACCCTGCGCGAGAACGTGGTAAGGCGACTGTCCCTGTTGGGCAGTCGTCGAAGCGCCCTCGGACCTCATCTCCAGCGCTGACAGAAAAAGCTCCCAAGCACCCACGCGTGACGCCGTCCAAGCCGCCCAAGGCTCTGCCCAAGATGAAGATGACTGTCCCCACCATTTCTGGGTAATAGTAGAATTTTTTTTCCTTTGTCGAACGTGACGGACTCTTGGTTGACTCATTGAATAAGCTGACTGACTTTCGAAATTTGCAGTGCTGCCACCTCGGAGATCTCTGCCAAGGACGATGATCAAGAGATGGAAGACGCTGTTACCTCCAACCCCGGTACGATTACTGATGCTCTGCTTTTAGTCGACTGACGATTTCTTATAATTCCGATCGATTGGATTTTTCTTGTAGCTCCTCATGTCATTGACCTTCCTGATGATGACGACGAAGTGCCGCTGAGGGTGCGAAGGAACAGGAGGGCGCCGGCTGGCAAGACCCCACAAACTACTCCGGCGCCCGAGGCCGTAGTCCGGGAGGGTGGTGATACCACTCGGGTTTCTATGACCTTCGCTGAACCTCTGACGAGTGTCCGGCCTTCGATGTCGACTGCAAATCCGCCTTTGCTTTTTGCCACACACCACGTCCCTGAGGACCAAGTGGGTGCCGCTAAAGAGGCTATACGCCAGGCGGGGATCATGATGGAGCAAGTGACGGTGGTTCGGGAAGCCAGCCAAGCAGCTTATGACGCGAGCTCAGCTCTTCAGAGCAACGTCCAGGTCAGTCGATTCACCGCTTGTTCTGTTAGGATATGCTATCTGAAGAATCTCTTTTCTGAAGATCTTTATATCTGTACGCCCACTGGGTGTGTCTATTAATCTTTTTGACGAGTGGGGGCACGCTAAGTGCACCCACTGGGTGTAGTCCCCGAGACTACGGTGGACTGCTGGCAGTCGACTGTAGTCTTTATATTGTGTTGCTTTAGCTGAACTTCTTCACTCGGTCTGGTCAGGCCTTGATTTTTTTGGGTCGAACCAGTGGGGGCACGTTGAGTGCACCCACTGGGTGTAGTCCCCGAGACTACTATCGAATGTTTTTGATTCGGCTGTAGTCTTAGAAACGCCATCATTGTCTCTTGGTTACTCGGAAGCAACTTATCTTGGATGTCTGTCGACTGATTTTTTGCAGAAATCCTGCGAACTTGTGGCTCGCTACACTGAGTTGGAGAACAAACAGATCCATCTGAACCTTGACTTGAAGCTTGCTCAGGAGAACTTGCAGAAGGCGAGGGACGAAGCAAAAGGTATGGCTAGTGAGCTTTTGTCGACTTTCCTTTCTTTCTGGCCGTCCTCGATGTTGATCTCACTTGCTGTTTTGCAGACAAAATGGAGGAGGCTCTGAAGAAGAAGGATCAAGACCTTGCCGAAGCGCAGAAGGAGGCCCTGAACAAAATGAAGCTTGCTGAAGAAAAACTGCTTCAGTCGGTACTCTTGAAAAGGAAAACTCCAGGCTGAAAACTGCTCTCGACGCGGCTAATCGAGAGGTCAGCCGTCTGAAGAATGGCAATATAGCTCTGAATGACAAGGAAAGTCAACTGGCAGGGAAGAGGAACGATCTGGAGGCTTATCTCGGTGGACTCGCCAAGAAGCTGTTCGTCATGCTCGAGGGTAATTACTCCGGCCCGACTGACTTGCAGTTACCAAATCTGCGTAGAGCCACTGACTTATCCTTGAATTGTGTTTACAGAATTCTGCCAGAATTTCGAAGAGGAGACCAGTGGAGTGGAGACAGACTTGGACCCCATCAATTCTCTAGTGAAGGACGAGACTGCTATGAACGTGCTCCGACTGGAATCTCATGTTGCCGGCGTTGTTGACTATCTTGCTCGGTTGAAGGTTGCGATGTCACGGATCGACACGTCGCTCTGGCCTAGGACGACGCTTCAGAATGACCTCGAGTCCTTGATGACTCGACTGAATGAAGTCCCAGGTCGAGTGGCGGAATGGAAGAAATCTTCTGCTAGATGTGGCGCTGACGTCGCTCTGTCTCTGGTCCGCGTCCACTGCAAGGAGGCACGAGAAGAAAAGTTGGCCGCCATCCAAGTTGCCAATACCGGGAAGCACAACTTTCAAGACTTCATGGAGACTTTCATTGCTGCTGCCACTCGCATTGCAGACGGGATCGACTTGGACGAGTTCGTCGCCCCTTCCAGTCCTCCGCATGAGGAATAAAAACTTTTATGCTTCACTTTAAATTTGCCTCGGAATGCCGAGTGGATTTTGTAACCGTTAAACTCTGTCGAGCTAAAGGCTCAAGTACTTTGATCTGCGGTCTAGAACCTTTGGATCTTATCTGAACTTGATTTATCGTTGAATATCTTCATGAATTATCTATCGAGTGGAACTTGTTCTTCACTCGAAATAACTTTGTATTTGTGGTGCAACTCCGAAGGAGAAGGTAGCAGTGGATTTGCACCTCGTCGTCCTTGCGGATTGGGATGTGTTTCGTACTTAGGCGAGCACTGGGCTGCAGCTAAGCCTCCGAGTGGAAGGTCTGCTCTCCACTCGGTAGGATTTTAAAAACTTAGGTGAGTACTGGACTGCAGCTAAGCCCCCGAGTGGGAGGTCTGCTCTCCACTCGGTAGGATTTTTTCAAACTTAGGCGAGTACTGGACTGTAGCTAAGCCCCCGAGTGGGAGGTCTGCTCTCCACTCGGTAGGATTTTTTCAAACTTAGGCGAGTACTGGACTGCAGCTAAGCCCCCGAGTGGGAGGTCTGCTCTCCACTCGGTAGGATTTTTTCAAACTTAGGCGAGTACTGGACTGCAGCTAAGCCCCCCTGAGTGGGAGGTCTACTCACCACTCGGTAGGATTTTTAAATACTTAGGCGAGCACTGGACTGCAGCTAAGCCCCCGAGTGGGAGGTCTGCTCTCCACTCGGTAGGATTTTTTCAAACTTAGGCGAGTACTGGACTGCAGCTAAGCCCCCGAGTGGGAGGTCTGCTCTCCACTCGGTAGGATTTTTTCAAACTTAGGCGAGTACTGGACTGCAGCTAAGCCCCCCGAGTGGGAGGTCTGCTCACCACTCGGTAGGATTTTTAAATACTTAGGCGAGCACTGGGCTGCAGCTAAGCCTCCGAGTGGGAGGTTTGCTCTCCACTCGGTAGGATTTTTGAACACTTAGGCGAGCACTGGGCTGCAGCTAAGCCTCCAAGTGGGAGTCTGGCTCACCACTCGATAGGATTTTTAAACACTTAGGCGAGCACTGGGCTGCAGCTAAGCCTCCGAGTGGGAGTCTGGCTCACCACTCGGTAGGATTTTTAAACACTTAGGCGAGCACTGGGCTGCAGCTAAGCCTCCGAGTGGGAGTCTGGCTCACCACTCGGTAGGATTTTTAAACACTTAGGTGAGCACTAGGCTGCAGCTAAGCCTCCGAGTGGGAGTCTGGCTCACCGCTCGGTAGGATTTTAAACACTTAGGCGAGCACTGGGCTGCAGCTAAACCTCCGAGTGGGAGTCTGGCTCGCCACTTGGTAGGATTTTTAAACACTTAGGCGAGCACTGAGCTGCAGCTAAGCCTCCGAGTGGGAGTCTGGCTCACCACTCGGTAGGATTTTTTTTACAAACTTCGGCAAAACGGATTCGCAGCTAAGCCACCCACTGGGGGATTTCACACGCAAACAAAAGCAACAACAATTATAGGAAAATTTGTAACACTCTTGTCTTTGATAAATAGACTACAGAAGTTTTTCTTATTACATCTCATCCGAGTGAGAATTCAAGTGTTAAAGGGGCGGTGCAGTTCTGCATTCCAAGCTCGTGGCTCATCGATCTGGCGATCGACATTGTAAAGGTGATACGCTCCATTGTGGAGGACTCTGGTGACGATGAAGGGACCTTCCCAAGTAGGAGCGAGCTTGTGTGGTTTCTGTTGATCCACTCGGAGGACCAAATCTCCTTCTTGGAAGGCTCGACTCTTCACATTTCTGGCATGTAATCGACGCAAGTCTTGCTGATAAATGGTCGATCGGATCATAGCCATTTCTCTTTCTTCTTCCAGGAGGTTGACTGCGTCTTGCCGGGCTTGTTCTGCTTCATCTTCGGTATAAAGCTCGACTCGGGGTGCATTGTGAAGTAGATCACTCGGTAGGACTGCTTCCGCTCCGTAAACCAGAAAGAACGGAGTTCTTCCAGTCAACCGATTCGGGGTGGTCCTCAATCCCCACAGAATTGACGGAAGCTCGTCGAACCAAGCGCCTGCTGCGTGCTTGAGATCACGCATCATCCGAGGCTTTAGTCCTTTGAGAATCAGACCATTTGCCCTTTCTGCTTGTCCATTCGACTGGGGGTGGGCGACCGATGCGTAGTCGGCTCCTGTGCCTTGAGAGGCACAAAAAGCTCTGAACTTGTCTGAATCAAAGTTTGACCCATTGTCGGTGATGATGCTATGCGGGACTCCATATCTGAATGTTAACTCTCTGACGAAACTGATAGCAGTGCAAGCATCAAGATTCTTGATAGGCTTAGCTTCAATCCATTTGGTAAACTTGTCGACTGCCACAAGCACATGTGTGAAACCGCTCCTGCCTGTTCTCAATGGGCCAACCATGTCCAGTCCCCAAACAGCGAAGGGCCAGATGAGTGGAATGGTCTTCAGGGCTGATGCAGGCTTGTGCGACATGTTGGAGTAGAACTGGCACCCTTCACACTTGACGACTATTTCTTTTGCCATTTCATTCGCTCTTGGCCAGTAAAATCCCGCTCGGTATGCTTTTGCCACAATGGTCCGAGAGGACGCATGATGACCACAGGTCCCCGAGTGGATATCATCAAGGATTATCTGACCTTCTTCTGGTGTTATACACTTCTGACCGACTCCAGTCGCGCTTTCTCTATACAACTGTCCCTTTATGACTGTAAAGGCCTTGGATCGATGGACGATCTGTCGAGCCTCTTCTTCGTCCTCCGGGAGTTCCTTTCTCAGGATATACGCGATGTACGGTATCGTCCAGTCAGGGGTGATTGCCAAAACTTCCATGATTAGGTCGACCACTGCCGGAATTTCAACTTCAGTCGGATCTGTGGCACTCTTTGGCTGCAGGGCTTCATCTGTAAAAGGATCTTCTTGGACTGATGGCGAGTGGATGTGTTCCAAAAACACATTGCTAGGGATGGCTTCTCTCTTGGAGCCTATCTTTGCCAAATCATCACCCGCTTGATTTTTCAGTCAGGGGATGTGATGAAGCTCTAACCCCTCGAATTTCTTCTCTAGCTTTCTCACTGCATTGCAATAACCAGTCATAGCTGGACTTCTGACGTCCCATTCTTTCATCACCTGATTAACCACAAAATCTGAGTCGCCATAGACCATGAGGCGACGGACGCCGAGTGAAATGGCCATGCACAACCCATACAAAAGTGCTTCATATTCTGCTTCGTTATTGGAGGAATGAAAGTGAATCTGGAGAACATATCTGAGCTTATCTCCTCGGGGGGAAACCAATACTACCCCAGCACCGGAACCATTCAACATCTTAGATCCATCGAAGAACATGGTCCAGTGCTCCGAGTGAACTTGAGTCGGAAGTTGCTGTTCGATCCACTCGGCGACGAAATCTGCAATTGCTTGGGACTTGATAGCTTTCTTTGCCTCAAACTTGATATCTAGGGGAAGAAGTTCAATCGCCCATTTGGCCACTCGACCAGTTGCATCTCTGTTGTGCAAAATCTCTGATAGTGGAGCGTCGCTGACGACTATAATGGAATGATCAGAGAAGTAATGTGCAACCTTCTTCGTGGTCATATAAATCCCGTATACAAGCTTCTGGTAATGAGGATATATTTGCTTTGAAGGAGTCAAAACTTCAGAAACATAATATACTGGGCGCAGAACTTTGAAGGCCTTTCCTTCTTCTTCCTGCTTGACCGTAAGTACTGTACTGACAACTTGTCCTGTGGCTGCAATGTAAATCAGCAAAGGCTCCTTGCTGATTGGGGCAGCAAGCACCGGCTGGGTGGAGAGCAGAGCTTTGAGCTCTATAAACGCTGCATCATCTTCTGGAGTCCACTCGAACTTGTCGGACTTCTTCATCAGTCAGTAAAGAGGCAATGCCTTTTCACCGAGGCGAGAGATGAATCAACTTAAAGCGGCCAAGAATCCTGTAAGCTTCTGGACGTCATGCACACGCACAGGACGTTTCATCCGGAGTATAGTACCAATTTTTTTCAGGATTGGCGTCGATTCCCCGTTCGGAAACGAGAAAACCGAGTAACTTCCCACTTGGAACTCCGAACGTGCACTTTGACGGATTGAGCTTGATATCGTACCTCCTGAGGTTGGCAAAGGTTTCAGCAAGGTCAGTCAGCAGGTCGGAACCCTTCCGTGACTTGACCACAATATCATCCATGTATGCCTGCACATTCCGACTGATTTGAGTGAGCAAACACTTCTGAATCATCCTCGTGAACGTGCCTCCGGCATTCTTGAGGCCGAACGGCATGGTGACATAACAGAAGCACCCGAATGGAGTGATGAAAGCTGTTTTGATCTCGTCGGGCCCGTACAGACGGATCTGATGGCACCCGGAGTAGGCGTCTAGGAAAGACAAACGCTCACATCCCGCAGTCGAGTCGACTATCTGGTCGATGCGGGGGAGAGGAAAATGATCTTTCGGGCAGGCCCGATTGATATGCTTGAAATCAATGCACATGCGAAGTGACTTGTCCTTCTTGGGGACCATGACAACATTGGCGAGCCACTCGGAGTGGTAAATTTCTCGGATGAACTCCGCTGCTAAGAGCCGAGCCACCTCCTCGCCAATGGCCTTCCTCTTCTGGATGGCGGACCGTCGAAGATGTTCTTTCACAGGTTTAAATTTTGGGTCGACTCGTAGACGGTGCTCAGCCAGCCCCCTGGGAACTCCAGGCATGTCAGCAGGCTTCCATGCGAAGATGTCCCAGTTCTCACGGAGGAACTGGATGAGCGCTTCTTCCTATTTGGAGTCGATCGTCGTTGAGATGTGAGTCGGAGCAGCGTTTGGATCGGTCGGGTGAATGTGAACTGCCTTCGTTTCACCGGACGATTGAAAAGCTGATTCTGAAGCAGGCTTCTTAGCTCGTAGCAACTCACTCGGATCTGCAGTCTTCTGGTACTCTTGCAGCTCGACCACCGCCATCTGAGCATCAACAATCTTTGAGCCTTTCTGAAAACACTCTTCTGCTTTCTTCCGATTGCCTGCAACAGTGATCACACCTTTGGGACCAGGCATCTTCAATTTGAGATACACATAACATGGTCGAGCCATGAAGCGTGCATAAGCTGGCCTGCCCAAAATAGTGTGATAAGCACTTTGGAAATCCACAACTTCGAATGTCAACTTTTCCTTGCGGTAATTCTTGGAATCACCGAAAACCACATCAAGAGCAATTTGGCCGAGTGACTCGGCTTTCTTCCCAAGAATGACTCCATGGAAACTCATGTTACTGGTGCTGATCCTGGACATCGGAATGCCCATCCCTTTCAATGTTTCTGCATACAGTATGTTCAAACCGCTGCCTCCATCCATCAGGACTTTGGTCAGTCAAGTGCCTTCGACAACTGGGTCGACCACCAGAGCTTGCCTCCCAGGGGTGGCAATGTGCGTAGGGTGATCAGACTGGTCGAATGTGATGGCAGTCTAGGACCACTTCAGATAATTGGGTGTTGCCGAAGCAACCATATTTACCTCACGGTTAATAACCTTCAGTCGACTTTTGCTCTCAACATCAGCAAAAATCATCAGGGTGGAATTGACCTGGGGGTACCCATCGTCACTATCTTCCTTGTCCTCAACTTTGTCCGACTCCTTTTCCTTATCTTTGGACTGCTTGCCCTGAAACTGCTGGATCAGAAGCCGACACTGTCGAGTGGTATGCTTTGGGTAAATGAGTTTACCCTCTTCATCTTTCTTGGTGTGGATGTGACACGGTAGATCCAAAACATCATTTCCATCTTGGTCTTTAACTTTCTTGGGGTTCCAAGGTCCTTTGGGTTTTCCCTTAAATTTTCCCTGGGTTACGGCCAGGGCCTCCCCAGGAGCGGCTGGCTCGGCTTTCCGCTTCTGTTTCCGACTGGAATTTACTCCGGTTTCCTGGGCGACTGCTTTATGCTTGCCACTCCGGATTCGATCCTCATCTTCACCATTAGCGTATTTGGTGGCAATCTCCATCATCCGATTCAGAGACATCTCTCCGGTTCGACCGAACTTTAGATTCAATTCTTTATACTTAACGCCTTCTTTAAAGGCACACACTGCTTGATGATCTGGTACATTTTCAACTGTGTGATGCAATGTGATCCACCTCTGGATGTAATCCCTCAGAGTTTCATTCGGTTTCTGCACGCAAGACCGCAATTCCGTAAGGCCTGCAGGTCGCTTGCATGTTCCTTCAAATGTGGTGACAAACACTCGGGAGAGATCCTCCCAAGTGTAAATGCTACTGGGTGCTAACTGATTCAGCCACGCTCTGGCCGAGCCTTCTAACATGAGAGGCAGGTGCTTCATGGCTACCTCATCGTTCCCACCGCCAATCTGGACAGCCACTCAGTAATCTTCGAGCCAAGTATCGGGCTTGGACTCACCGGTGAACTTACTAACTCCAGTCGCCAACCTGAAGTTGGGAGGAATTACAGCGGCTCTGATGGCTCGACTGAAACACTACGGCCCTGAAACATGTACTCTGCTACTGGTAGGCGCATCTCTGTCGTGGCCTTCTCGGTGAGCTCTATTCCTGTCGACCAAACCTTGAACGAGAACAGATCTCGCATCAAATCTTGGTTCCCTGGGGTTGACTGGAATTCTCCGCCCAACACTATGAGGGCGTCTGTCGACCTGCTGTCGAGGCACATATGATCCACTCCTCGGGGAAGGGGTTGGGACTCGACGTCGATCATCATGATCGAATCGGTGATCATACTGCTCATTCCTTCTATACTGATCACGCCGGTCTCCACGTCCCTCACGCCTCGGAGGCGATCTAGGGCTGTGAGCCGACTGGACTGTATCCGCTGCAACGGATCGACTGTGGATCCTATCCCGCAACTGAGAAACAACAGAATTCTGGTCTCCCGCTGCCCGGAGCAATGCTCTGATTTGCAACAAGCCTCTGCCAGCCTCTGACTAGGAGGGATGAATCGACTCTGCTATACAGGCCGCAGCCGCCAAATTCTGAATCAGAGTACGATATACCTGCGGGGGCGGAAAGAGTTGACGTCGACTGGATTCTGGAGCCCGTTGACGCGCTCGCTCGTCGAGTATTCGCTGGAGATTCTCCAGTCGAGTGCGCTCGGCCAAGTTAGCCAAGCGCGCGTCCTCCAAGGCTCGGGCCTTGGGGGTTTCTCCAACGATAGGAGTGTGGAGTGCATCCATGTTCCGGCGGCGAAGCTCCTCCCGCTACAACGACGTGAGAGGCTCGGGGAGATACTCCTCGTGAGGACGCGACGGGTCGCCCCCATCCGCGCCTCCGTCAGCGCGGGGGAACCGGGAGGACTCTGTGGCCCATCGATCACCAGAACCTCTGCAGCTGGGTCACTGCTGTCGCATTCGGATGCGGTCTCTGCGGAGCCAGTCGACAGGTCGAACAGGCCGTAGAGGGATTCGTCGGGCTCGATTGCCGCGACTTGTGGGGTGGCCGACTGGCGGGCCACCGCATGCCTCACCCACCTCTGAAGCCTTGACCGACCGGAGCGCTTGCGCCGGCGAGAAACAGGGCGGGGAGATTCCACGGGAGCCGACCGATATTGGGTCGACGGCTGCCGCAGGAGGACACCACGGACGCATGCGCGAAAGTGCATCGCCCCGCGGACGGGGAGCGCGTCGACGTCGAGTGGAGCCTCCTGAAGCCAAGCGGAGTCGTCGGCGATGAATGTGAGCGCGCCGAGGCGGATCTCGCGGCCCTCCACCAAAGCTCCGCCTGAAACCATGATCAAGGAGATCGGAAAAATCGCAACTTCTCAAACTAGGCGCTAAGACTCCTAGCCCCACGGTGGGCGCCAACTGTCGTGGTTCTAACTCTGACAGTGATGTAGGGGGGTATGTATGGAGAGGCTAGATCTTAGCTATGGAGGAGTTGTAAGCACACGAGGATTACGAGTTCAGGCCCTTCTCGGAGGAAGTAACAGCCCTACGCCTCGGTGCCCGGAGGCGGTCGACTGAATTATGTGTGTATGAATAACAGGGGTGCCAACCCCTGATACTGAGGAGGGGGTGGCTTATATAGAGTTCGCCAGGCCCCTCCAGCGCTCAGTAATGCAAGGTTTAAAGTACATTAAGATTGGGGGTTACTGGTAATGCCCCTAATAAAGTGCTATGATGACCATAAAAGCTACTTAATGACCGACTGTTTGCGTGCAGGGTGACTTTAGATCTCCTGGCAGTCGAGTGGTTGGAATTTGGTCGAGTGATTGCTTCATGGTCGAGTGTCTTGAATCTGTCGAGTGGGATACCTCCAAGTCGATTGAAAGGTGACTTCTTCTAGGGATGTCCTTGGGTAGGGTACTCAGGACAGGTCCATGCCCCTATCCTAGGTACATAGCTTCATCACGGGACGCCGGACATACCCAGGTTCGGGGCTCTCCGAAGAGATAATACCTGTAACACCCACGATGCGGCTATATCTCCCACGTGTCGGAGCACGACCTAGAGGCATAACTGCATAGTAGGCATGTCGCAAGAGGGGTAATCTTTACACATCACATGTATTGAATATGAAAGGGATAAAGAGTTGGCTTACTATCGCCACTTCACACAATACATAAATATAGCATTACATCATCTAGATACAATCAAGGTCTGACTATGGAACCAAATAAAGAAAGACAACCCCTAATGCAAAAGATCCCCGATAGCCCCGACTGGGCTCCACTACTGATCGAAAGGAAACGAAACAACACAACGAACACGATCTTCATCGAGCTCCCACTTGAGCTCAGTTGCGTCAACTGCACGGTATCATCGGCACCTGCAAACTGGTTTTGGAAGTAATCTGTGAGTCACGGGGACTTAGCAATCTCACACCCTTGCGATCAAGACTATTTAAGCTTATGGGTAGGAAAAGGTAGCGAGGTGGAGCTGCAGCAAGCACTAGTATATATGGTGGCTAACTTACGCAAATGAGAGCGAGAAGAGGAGCAAAGCACGGTCGACAAACTATCATGATCAAGAAGTGATCCTGAAACTACTTACGTTCAAGCATAGCACGAGACCGTGTTCATTTCCCGGAGTCCGCCGAGAAGAGACCATCACGGCTACAGACGCGGTTGATGCGTTTTAATTAAGTTAAGTGTCAAGTTCTCTACAACCGGATATTAACAAATTCGCATCTGCCCATAACCGCAGGCACGGTTTTCGAAAGTTCAAAACCCTATAGGGGTGTCCCAACTTAGCCCATCATAAGCTCTCATGGTCAACGAAGGATATTCCTTCTAGCGGGAAGACCCGATCAGTCTCGGAATCCCGGTTACAAGACATTTCGACAATGGTAGAACAAGACCAGCAAAGCCACCCGATGTGCCGACAAATCCTGATAGGAGTCGCACGTATCTTGTTCTCAGGGCAACACCGGATGAGACTAGCTACGAGTAAAACCAACCCTCAAGTTTCCCCGAGGTGGCCCCGCAGGCAGCTCGATTCAGACCAACACTCAGAGGAGCACTGGCCCGGGGGGGGGGGGTTAAAATAAGATGACCCTTGAGTCTGCAGAACCTAAGGAAAGGTATATGGTGGTAGGTAGGCTAATGGTAAAACCAAGGTCGGGCCTTGCCGGAGGAGTTTTATTCAAAGCGAACTGTCAAGGGGTTCCCATAACAACCCACCGCGTAAGGAACGCAAAATCAAGGAACATAACATCGGTATGACGGAAACTAGGGCGGCAAGAGTGGAACAAAACACCAGACATAAGGCCGAGCCTTCCACCCTTTACCAAGTATATAGATGCATTAATTAAATAAGAGATATTGTGATATCCCAAACAATAATCATGTTCCAACAAGGAAAAAACTCCATCTTCACCTGCAACTAGCAACGCTATAAGAGGGGCTGAGCAAAGCGGTAACATAGCCAAACAACGGTTTGCTAGGACAAGGTGGGTTAGAGGCTTGACATGGCAATATGGAAGGCATGAAAAAGCATGTGGTAGGTATCGCGGCATAGGAATAGCAATAGAGCGAGCAACTAGCAAGCAAAGATAGAAGTGATTTCGAGGGTATGGTCATCTTGCTTGCAAAGTTCTCCGAGTTGACGTAAGCTTGATCCTCGTAAGCGTACTCAATGGGTTCCTCGATCACGTACTTGTCTCCCGGCTCTACCCAAGGCAAGAACACAAGCAAAGGGAACCACAATCAACCACGGTGCAATGCGCAAGCAACATGATGCAAAACATGGCATGATATGCGGGATGTAATATGCAATGCATATGCGTGCTCCGGAAGGAAAAGATTGAATCAGGCCTCAACTTGGCAAACCAAGTGTGCCGCTGGAAAGATGAGTTGATTTCGGTCGAAATCGATATAAAGATCACCGGAATCGGATGCACAGTTTGCAAATGGCAAGCAAAACAATAATGGCACAATCTTGCGATTAACAACACGATGCCATCTAGAATGCAACAAGAAACTAAGCTACTGCACTCTAACATAACAACAAATCACATGGCAGTGATCCACTCAAGATGCTTGACAAAAGATGAACACTGAGCTACAGCTAAATCACAAAATAGCAGGTTCAAACAAGCATGGCAAAAGTGCAAAAGATATTAGGTTCACAGACTTAGTGAAAATAACATGTCAGGAATTAACATCAGGAAGCAATGTTTAGAGCAAGATAACAACATGCTACATGAACATATCATGGAAAAACAAGGCATGGCATGAAACTACTCAAAGCATATAACAAAAGTCCCTTACTGACCATAAGCCAAAAGGGATCAGAAAATATGATGGCACCCATGTAAACATAGCAAATTTCGTTAACAGATTCAGACTTAGCAGAAAACTGGACATCGCATAAACAGAGTTATGTAGGCATGTTTGCGAGCTCGATGCACTCACCACAAGGTATTGCATGACAAACTAAGCATACTACCAGCAAGAAGACATGATCATAAAGCTAACAAAAGCAAGAACAAACTCATAACATGCATGGATCAACTACAACAACCTTGGCAAAATTGATTAACACATAAACAATCTGCCAGGAACATTTTATAGCAAAAGTAGAGCAAGATTGAGTCATGCTAGGGTACACCATAAATGCAAACAAAGACATGGATGGATAGAACATAACAATATCTCAAAATCATCCTTACTGAACATGCTTAAAAGAGGCATGGATCACTCTGTAGCAACATGAATACATGGCATAAAAATAACATGAGGGAAATGACTTGGAAGAATTCTAAGTCCCTGAAATCAGCAACATCACGAGAGCTACTTTGCATGCTTGTGCTAGTCACCACATTGATCACAAAAATACATGGTGTACACCCCTGTAAAGATGGCATGGCATAGCCCAAAACACATGTAGGGCTCAAGTTCATAGGAGGCACACATTAATCATGACAAAAATGACAAATGCTCATAAACTGATAAGAATCAGGAACTAACATTATGAAGCACTCTTGAAACAGTAATTAGGGCATCAAGATAGACTCAAACAAGCATGGTGGAATCGAACAAAATGAAGAGGACGACCAGATGAACAATTTGATATATCATACGCGCAAAACGGAGCTATGGATGAGGAGTTATGGCATGATGAACAGGGCTGAAAATAATGCAGAAAAAGGGACTTAGTGATATTTTACCCTCCGGGAAACGGGACGGGGAGGACCCGGGACAGAGGGATCCGGGGCTCGGGGCGGTGTTTGGTTTGCCGACGTGGTGGATCTCGTCCACCCCGGCTCCGGCGACGGCGGGACGGCTCCGGCGAGGAGCTCCGACAAGGAGGAGGCCGATGGGGCGCGGGATGGCGGAGGAGGACATCAGGGACGGCCGGATCCGGTCCGGCCCAACCGGATCCGCGGCGAGGGGGCGGTGGCGCGTGCTCCGGCGAGCAGCAGCGCCGGCGGAGGTGGTCGGCAGCGGCGGTGAGGCGGCGGCTTCATGGCGGTGGCGGCGGAGCTTGGTGGAGGAGGCACGGGGCAGAGCGGCGATGGGCGGCGGCGCGGACGCGGAGAAGCGGGGCGGCGGAGGCGGAGACGCGCCGGCGAGGCAGCAGAGGACGCGCGGGGTCCAACGAGGCGCGGAGCCCGGCGAGCGGCGGCGCAAGGCGGCGGGGAAACGGGCGGCGGCGCGCGGGCTTCGGCGGCGGCAGTTCGGGCCCGTGCTGGCCCGCGATGGGCTCCGCGGGCCGGCGGCGCGGAGGAGAGAGAGAGGGCCGGCAGTGGCGACGTGGCGCGATCTGATTGGTGCGGGGCGGCGGCTGGACGCGTCCGGCCGCCGGGCGGACATGTCCGGCGGCGCGGGGAGTTGGAAGCTAGGGTTTCGACCTGGATTTGGACGGGGGAGGGCATATATATAGCTAGAGGGAGCTAGGAGAGTCCAAATTTGGAGCGGTTTTCAGCCACGCGATCGTGATCGAATGACCGAGATGATGGAGGGGGTTTGGATAGGTTTTGGGCCACTTTGGAGGGGTGTTGGGCTGCAACACACACGAGGCCTTTCCGGTTCCCCGGTTAACCGTTGGAGTATCAAACGAAGTCCAAATGGCACGAAACTTGACAGGCGGTCTACCGGTGGTGAACCAAGGCCGCTTGGCAAATCTCGGTCCAATCCGAGAATGTTTAACACCCGCACATGAAAAGAGACAAAAGAGGGCGCCGGATGACATAGGAGTGCCGGATTGCAAAGCGGACAACGGGGAAAATGCTCGGATGCATGAGACGAACACGTATGCGAATGCGATGCACATGATGACATGATATGAAATGCATGACACGCAAACAAATGACAAGACAACAACAGCAAATAACAGGAAGACACCTGGCGCAACGGCCTCGGGGCGTTACAATACCCCTAGTCCTGCCGAGTGTAGTTGGATGATCGATAGTACAATGTTGCTCCTGGAGCTGTATGGAGGAGGAAGGAAGCTGGCCAAGGCTTGGGCTGCTCCTTCTCTCCGGTGTTGCTGTTTTGTGGCTAGTCCTATGCTTACTTGCTTTTCTCTCGTATGTGTTTTCTGCTTGCCCTTCGCTCGTCCCCTCTCTCCCCTCCTATGATCGCGGGCTCCCGGGGGGTTTTATAGTCCAACCCCTGGGGGTACAATGGTACTATTACAAGTCGATGGGTCCGTATTGTCGGTGTCCGGGGACCCGGGCTGGGTCCCGCTGAGGGCTTGTGGTTCGCCGGGTTCCCCTAGGTGCGGGCCCCGCATGCCTAGGGGGACTGTGCGCCGTCTTGTCGATCATCAGGGTGTGGCCAAGTCGAGTCGCGTACAGTGCTCTCCATCAGGTTGCCGCTTGCTGTCGTCAGCGGTGAAGGCGGGGGCACTATAGCCATGCCGGCCCTGGTCAGCGGGTAGGTGAGGGGCACTATTGCTACGTTCCTGCTGACCAGAGGCATGGGCCGGGCACTGTTGCCTCGGTCATCGTTGATTGAAGACTCGTCCCCATCATACGGCCTGGATGGGACGGGAGTTGACCCGCGGCTGGATTGCGTAGCACGCCACGGGTGGCGCTGGCTTGTTGAGGAGGCTTTGGTCGTGCCGGGTATGGCTGTCTTGTGCTAGTTGTTGGGGGCCGAGTTGACGTGTCTTGCCGGGTCGGCTAGTCTGGCCGGCTTGCGGGGCTTGGCCGTGTTGAGCGACCCGGCCAAGTGCGTGCCGGTATTGAGGGGCGGTGCCAACCCCGTTGTTTTTTGAAGAGGATCCGGGTTCCGTTGCCTGCCCGGGGTCCATCCCCCCGGCAGTAGTCCCCGAAGCTGTGAAGGTCCGCCGTCTTCGGATGAGTGGGCCTTCGCTGTTTCCCCCTTAAGCAAGGTGGATTCTGCGAGCGCCGGGTCCGGCAACACCCACTGTGTGCCGGTTTTCTCGGAAACCAGATCGTGGCATCCCGGCCGTGGCGGGGACCGAGAAGTCCGCCGAATCTTGGGGAAATCCCTCGGGCTTTGCGCGGGCGCCACATGGTGCCTGGAAGCCGGAGGGGCCTGACAGGCCACGCACGTGACGGGACTGGGCGACGGGCTGGGGCCCACCACCACGTGCCCTCAGCCCAAGCGCGCGGATTTATTGCGGCATCCGGGGGCCGGTTGCTCTTCCCCAGGCAGTTACTGCGCGTGTACGTGCGCACTTATTGCGGGGTAGTGGAACGGGCGCGTGCAGACGATCCCACTTCCCCACTTCCCCATGTTCAAACCGAGGGTTATAAATCGGGCAGTAGGGGGGCGGTGGACATTATTCTCGCGCGCCCTCCTGTCCCTTTGCTCTCGCTACGCTCTTTGCAACTGACGCACTACGGCGCCCGCTGCTCCGAGCAGAACTCCTTCGCCGTCCATCTTCCTTCTTCTTCCTTTGATCATGTTGCTGCCATCGGGCTCCTGGATGGGTTCGAATATCACCTCCGAGGACATCACCCAACTCCGGGCGACGCGGCGCCTACCGCGGGAGACGGACATCGGTGTCCGCCTGCCGCGCGGCGAGCAGAGGCCTCGGCCCGAGGGGCAGGAGCGCGTGGTCTTCCTCACGCACTTCGAGCGTGGGTTCGGGCTGCCGGCAAGCACCTTCTTCTGCGTGTTCCTGGAGTTCTTCAGGCTCCAGCCGCATCATCTAGGCACCGGCTCCATCGTCCAGCTCTCCGGCTTCGTCACCCTCTGCGAGGGGTACCTGGGGGTCGAGCCTATGATCGACCTATGGGCGCGCTTCTTCTCCTTGAAGCAGCAGGGCCAGTTGGCCGGGGAGTTCGCCGATTGCGGCGCCGCCATCATGTTGAAGCGGTCGGGGGTGGATTTCCCCAAGATCCCGTTGGAGGATTCTACCAAGAAGTGGCAGAACTCCTTCTTCTAAGTCCGCAACCTTGGTGCGGATCGCATCAACCTTCCGGCCTTCGCCATCGCACCGCTACGGGCGAAGACGAACTGGGGCTACTCACCCAGGTGCTCGTCGTAGGAGATCGTCAATCTCTGCGAGCAGGTGACGGTGATGAGGACACATGAGGGGCTCACCGGCACCGACCTCCTTGCCACGTTCATCATGCGCCGGGTCCTTCCGCTTCAGTGGCGCTCCTACTTCATCGGCAAAATGGTCGGCTTTCAAGACCCCAACCGCATGGGGTCGACGCGGCTGTCCGCGGAGTAGATCGCGCACGGCGTGAATGACATTTCCAAGGCCAACCTTGGGGAGGACTGGCGGTTCGGCAAGGTGCCGCACAACCAGTCGAACCCGACGCCGCAGGTGAGTGTCTAGTCTTCTTACTTTGCTGCCGCGCACCTTCTCATCCGTCCTGACGCGACGCGTTGGGTACTTCTGAACGCGATTCGGCATCCTTACGCCCGGGCCCCGTCGCAGGTGACGCCGGTGGCGCCAGGGGAGCCCGCGGCTCATGGTGGGGAGGAGGAGGCCGAGTTCGACGCCGGCGCTGGGCGTCGTGCGGGTAAGTCTCGTGTTTTTCTTCATGTGTCTTGAATTGCTGACCGCGGCACGGAACGGTCGGTGCTGACGCCAGTTGTCGGTGTTGTGGCGTTGGGCGGGGGAGGCGGCGACGCGAGCGGAGCCGGGTCCTCGCATGGGGTGGCGCTGAGCCGCCCGCATGGGAAAGATAGCGTTGCGCCGCGACCCCGGGCCCTGAAGCGCACGATGGACCCGCCCGGGGCCGGGAGGCCGGCCAAGAGGAAGCGCGGCGGCGGGCACGGGGGGCCAACCCCGGTCCTGGTCTTGGCGGGGTAAGCTTCATCTCTCGTTTGCGCTCAGATTTTTTTTCTTGAGCTAGTCTTGTTTCTTTTCTGCTCATTCTGTCTTCTTCTTCAGGTCGCCAATCGCGCTGGCGAGGGTGGCGGCGGAAGCCGCGGCCGCCGAAGGGGCCGCGTTCCGCAGGAGCTGGTCCGACCTCGTCGACCAGGGCAAGGTGGAGGGACGGGCCGACTCAGACCTTGGCCTGGATCCGAACGACACCGAAGCCTTGGCCTGGCGGGACAGGAACCGGGCCGAGGCGGAGCTGGAGGCGGCGTCGGTCCATGCTTGGACCGACGCGGCAGCGGCATGGGCGCGAGCCGAGGCAGAGCCGGCCTGGTGCGAGATGCTGGAGGGCACGGTGGTGGCGGCGACGGTGAAAGTGCAACTATCCCTAGGTGGTTTTGGTAATTCATAACAACATATAGCTCATTGAGCTAATACTATTCCAAGATAATTATTTCAGGAAAGCTCAATGATTGGCATGGCATGGATGTGAAAGTGGAACCTTCAAGATGCTAAGGACAAGAGATTGGCTAAAGCTTCAAGCTCAAGACCCTTCACTTTTACATTTTAGTGATCCAAGATCACATTGAGTCCATAGGAAAAGCCAATACTATCAAGGAGGGATGAGGTGTTGCTTAATGAGCCTCTTGCTTCATGTGCTTAGTGATATGCTCCAAAACCCTCAACTACTTTCCCATATCCACATATGACCTAAACTCTAAGCCAAACTCAGTCCTACCGATTCTTCCTATCCGGCGCCACCGAGTTTCACTTGTCATTAGCCACCGCCAAACCCTAGCAATTCGGTTCTACCGATAAGGATCTCGGTCCCACCGAGATGGGGTTGCAAACTCTTTGTTTCCCTTTCTTAACTTTTCGGTCCCACCGAAAGAGCGAATTGGTCCCGCCGAGATTGCAATGTAAACTCAGTGTTTCCCCTTTGTAACTTTTCGGTCTCACCGAGTTCCACTCGGTCTCACCGAAAGAGCAAATCGGTCCCACCGAGTTTGCCTGACCAACTCTCTGGTTAGCTAATTACCAAATTCGGTCTCACCGAGTTTGTGTAATCGGTCTCACCGAGATTACGTTATGCCCAAACCCTAACCGAATTGGTCCTACCGAGTTGCATGTTGGTCCCACCGAAATCACTAACGGTCACTAGGTTTACATTTTCGGTCCGACCGAGTTTATTAATTCGGTCCCACCGAGATTGGAAAAATGTGTAACGGTTGGATTTTGTGTGGAGGCTATATATACCCCTCCACCTCTTTCTCATTGAGTGAGAGAGCCATCAGAACACACACATCATTCCAACTCATTTGTTCTGAGAGAGAACCACCTACTCATGTGTTGATATCAAGACATTCCATTCCTACCATATGAATCTTGATCTCTAGCCTTCCCAAGTTGCTTTCCACTCAAATCTACTTTCCACCAAATCCAAATCCTATGAGAGAGAGTTGAGTGTTGGGGAGACTATCATTTGAAGCACAAGAGCAAGGAGTTCATTACCTACACACCATTTGTTACTTCTTGGAGAGTGGTGTCTCCTAGATTGGCTAGGTGTCACTTGGGAGCCTCCGACAAGATTGTGGAGTTGAACCAAGGAGTTTGTAAGGACAAGGAGATCGCCTACTTCGTGAAGATCTACCGCTAGTGAGGCAAGTCCTTCGTGGGCGATGACCATGGTGGGATAGACAAGGTTGCTTCTTCATGGACCCTTTGTGGGTGGTTGCTTCTTCGTGGACCCTTCGTGGGTGGAGCCCTTCGTGGACTCACGCAACTGTTGCCCTTGGGTGGAGCCCTGTGTGGACTCGCGCAACCGTTACCCTTCGTGGGTTGAAGTCTCCATCAACGTGGATGTAGGATAGCACCACCTATCCGAACCACGGGAAAAACATCCGTGTCTCCAATAGCGTTTGAATTCTCCAAACCCTTCCCTTTATATTCTTGCAAGTTGCATGCTTTACTTTCCGCTGCCCATAAACTCTTTGCATGCTTGCTTGAATTGTGTGATGATTGCTTGACTTGTCCTAAAATAGCTAAAATCTGCCAAGAACTAAAATTGGGAAAAGGTTAAGTTTTTATTTGGTCAAGTAGTCTAATCACCCCCCTCTAG
Organism: Triticum urartu; assembly: GCF_056163025.1. Taxonomy (NCBI): domain Eukaryota; kingdom Viridiplantae; phylum Streptophyta; class Magnoliopsida; order Poales; family Poaceae; genus Triticum; species Triticum urartu. The sequence goes on along the minus strand of NC_141878.1, from coordinate 162,094,484 downwards.
ACATACTTTCGATCCTACAAGTGGTATCAGAGCTTTGGTCTCCATTTGCTTGATCTCCATAGCTTTTGGTGGTCATAGCCTTGGTTTCACAACCTAGGAGAGTATGGCGTCTAGCGAGGGAAATTATCACCGTAGAGGTCCTTACTTTGATGGTACTAATTCTGCTAGTTGGAAGCATAAAATGAAAATGCATATTCTTGGACATAACCCCGCTGTTTGGGCTATTGTGTGTGTTGGTTTGCAAGGTGACTTCTTTGATGGGAGAGAACCAAACCGTGAAGCTACCGCGGATGAGCTGAAGATGTTGCAATACAATGCTCAAGCTTGTGATATTCTCTTCAACAGATTATGCCCCGAAGAATTCAACAAAATCAGCCGCCTTGAGAATGCAAAGGAAATTTGGGACACTTTGATTGATATGCACAAAGGTACCGACTCCGTCAAGGAATTCAAGTTGGATGTGCTTCAAAGCCAACTTGACAAGTTCAAGATGAAGGATGGTGAAGGTGTCGCTGAAATGTACTCTAGGCTTGCTCTCATCACAAATGAGATTGCCGGCTTAGGAAGTGAAGAGATGACCGATAAATTCATCATCAAGATGATCCTAAGAGCCTTGGATGGAAAATATGATACCGTGTGGACATTGATCCAAATGATGCCCAATTACAAAGATCTCAAGCCAACGGAGGTGATTGGAAGAATTGTTGCTCATGAGATGTCACTTAAGGATAAAGAGGAACTTCACAACAAATCAAGTGGTGCCTATAAAGCCTCATGTGAAGCCCCTACATCATCAAGTGAGAAACAAGACTTCAATGAAGAATTGAGCTTAACGGTGAAGAACTTCAACAAGTTCTACAAGAGTAGAAGCAAAGATAGAAGCTCCAAGTCAAGGTCCTACAATGACAAAAGATCTTCTAGTCGAGAGTGAAACTGTTACAATTGTGGAAGACCCGGACACTACTCCAATGAGTGTATGGCTCCCTACAAGAGAAGAGAAGATTCTCCAAAAAGAAGAAGCAAAGGATCACCACCAAGAGAGAGAAGGAGTAGAGATGATCGTTATGAACGAAGATACTCACGGAGAAGCAAGGATTCGGAAAGGAAGGAAAAATCATCAAGGAGCTACACAAGACGAAGACATCAAGCTCATGTTGGTGAATGGGTATCCGGCTCCGACTCCGACAGCCACTCCGAGAGAAGTTATCACTCCGACTCCGAAGATACTCAAGATGAAGGTGTTGCCGGTCTAGCACTTGTGTCAACCAACTCCTACGACATATTTGACTCACCAAATGAAGGAATTGGGAGATGCTTCATGGCCAAAGGTCCTAAGGTAACACACCCTGAGTATGTTGATTTCAATAGTGATGAAGATGACTTGTTAGGTGATGATTTGCTTGGTGACAACTCTAGTGATGAATACTATGATGAAGGACCAATTAATCATGCTAATGAAGATAAAACGAATGACAATGATAAGGAGAAGATTGAGGCTCTAACTAAAGAACTAAAAACTCTTAAGTTAGCTCATGACACTATCTTCGAAGATCATCGAGAACTTTTAAGAGCTCATGAGAAACTACGCTTTGAAAAGCTCAATCTTGAGCAAGAGCATGAGTTCTTAAAGTCAACCAATGATGATCTCCGCAAGAAAAGTTCTTCTTACATTGCCAAGCGTTTACTCTTATCCACTTACATGCCTCAAGTTAAGTCTAACAAGAAAGATTCTTCCTCTAGTAGTAACAATGATCATGCTAAATCCAATATTGTTGCTTCTAGTAGTTCTCTTGATTCCACTAATGATTCTCTTAGCCAAGTTACACTTGAGCAAGAAAATAGCTTATTGAAGGGAATTATAGAGAAAGGAGTGTACAAAAGCCTTGCCGGGAGTAAGCAATTCGAGGAAATTGTGCGCAAGCAAGGAATGCACCGGAAGAATCAAGGTGTTGGTTTTGAACGAAAGTTCAATGACAATGGAGTTGAATGGGAAGAAGATCAATACCCCAAGACAAAGTTTGTCCCTCAACAAGAGAAGTATACTTCTTTCAAGGGGACACAAGCTCAAGATGAGCTTCCACCACAAGACTACGAGCAAAAAGGCAAGGACAAGCTTCAAGAGGAAATTGATACATTTGAAGAAGCTCCTAAGACCTTAGTCAAGTGGATTCCCAAGACTTCTTCAAGTTCCACTTCATCAAGTACGACTACAACTCCAAGGATTCCCATCAAGATGATGTGGATCCAAAAGAAGAAGAACTAGAGAGTTCTTGAGGGTGACTCCGCCAACATACTTCACTCTTATCATTTTGGCAAGAATAAGTGCAATCAACTTCCACATCTTGCACTAGTTCAAGGAGTCACAAACCCTCTTGTTGGTAAGACAAGGGACAAGGTAACCTAAAAGTTTTCATGGACATCATCTTTTGTGTGCATCACTCTATGTCTATGGATATCCTTGTTTGTTCCTTGTGGGACTAACCCATGTAGGTATTGAAAGTGCAATTCACTCAAATGGATAGCTCCAAGAGATCTACATCAACATTGAGCATCCACATCTTCAATGTCTACATGAAGTCATCATCGACAAAACCCAAGGTTAGTTCATCCCTCTTAGGGGGGATATCACATCTAGGGGGAGCTTTACTCTAAGACTTGAGCTAAAGCAACTCTAAAGATGTGAACATATCAATGCTTTATGTAAAAGTGCTAACCCCACTTGAGCTTAAACGATGAGTATGACCTACGATCAAGTGTTCTCACTTGACTCCTAAGTCAATATACTCATATATAGATGACCTAGTCATCGCAAATTGCTTGATAGATGCTAGAATTGGTTGTGCATGCCCTGCCACATATTTCATTTGCCATCTTATTGTGTGAGCATGCTGATTGCATATTTTACTCATTCGAGGACATCCACTTGTTGCTTTGATTGTTCGGTTTTATTTCTTTTTGCCAAGTGGATGGACAAGAATGCCTAAGAACCTCCTCTAGCTATCTATGCTTTTCTCTTCTCAAACTCTATTCATGCTGCATCACAAAATTTGATCAAGTCAGATTCGAACCACTCTGTGTGAGGAGCGCTCAGAGTCCCCGATTCGTCATAGACTTAAACTTCCAAAACCTCTTTATGATTCTCGGTCTGACCGATACTCCACTTTCGGTCCTACCGAGATCATTTAGTTGATCTAGGTTTTCGATCTCGGTGCAACCGATTTGAACCTTTCGGTCTCACCGAGTTTCAGTAAATGCATGCAGTTATGAATCTCGGTGCCACCGAGTTGTTCAACTCGGTCACACCGACAGGGTCGGGCTATATATAGTCACGGGCAAAATTTGGAAATTTCTCCGAACCCCTTCGCCCGCGCGATAGCCTGCTCTGCCCCCGAGGTCTCCGGATCGTCTTCTCGCCGCCAGCAGCCTCCAGTCGCTGGTCTCCGTCGCCGTCAACGGGATTTCTGCCCCGCCGTTGCCGCCATAGCAAGTCCCTGCTGAACTAGGGTATGGACTTGATCTTTGTGCTATTCCTCAATCTGATTCCTAGCACATTGTGATCACATTGTTTCTGGCCACGTTTGATAAACTTCTATCCAGTCAAAACGCTCATAGATTAGGTTTGATTCGAAAATTCTAGGTTTAGGTTTCCGCCGAAACCATCTCGGACCCACCGAGTTGAAAAAATCGGTCCCACCGATTTGGCTTATGCCATTGCACAAGTAAAACTCGGTCTGACCGAGAATTACTTATCGGTGTGACTGATTTTTGAACTCAGTGAAACCCTAGCAGTCTCGGTGCCACCGAACTGTGACTCGGTCCTACCGAGTTCACTAGTTTAGGTTCCAAAACTGCTTCGGTACCACCGAGTTTGAAAATCGGTAGATCCGAGATGATTTCAGTGGGAAACTAAAACTAAGTTTTTGGATCATTCTTTTTGCAAAAATCTCTGCATTTTGTGATGCTCATCCACTCTATCTCCTCTATAATCTATTCACAGGGTCAGCAGTCAGTTTGCAACATGTCAGACCAGAGTGACAGCCAAAACTTGTCAGAGCAGCAAGTGCAGTTGAGCGAGGGCACTAGCCCCTCAAGTTCCTCAGATGATGGCAGCAGGAGCACACCCAACAACCTTCCTAAAGCTGCCACGAGACAAAGGAAAAAGAAAACCTCAGATTCTGAAGATGTGGACTATGTGGCAGAGGAAGAGGCCACCTCCAAGAGAGTTGAGCTAGCTCAAGGCTCAAAGCCAGGCCTGAAAATCAAGAGGCCAGCAGGCAGGCAACCCATGTCAAAGGCTAGAGCCTCAACTGAGAAGCCTGCTCCCATTGAGCCCGTTGCAGCTGAGGGCAAGAAAAGGAAAGAGAGAGTAAAGAAGACTGTGGCTAGAGTGCTTGGGAAGGCCTCCATCATGGTAGAAGAGGAGGAGGAAGAAGAGGTAGCTGCACCAGCGCCCAAGGCAACCAAACTTATGGGAGATGCCATAAGGTCAGGGGGAGCTACATCCAAGCCCAAGGAAGCACCTAAGGCTGCATCTAAGCCTAAGAGTGCACCAAAGAGAAACACAAGAAGCATCCCAGCCACTGAGAAGAACAAGGCCCCAGTGCCTGAGACTGTTGCAGAGGAAGAGGAAGAGAGTGTCCTTCGGAAGCTCAAGCCCAAGATCCCAGACCACAACGATGCTCATCCTGTGGCTGAGGATATGAAGCTAAGGAGAGACTCAGGGCTCAGGAAGTGGAGAGAAGCAGATCCATATGCTTCTAGGAGAAGGACTACAGTGGACTACAGATTTCATACCAAGGAGCAGCAAGATTTCTATGAGACAGTGCTACTTGACAAGAAGCCAATCGTATGTGACATGAGATGGGTCGACTGGACCTATATCAAGGACAATGAAGAGTACTACCCAGGAGTTCAGGACAGCTTTAAGGCGTGTGGAGTAGAGGACTTTGTTGGGCAAAAGCTCACAAAGTGGAACGAGGAACTCATCATGCAGTTCTACTCCATAGCTCACTTTTATCCAGATGGGAGGATTACATGGATGTCTGAGGGTACGAGGTACCACTCTACTGTTGAGGAATGGGCGAAGCTGATCAATGCCCCAGAGGAGCAAGCAGATGACTTGGACATTTATGCCAAGAAAAAGATGGACCACAACTCCATGTCCAACATGTACAAGGAGATTCCGAATGAAGCACTTGACACGTTCAATTTTGGCTCAGTGCATTATCTGCTCTCAGGATTGCCTACGATCAACTGGATCCTTAGGCACACCCTTCTGCCCAAGTCTGGAGATCACAAGATGATCAGAGGTCATGCGATCAACTTGCTTCATGTCTTTGACGTGCCTCAGAAATTCAAAGTCATGAGCCTTATAGTGGAAACGATCAAAAGGACTGCGGCAGATCAGAAGAGGAGCTGTGGATATGCCCCTCAGATTCAGGAGCTCATCAACTCCAAGATGGACACGGGCGTATATTTGTTGGATAAGGAACACCTGCCCATCCGTCCAGCTTTTGAGAACAATGAAGTTGTTATGACTGAGAATGAACCATCATCTGCCCATGCACAAGCTCAGAAGGAGAAGGTGAAGAAGGAGAAAGCTGCCATGATGCCTACTCAAGCGGAGGCATCTGATTATTTCTTGAAGACCAAACAAGAGCAGCTCAGTTACTTGATTGCGTCCACCCTGCGGATTGAGCAGAGTATAGCCACCCTGACTCAGAACTAGGCGAGTTTAGAGAGGATCATGGAACAGAGGTTCTATGACTTGGACATCAAGGTAACAGAAGTTCAGTCTGCAGTGGAGCAGCTCCAGGAGGACATGAATGAGAGGAGAGGCAGGACCACGACTCATGCGTTTGCGAGGGTGCCACGAGGTCCGAGGTCGTCTGCACTGCCAGTTGCTGACACCAGAGCTACAACGTCTGCACCAGCCACAGCCTCCGTTCCACCAGCTCCAACATCCACTTCAGCCTCGACTCCGACCACGTCTACCGAAGGCTTTGTCCTTGGAGTGCTCCGGACTCCACCACCACCTGAAGATCAAGCCTGAGCGACGACTTAGCACTATGCATTTTCTAGGAACTTTTTGGTAACTTGTTGCCAAAGGGGGAGAAGATGTATAGATCATAGGCTTCAAGAGAGAGAGTGTTGCTTTTCTCTCTTGCTTTATTTGGTGGTTTTTCGAACCTTGTTTGCTTGTGTGTGAGATACTAGGTCCTTATGCCTGTGAGACATCGATGATCATGTGTTTGATCATAAGCTACACTTAATGTTTGCTTAATGCTTGCTTAAATATTATCATTCTATCTATTGTTTGTGATCATTCACTATTCTTGGTGATGAGTGCATGTATTTCAATCTTATCATTTTGAGCGCTCCACCAAGATGTATGTGACATGAAAGAGTAACCCATGACTCTAACTCTTTGTGCATTTGCAGTCCAAAGCAAATTTTAAATATGCACAAATTTAGGGGGAGCTCTTACTTATCACATACTTCTCAAAGCGACGATATATTTCATGCTTATTATCTTTTGTCGAAGCTTTGATCTATATGTTGTCATCAATTACCAAAAAGGGGGAGATTGAAAGTGCAACTATCCCTAGGTGGTTTTGGTAATTCATAACAACATATAGCTCATTGAGCTAATACTATTCCAAGATAATTATTTCAGGAAAGCTCAATGATTGGCATGGCATGGATGTGAAAGTGGAACCTTCAAGATGCTAAGGACAAGAGATTGGCTAAAGCTTCAAGCTCAAGACCCTTCACTTTTACATTTTAGTGATCCAAGATCACATTGAGTCCATAGGAAAAGCCAATACTATCAAGGAGGGATGAGGTGTTGCTTAATGAGCCTCTTGCTTCATGTGCTTAGTGATATGCTCCAAAACCCTCAACTACTTTCCCATATCCACATATGACCTAAACTCTAAGCCAAACTCGGTCCTACCGATTCTTCCTATCCGGCGCCACCGAGTTTCACTTGTCATTAGCCACTGCCAAACCCTAGCAATTCGGTTCTACCAATAAGGATCTCGGTCCCACCGAGATGGGGTTGCAAACTCTCTGTTTCCCTTTTGTAACTTTTCGGTCCCACCGAAAGAGTGAATCGGTCCCACCGAGATTGCAATGTAAACTCAGTGTTTCCCCTTTGTAACTTTTCGGTCTCACCGAGTTCCACTCGGTCTCACCGAAAGAGCAAATCGGTCCCACCGAGTTTGCCTGACCAACTCTCTGGTTAGCTAATTACCAAATTCGGTCTCACCGAGTTTGTGTAATCGGTCTCACCGAGATTACGTTATGCCCAAACCCTAACCGAATCGGTCCTACCGAGTTGCATGTCGGTCCCACCAAAATCACTAACGGTCACTAGGTTTACATTTTTGGTCTGACCGAGTTTATTAATTCGGTCCCAGCGAGTTTGTGTAACGGTTGGATTTTGTGTGGAGGCTATATATACCCCTCCACCTCTTTCTCATTGAGTGAGAGAGCCATCAGAACACACACATCATTCCAACTCATTTGTTCTGAGAGAGAACCACCTACTCATGTGTTGAGATCAAGACATTCCATTCCTACCATATGAATCTTGATCTCTAGCCTTCCCAAGTTGCTTTCCACTCAAATCTACTTTCCACCAAATCCAAATCCTATGAGAGAGAGTTGAGTGTTGGGGAGACTATCATTTGAAGCACAAGAGCAAGGAGTTCATTACCTACACACCATTTGTTACTTCTTGGAGAGTGGTGTCTCCTAGATTGGCTAGGTGTCACTTGGGAGCCTCCGACAAGATTGTGGAGTTGAACCAAGGAGTTTGTAAGGGCAAGGAGATCGCCTACTTCGTGAAGATCTACCACTAGTGAGGCAAGTCCTTCGTGGGCGATGGCCATGGTGGGATAGACAAGGTTGCTTCTTCGTGGACCCTTTGTGGGTGGTTGCTTCTTCATGGACCCTTCGTGGGTGGAGCCCTTCGTGGACTCGCGCAACCGTTGCCCTTGGGTGGAGCCCTGTGTGGACTCGCGCAACCGTTACCCTTCGTGGGTTGAATTCTCCATCAACGTGGATGTAGGATAGCACCACCTATCCGAACCACGGGAAAAACATCCGTGTCTCCAATAGCGTTTGAATTCTCCAAACCCTTCCCTTTATATTCTTGCAAGTTGCATGCTTTACTTTCTGCTGCCCATAAACTCTTTGCATGCTTGCTTGAATTGTGTGATGATTGCTTGACTTGTCCTAAAATAGCTAAAATCTGCCAAGAACTAAAATTGGGAAAAGGTTAAGTTTTTATTTGGTCAAGTAGTCTAATCACCCCCCCCTCTAGACATACTTTTGATCCTACAGACGGTCTTTGAGCCGTCGTTGGTGAGGGAGCGCGGCCGTGGAGGCCGGGCTGAGGTGGTGATCCCCGACCGGGAGGTCGTGGAGGTGGCGAATGACACCCCGCCGCGGGCCGACGTGGTCGAGTGAGCGGAGACTGATGGTGGTGGAGGCGTTGTTGTTTCGGAAGAGACACCACGGGCGGCGGTGTTGGAGGCGCCGCCGGTTTTGGAGGAGGCACCGCGGGCGGCGGTGCCGGAGGCCACCCCGGCAGCTGGGCCAGAGACGGCGACGCAGGGCGTCCCGGCGTGCGGATCGTCGTCGGTGCTGGGAGGGGCGTCGGAGGAGGTGCTGGCCGCGTCGCGAGCGGCTAGCGGGGAGTACGCCTTGGTGCCCCGGCAGGGAGGGCGCCGAGCTGCCGTGCCGCAGCCGGCGCGGAGCGGGAGCGCCGTTGTCTTCGGGCTTCAGACCCAGGAGGAGGCTGCGCTGGACGCAGTCAGTCGCCGCCTGCGAGGTTGGACGGAACTGCTCGAGGCCTTCGCCCAGGCTGAGGTGGAGCGGACACGCGACCTGGAGTGCGCTGTTCTGGTAAGTCTTCTTGTAATTTCTTCTTTGTGGGGGCGCGCCAGCGCACCCACTGGGTGTAGCCCCCGAGGTTCGGGCCAACTACGTAGTAGTTGGGTCGAATATTTAGAGTGTTGGCCTTGTTCTGACTTCTGCTTTCTTCAACATCTCGACGCCTTCCGGGTCGCCGCCTACAATCATCTCCTGGGCAAGCACTGGGAGCTCATGGAGCACCTTGCCGCCAAGGAGGAGGAGTGATACGTCTCCAACGTATCTATAATTTTTGATTGCTCCATGCTATATTATCTACTGTTTTGGATGTTTATGGGCTTTATTATACATTTTATATCATTTTTGGGACTAACCTATTAACCCAGAGCCCAGTGCCAGTTTCTGTTTTTACCTTGTTTTAGGGTTTCGAAGAAAAGGAAACCCTAAAATGTTTGGAACTAAATATTTGAATGATGAGCATGATTGCAATGTTGTTAGTATGAATTCCATGAATATCCATGATGCTAATGATATGCAAAGCCACAAGCTTGGGGAAGCTATGTTTGATGAAGATGATATTTTTTGTCCCCCAAGTTTTGATGAGCAAATTTATTATGATGAAAGCATGCCTCCTATCTATGATGATTATTGTGATGACACATATACTTTAAAGAATAATGATATCCATGAAACTTGTCATCTTGATCTTAATTTTCAATCACATGATAGTTATTTTGTTGAGTTTGCTCCCACTATTATTCACGAGAAGAATTTTGCTTATGTGGAGAGTAGTAAATTTTCCATGCTTGTAGATCATGAAAAGAATTCTTTATGTGATGGTTATATTGTTGAATTTATTCATGATGCTACTGAAAATTATTATGAGGGAGGAACATATGCTTGTAGGAATTGCAATAATATTAAGTTTCTTCTCTATGTGCTTAAAGTTTTGAAGTTATGCTTGTTTTACCTTCCTATGAAAGTTGATTATTGTTCTCATAAGTTGTTTGCTCACAAAATCCCTATGCACAGGAAGAGGGTTAGAATTAAATGTGCCAGTCATATTCTTTAAGATGCTCTCTTTATGTTACAATTCTTATCTTTTATGTGAGCATCACTGAAATCATCATGCCTAGCTAGGGGCGTTAAACGATAGCGCTTGTTGGGGGGCAACCCAATTTTATTTTTGTTCCTTGCTTTTTGCTCCTGTTTAGTAATAAATAATTTATCCAGCCTCTGTTATGATTGAGTTTTTTATGTTTCGATTAGTGTTTGTGCCAAGTAGAACCATTGGGAAGACTTGGGGAAAGTCTTGTTAATCTTGCTGTAAAAAACAGAAAATTTAGCGCTCACGAGAACTGCTGCAAATTTTATTTTGAGAGTGATATTTAGTTAATTCTTTTTGCAGATGATTAATAGATAAATTACTCAGGTCCAGAAATTTATTTGATAATTTTATGAGTTCCAGAAGTATACGTTTGATCCAGATTACTAGAGACTGTTCTGTTTTTGACAGATTCTGTTTTTCATGTGTTGTTTACTTATTTTGATGAATCTATGGCTAGTAAAATAGTTTATAAACCTTAGAGAAGTTGGAATACAGTAGGTTTAACACCAATATAAATAAAGAATGAGTTCATTACAGTACCTTGAAGTGGTGATTTATTTTCTTATACTAACGGAGCTTACGAGTTTTCTGTTAAGTTTTGTGTTGTGAAGTTTTCAAGTTTTGGGTGAAGATTTGATGGACTATGGAATAAGGAGTAGCAAGAGCCTAATATTGGGGATTCCCAAAGTACCCCAAGGAAATATTCAAGGACAACCAAGAGCCTAAGCTTGGGGATGCCCTGGAAGGCATCCCCTCTTTCGTCTTCGTTCATCGATAACTTTACTTGGAGCTATATTTTTATTCGCCACATGATATGTGTTTTGCTTGGAGCGTCAATTTATTTTGTTATATTTGCTTGCTTTTATTTAGCACAATGTTTTGCATCTTTTATTTCAATAAAAGTGGCATTGATAGCCTTTACTATGCCTATTTTAGATGTCCACATGTTGCTGTTTGAAAACAGAAAGTTTACCACTGTTGCAATAATTCCCTAAAAAAGTCAGAATGTGATAAAATATTGAAACCTTTTGCATATTAAGATCTGGTAAATTTACTACAGTGGGAATTTTCTTTCATAATTTTTGGAGCTAGGGAAGTATGGATGTTGCTGCATTCTTTACAGACTGTCCTGTTTAGGCAGATTGCTGTTATGTTTGCATTGTTTGCATATGTTTGCTTCTTTAATGATTCTATTTGAGGATATGACTATTAAATATTCAGAGACATTTATTATGCAATGTTGAATAATAATTTTAGTGATTTGCTACAGTATAGTATGATAAGGTTTTGGCAATCGTTTATACTAACTTATCTCACGAGTCCTTGTTGAGTTTTGTGTGGATGAAGCTTTTGAGATTTAGGGAGACCATGATATGAGAGGAATTAAGGATACACAAAAGCTCAAGCTTGGGGATTCCCAAGGCATCCCAAGATAATATTTCAAGAAGTCTCAAGCGTCTAAGCTTGGGGATGCCCCGGTTGGCATCCCACCTTTCTTCTTCAACAACTATCGGTTAGTTTCGGTTGATCCTAAGTTTTTGCTTCTTCACATGATGTTTGCTATTCTTATAATGTCATTTTCTTTTGCTTTACTTGCTGTTTGAATAAAATACCAAGATATTAAATTCTTAAATGTTAGAGAGTCTTCACATAGTTTCATAATTATTCAACTACTCATTGATCTTCACTTATATCTTTCGGAGTAGTTTGTCGATGCTCTAGTGCTTCACTTATATCTTTTAGAGCACGGTGGTAGTTTTATTTTGAAGAAATAGATGAACTCTCATGCTTCACTTAGATTATTTTGAGAGTCTTAATAGCATGGTAATTTTCTTAAAATCTTAATATGCTAGGTATTCAAGATTCGTAAAACTTTCTTATGAGTGTGTTGAATACTAAGAGAAGTTTGATGCTTGATGATTGTTTTGAGATATGGAGGTAATAATATCAAAGTCGTGCTAGTTGAGTAGTTGTGAATTTGAGAAATTCTTGTGTTGAAGTTTGCAAGTCCCGTAACATGCACGTATGGTGAACGTTGTGTAACAAATTTGAAACATGAGGTGTTATTTGATTGTCTTCCTTATGAGTGGCGGTCGGGGACAAGCGATGGTCTTTTCCTACCAATCTATCCCCCTAGGAGCATGCGCGTAGTGCCGAGGTTTTTGATGACTTGTAGATTTTTTCAATAAGTATGTGAGTTCTTTATGACTAATGTTGAGTCCATGGATTATACGCACTCTCACCCTTCCATCCTTGCTAGCCTCTTCGGTACCGTGCATTGCCCTTTCTCACATTGAGAGTTGGAGCAAACTTCGCCGGTGCATCCAAACCCCGTGATATGATACACTCTTTCACACATAAACCTCCTTATATCTTCCTCAAAACAGCCACCATACCTACCTATTATGGCATTTCCATAGCCATTCCGAGATATATTGCCATGCAACTTTCCACCATTCCGTTTTTCATGACATATTCATCATTGTCATGTTGCTTAGCATGATCATGTAGTTGACATCGTATTTGTGGCAAAGCCACCATTCATAATTCTTTCATACATGTCACTCTTGGTTCATTGCATATGCCGGTACACCGTCGGAGGCATTCATATAGAGTCATCTTTTGTTCTAGCATCGAGTTGTAATCATTGAGTTGTAAATAAATAGAAGTGTGATGATCATCATTTTCTAGAGCATTGTCCCAAGTGAGGAATTAGAAAAAGAGAGATAGATAGAAAGAGAAAGGCCATAAAAAAGGAGAAGGCCCCCCAAAAAATAGAAAGGCCATAAAAAAAGAGTAGGCCCAAAAAAATGAGAGAAAAAGAGAGAAGGGACAATGCTACTATCCTTTGCCACACTTGTGCTTCAAAGTAGCACCATGATCTTCATGATAGAGAGTTTCTTGTTTTGCCACTTTCATATACTAGTGGGAATTTTTCATTATAGAACTTGGCTTGTATATTCCAACAATGGGCCTCCTCAAGTGCCCTAGGTCTTCGCGAGCAAGCAAGTTGGATGTACACCCACTTAGTTTCTTTTGTTGAGCTTTCATACATTTATAGCTCTAGTGCATCCGTTGCATGGCAATCCCTACTCCTTACATTAACATCCATCGATGGGCATCTCCATAGCCCATTTATTAGCCTCGTTGATGTGAGACTTTCTCCCTTTTTTGTCTTCTCCACATAACCCCCATCATCATATTCTATTCCACCCATAGTGCTATGTCCATGGCTCGCGCTCATATATTGCATGAAAGTTTATAGGTTTGAGATTACTAAAGTATGAAACAATTGCTTGGCTTGTCATCGGGGTTGTGCATGATGAGAGCATTCTTCTGTGACGAAAATGGAGCATGACTAAACTATATAATTTTGTAGGGATGAACTTTCTTTGGCCATGTTATTTTGAGAGGACATTTAGTTAGTATGCTTGAAGTATTATTGTTTCTATGTCAATATTAAACTTTTGTCTTGAATCTTATGGATCTGAATATTCATACCACAATTAAGAAGAATTACATTGAAATTATGCCAAGTAGCACTCTGCATCAAAAATTCTTTTTTATCATTTACCTACTCGAGGACGAGCAGGAATTAAGCTTGGGGATGCTGATACGTCTCCAACGTATCTATAATTTTTGATTGCTCCATGCTATATTATCTGCTGTTTTGGATGTTTATGGGCTTTATTATACACTTTTATATCATTTTTGGGACTAACCTATTAACCCAGAGCCCAGTGCCAGTTTCTGTTTTTACCTTGTTTTAGGGTTTCGAAGAAAAGGAAACCAAATGGAGTCCAATTGACCTGAAACTTCACGGAACCCATTTTTGGAAGGAAGGAAGCCCAGAAGACTTGAAGTGCACGTAAGGGAAGCTTTGAGGAGGACACGAGGTAGGGGGGCGCGCCCACCCCCCTGGGCGCGCCCTCCACCCTCGTGGGCCCCTCATGGCTCCCCTGACGTACTTCTTCTGCCTATATATCTCCATATACCCTAAAACTATCGAAGAGCACAATAGATTGGGAGTTTCGCCGCCAGAAGCCTCCGTAGCCACCGAAAGCGAATCTAGACCCGTTCCGGCACCCTGCCGGAGGGGGCAATCCCTCTCTGGTGGCCATCTACATCATCTTGGTGCTCTCCATGACAAGGAGGGAGTAGTTCTCCCTCGGGGCTGAGGGTATGTACCAGTAGCTATGTGTTTGATCTCTCTCTCTCTCTCTCTCGTGTTCTTGAGGTGATACGATCTTGATGTATCGCGAGCTTTGCTATTATAGTTGGATCCTATGATGTTTTCTTCGCCCCTCTACTCTCTTGTAATGAATTGAGTTTCCCCTTTGAAGTTATCTTATCGGATTGAGTCTTTAAAGATTTGAGAACACTTGATGTATGTCTTGCCGTGCGTATCTGTGGTGACAATGGGATATCACGTGATTCACTTGATGTATGTTTTGGTGATCAACTTGCGGTTCCGCCCATGAACCTATGCATAGGGGTTGGCACACGTTTTCGTCGTGATTCTCTAGTAGAAACTTTGGGGCACTCTTTGAGGTTCTATGTGTTGGTTGAATAGATGAATCTGATATTGTGTGATGCATATCATATAATCATACCCACGGATACTTGAGGTGACATTGGAGTATCTAGGTGACATTAGGGTTTTGGTTGATTTGTGTCTTAAGGTGTCATTCTAGTACGAACTCTAGGGCTGTTTGTGACACTTATAGGAATAGCCCAACCGATTGATTGGAAAGAATAACTTTGAGGTGGTTTCGTACCCTACCATAATCTCTTCGTTTGTTCTCCGCTATTAGTGACTTTGGAGTGACTCTTTGTTGCATGTTGAGGGATAGTTATGTGATCCAATTATGTTAATATTGTTGAGGGAACTTGCACTAGTGAAAGTATGAACCCTAGGCCTTGTTTCCTAGCATTGCAATACCGTTTACACTCAATTTTATCATTAGTTACCTTGCTGTTTTTATATTTTCAGATTACAAAAACCTTTATCTACTATCCATATACCACTTGTATCACCATCTCTTCGCTGAACTAATGCACCTATACAATTTACCATTGTATTGGGTGTGTTGGGGACACAAGAGACTCATTGTTATTTGGTTGCAGGGTTGCTTGAGAGAGACCATCTTCATCCTACGCCTCCTACGGATTGATAAACCTTAGGTCATCCACTTGAGGGAAATTTGCTACTGTCCTACAAACCTCTGCACTTGGAGGCCCAACAACGTCTACAAGAAGAAGGTTGTGTAGTAGACATCAAGGAGCTCCACGTCGCCGCAGGTATTCTTGTGCTCTTTTCTAGTGGGGGCGCGCTAGCGCACACACTGGGTGTAGCCCCCGATATTCGGGCCAAATGTGTAACAGTTGGGCCAAATCTTAAGTCTTGCTTTTTTCTTTTGCCGAGTCCTTCTTTTTCGCAGCCGAGGTGCTGTCCTGGCGGACTCGTTTGCTCCGGGTCGGTCATCACTACGACCGGCTCATTGCCGACACCGGTCGTCTTGGCGTTGAGGCGGCGCAGGCGAGGGCGGAGGCGGCCGTGGCTCGGCGGTCTCTCGACGAGGCCAACCAGCTGCATGAGCAGCTGGCGGATCACAAGAGCCGCCTCGAGGCCGAGGTGGAGCTCCTTAAGGCGGAAGCCGCCAAGGTGGCAGAGGCGCAACAGGCCCTGGTGGAGGCGGACCAGCAATGCGGCCAACTTGCCGACGACAAGGGCCGGCTCCAGGCCGAGGTGGATTGCCTGCGGGGGCAGGTCACCATGGATGAGGGGGCCCGTCAGGACGAGGCCCGTCGCCACGAGGCGGCCGAGAAGGCGGCCGAAGACAAGGACGCCGAGCTAAAGGCGGCCCTTGCCTAGGCCGCCAATGTGGAGAAGGCGCTCGAGGAGCGTGACCGCGCCATCGAACGGGAGCGGCGTGGTACGTTGCTTGAGGTGCAGCACCTGGAAGAGTCCTTCTCCAGTAAGTGCTTTTTCTTGTCGTTTGCCGGGTCGGGATCCAGCCTTTCTTCCTTGTTGTTCTTCTTCTAACTCGCTTCTTCCTTTCTGGTAGGGGCCTTCCCGGAGACGCAGCGGCTGGCAGAGGAAGCCGTCCGCTATCAGCGCGACCCGACCATCGTTGTTGGGTCCGGGACGGATCCGCGGGTGGCCTGGACCTTCCTAGAGATCATTGCCGCCGCTGAGGCCCACCTGCAGGTCCTGGGAACGCAGTTGGGGCGGCTGTCCCAGGCCGGCACCGCAATGACGATGGCCCTATGGCCGGACTCCGTCCAACCGAGCAGCTTCTCGCGCCTGGCGTGTTGGTTGGAGATGGGGCCGGACCGGCTTGGCGAGTGGCGCATCTTCGCCGCTCGTGCCGGTGCTGAGATGGCGCTCCGGTTCACGTTGTCCTGGCATCCGGACCTGCAGCTAGACATGTTGATGTGCCAGCGGGCCAGTTCGGAGCAGCTCTTGCAGGAGCAAGCCGGCCGGATCGCCTCCTGGGCCAGCTACATCGCTGGGTTCGCCTTGCATGACGAGTTCCATCTGGAGTGGATGGAAGACGGCAGGGCCGTGGACGGCGACGACTACGGCTTGCTCCTCCACGATCTGGAGGGGAGCTCGGAGGAGACGGGCGTCCACCGCGACGCGGGTGCTGAGGAGGACACCGGCGCCTCGTTGGACCCGGAGGCCGCCAGGGGAGAGCCGTTGACGTCGCGACGCGGCGCTGGAGATGCCTGAGACACTTTGTGTAAAATCTATTAAATAGCAGGTCCACCCACTCACTGGGGGTTTTAGGGTGTAATGAACTCGGGCCGTGGGCCTTTTCTTAAATACTTGTGTAGATGTCGTGGGTGGTTTTGCTTTTTGCCTTCCGTTTTTTGGACCGATTTCGTGCGTTTTTCCTTTCTCAAACCTCCCCCCGCGAGTCAGACAGTCGAGGCTCCGGCCCGTGACAAGGAGTTTGGTTCTTTGAGAGGAGCGCGCTGGACTTGGGTCCCTCGAAACGTTGAGCGCGAGCGAAACACCCACTGGGCCGGCTGGCGGTAATCCGGTGAAGCTGGTTGGCGAGCCGTCAGTCGTGCGGCTGTTCATTTGATGAATGGTGGGCTGGGTTGATCGACCCGGCAGCCTTTGACTTAGTGTATGAAGCGTAAAGGAGCTTTGGCCCGTTGTGCTTGCCAGCCGACATCCAAAGCTGGATCTGTGGCTTTAGGGCGAAGTGGGGGACCGTGGCATCCTAACTTTATCAGGAATCACCAAGTAAGGTGGCGACCGAGCCGGCCAGCCCCCGAGCCCCCGGGTCGAGCAAGTCGGACCAGTGGCCGGGTTCAGTGGTATAGTGATGCAAGAAAATAGGGACACAATAAATTGGTTGACCAAAGGCAGCCCCCGAGTCTCGTTCAGGGACCCCATGGTTTCATGCGTTTACAAAAGGCGACGATACATACGCTCGTGCGGCTAACTGTAAAACGGGCGGAGGAGTTCCGCGTTCCATGGCCGAGTCGTTTCTTCACCGGCGTTGTCCTTCTTGTGCTTGCTTGACTTGCATGCGTCGATGAGGTAGTAGGCGTTGTGGTCGCACAAGGCCCTGCTCACGATGAATGGGCCCTCCCATGGAGGGGACAGCTTTGTGCTGGCCTGCCTGCTCTTGGACGAGTCGGAGGACGAGGTCGCCCTCACGGAACACGAGGGGCTTGATCTTCTTGCTGTGGTAGTGCCTCAGGCCTTGCTGGTAGATGGCCGAGCGACTGAGTGCCAGGAGGCGTGCTTCCACGAGCAGGTCGACGCCATCTTCACAGGCTTCTCTGGCTTCGGCTTCGGTGTACATCACGATGCGCGGCGAGTCGAACTCGACGTCGGTCGGGATGATGGCTTCGGCTCCATAGACGAGGAAGAACGGGGTGAACCCGGTCGAACGATTCGGTGTGGTGCGTAGACTCCAGAGAACGGCTGGCAACTCGTCAAGCCAGCTGCCGGGTGAGCGGATGAGTGGCTTGACGAGTCACGACTTGATGCCGGACATGATGAGTCCATTGGCCCGCTCGACCTGCCCGTTGGACTGCGGATGCGCAACGGAGGCCAGGTCGAGGCAGATGCCGGAGACGGAGCAGTATTGCTCGAGCGCACCCTTGGCGAAGTTGGTGCCATTGTCGGTGGTGATGCTGTTCGGCATGCCGTAGCGCACCACTATGTCCTTGATGAACCGGACGACTGTTGGATCGTCCAGTTTCTTGATTGGTCTTGCCTCGATCCACTTGGTGAATTTGTCCACTGCCACCAGCAAGTGCGTCATGCCGCCTCGAGCGGTTTTGAAGGGTCCCACCATGTCGAGTCCCCAGACCATGAAGGGCTAGGCGATCGGTATGGTGCGGAGTGCCGATGCCGGCTGGTGGCTGCGTTTGCTGAAGCGCTGGCATGCCTCACACTTGAGGACGAGCGACTCAGCATCTTGGAGGGCCGTGGGCCAGTAGAAAGCGTGGCGGAACGCCTTGGCCACCAGGGATCGTGATGCGGCGTGGTGCCCGCACTCGCCCTAATGTATGTCGAGGAGGATGTCGATGCCCCGTTCTTTCTCGACGTAGCGCTGGAACACGCCGGTGGAGCTGCGCTTGACGAGCTCATTGTTGATGATGCTGTAGGCGGACGCCCGGCGCTGCACTTGCCGAGCTTCGGTCTCGTCCATGGGGAGAACCCCATTCTCCAAAAATTATGATATTGGGAGGGCCCAAGATGGAGCCGCAACTGATAACCCACAAGTATAGGGGATCGCAACAGTTTTCGAGGGTAAAGTATTCAACCCAAATTTATTGATTCGACACAAGGGGAGCCACAGAATACTCTCAAGTATTAGCAGTTGAGTTGTCAATTCAACCACACCTGGAAACTTAATATCTATAGCAGAGTGTTTAGTAGCAAAGTAATATGATAGTAGTGGTAACAGTAGCAAAAGGTAACAGTAATAAAAGTAATGTTTTTGGTATTTTGTAGTGATGATAGCAATAGCAACGGGAAAATAAATAAGCGAAGAACAATATATGGAAAGCTCGTAGGCAATGGATCAGTGATGGAGAATTATGCCGGATGCGGTTCATCATGTAACAGTCATAACCTAGGGTGACACAGAACTAGCTCCAGTTCATTGATATAATGTAGGCATGTATTCCGAATATAGTCATACATGCTTATGGAAAAGAACTTGCATGACATCTTTTGTCCTACCCTCCCGTGGCAGCGGGGTCCTTACGGAAACTAAGGGATATTAAGGCCTCCTTTTAATAGAGAACCAGAACAAAGCATTAACACATAGTGAATACATGAACTCCTCAAACTACGGTCATCACTGGTAAGTATCCCGATTATTGTCACTTCGGGGTTAACGGATCATAACACATAATAGGTGACTATAGACTTGCAAGATAGGATCAAGAACACTCATATATTGATGAAAACATAATAGGATCAGATCTGAAATCATGGCACTCGGGCCCTAGTGACAAGCATTAAGCATAGCAAAGTCATAGCAACATCAATCTCAGAACATAGTGGACACTAGGGATCAAACCCTAACAAAACTAATTCGATTACATGATAGATCCCATCCAACCCATCACCGTCCAGCAAGCCTACGATGGAATTACTCACGCACGGCGGTGAGCATCATGAAATTCGTGATGGAGGATGGTTGATGATGACGATGGCGACGGATTCCCCTCTCCGGAGCCCCGAATGGACTCCAGATCAGCCCTCTCGAGAGGTTTTAGGGCTTGGCGGCGGCTCCATATCGTAAAACGCGATGATTTCTTCTCCCTGATTTTTTTCTCCCCAAAACTCAATATATGGAGGTCTTTTGGGTTGAGCTTCACTTTCTTGGTCTCCTTGGAGGGCTTGAAGGCGGCCTCGTCGGCCGGGTCCGGGGTCGGGATCGACGCGGCGGAGGCCTCGCTTGCCAGGGCGACGATCCGGTCGAGCTGGCGCCACTCCTCGGCAATGACCAGTGACTCGACCAACTTGGCACCATCTGGGGCCCATTCTAGGGACTTGCGGTAATCGCCGGTGATGGTGATGAGGCCCTTGGGACCCGACATCTTCATCTTCAGGTACGCGTAGTGGGGAACCGCCATGAACTTGGCGAGCACGGGCCAGCCCAGCAATGCGTGATATGCGCTGGACAGGTCCACCACCTTGAACCAGATCGGTTCGCGCTGGAAGTGGCTGCTGTCACCAAAAAGACATCTAGTGGGACCCGGCCAATGGGGGAGCAGGAGAGGCCGGACACGATGCCGTGGAAGATCGTTCGGGTTGGCTCCAGGTCCTCGGCCTTGAGGCCGACCTTGGTCATCATGTCATGGTAGAGGATGTTGATGCTGTTGCCGCCATCGATGAGGATTCAGGAGAGCTTGCATGTGCGCCGCGTGACGATGGTGGGGTTGAGGACGAGGGCGTAACCACCCGGACTCGGTATGACTGCTGGGTGATCCTCCCGGGTCCAGGTGATCGGGCGATCCGACCAGTGCATGAACTCCATCTTGGACGGGATGACGGTGTTCATCTCTTGCCGAAGGAGGCGCTCGCTGCGCTTGTCGTCGCCGAGGCTGGTGAAGACGACGTAGGCCGTGTTCTGGTCCGGGTAGGCGTCGTCGCGCATCGCGCCGCCAGCTGGAGGCGGCGGTGGAGGCGGAGGCGGCTGTCCCGCACCCGGAGCCGGAGCCGGAGGGGGCGGGACATCGCCCCTGATGATGCGCTTGGTGATGGCACACTACTGAAGCGTGTACGTGAGGATCTTGCGCCGCTGTGGTGGTTGCAGGGGGCGTTGAGCATCTGCTCGAAGCTCATGGCGGGTTGCCATGCCGTGTTTCCGGTTTGCCGGCGCTTCGTCGCCGGGTCCGCCGCGGGCTCGGTGGCCGCGATGATCCAGGTGTCGTGATGCGGCGCCGGCTGGTTGGCCTTGCGCTTGTTGTTCTGGTGATGCTGCTGCCGGCTACTTTCGCCAGCCGGCTTCGGAGGGGGAACCGGCTTCGCCTTGCTGGCTTCATGCAGCGCCACCTGGATCTTCATGGCAGAGTCGGTGTTGGCGTACTTGTTCACCGTCACCATGAGCGCGGCCATGGTGGCCGGCTAGAGCGTAAGATCTTGTGCTTGAGGAGGGTGCCGTCTTGGCACCCGCTGACCAAGTACTGGATCGTCTGGACTTCATGGACGCCCTCGTAGCTGTTCCGGAGCTCGGTCCAGCATGCGAGGTACTTGCGACCGGTCTCCGTAGGCCCTTGCACGCACATGGCAAGCTGGCTAGGGCGGCCGGGTCGCTTGTAGGTCCCCGTGAAGTTGCAGACGAAGGCTTCCTCGAAGTCCACACATGTGTTGATGCTGCCCATCGGTAGGCTGTTCAACAACGTGCGGGCCGACCCTTGGAGCATGAGCGGTGCGTAGCGCACGGCGAGACGACGATTGACACCTGTGATGCCAATGGCCGTGGTGTAGTCGGTGTGTGAGGGAGTCCTGTATTAGGGGGTCTCCGGACAGCCGGACTATATCCTTTGTCCGGACTGTTAGACTATGAAGATACAAGATTGAAGACTTTGTCCCATGTCCGGATGGGACTCTACTTGGCGTGGAAGGCAAGCTAGGCAGTACGGATATGGATATCTCCTCCATTGTAACCGACCTTGTGTAACCCTAACCCTCCCTGGTGTCTATATAAACCGGAGGGTTTTAGTCCGTAGGACACAATAACATACAATCATACCATAGGCTAGCTTCTAGGGTTTAGCCTCTCCGATCTCGCGGTAGATCAACTCTTGTAATACTCATATCATCAAGAATAAATCAAGCAGGACGTAGGGTTTTACCTCCATCAAGAGGGCCCGAACCTGGGTAAAACATCGTGTCCCTTGCCTCCTATTACCATCCGCCTTAGACGCACAGTTCGGGACCCCCTACCCGAGATCCGCCGGTTTTGACACCAACATTGGTGCTTTCATTGAGAGTTCCTATGTGTCGTCGCCGTTAGGCTTGATGGCTCCTTCTACCATCGATAGCGATGCAGTCCAGGGTGAGACTTTTCTCCCCAGACAGATCTTTGTGTTCGGCGGCTTCGCACTGCAGGCCAACTCGCTTGGCCATCTGGAGCAGATCGAAAGCTACGCCCCTGGCCATCAGGTCAAATTTGGAAACTTAAATTACACGGCCGATATCCATGGAGACTTGATCTTCGACGGATTCGAGCCCCTGCCTTGTGCGCCACGCGGTCACGATGAGTACGATTTAGCTCTACCTTCATACCGCATTCAGGAGATCGCACCGGCAGCCGCTCCGAGCCTCAATTCGGAGCCAGTCGCGCCGTCCATGGACGGGTGGATGGACCCCGCCACAGAGGCCTTACCCTCAGCAACGATTGAGCCAAATATCGACCTTACCCTGCACGAGAGCCGTGTTGTCAAACTACCGGATCCTTCTCCGGCCACGGACTCTGAACCGCCTGCGCCCGTTCCTAGCGAATCCGATTGGGCGCCGATCATGGAGTTTACCTCCGCGGATATTTTTTAGCACTTGCCCTTTGGCGACATACTGAACTCATTAAGGTCTCTCTCCTTGTCAGGAGGATCCTGGCCGAACTATGTCTGGCTGGATTGGGATGCGGATGACGAAGAAATTCGCTGCCCACCCACCACCCACTTAGTAGCCACTGTCGACGACTTAACCAACATGCTCGACTTCGACTCCGAAGACATCGACTGTATGGACGACGATGCGGGAGACGAAGAGGAACCACTGCCCAAAGGGCACTGGACAGCCACCTCATCATACGATATATACATGGTGGACACACCCAAAGAAGGCAATGTCGATGAGACAACGGAGGATGACCCCTCCAAGAAGCAACCCAAGCGCCGATGTCAGCGGCGCCGCTCTAAGTCCCGCCAAAGCAAAAGTGGTGATACCGGCACAGGAGATAATAACACTCTGGATAGTGCCAAAGATGGCAACAATCCCCTCCAGCACGATCTAGGAGAGGAGGGTGGAGAGGCCAGCCCTCCAGAGAGAGCGGATGGAGAGTTGGAGGATGATAATTACATGCCCCCCTCCGAAGACGAGGAAAGCCTCGACGATGACGAATTCGTCATGCCAAAGGATCCCGTCGAACAAGAGCGCTTCAAGCACCGGCTTATAGCCACAACAAATAGCCTTAAGAAGAAGCAGCAGCAGCTTCAAGCTGATCAAGATCTGCTAGCTAACAGATGGACTGAAGTCCTGGCGGCCGAGGAATATAAACTCGAACGCCCCTCCAAGAGTTACCCAAAATGCAGGTTGCTACCCCGTCTGGAGGAAGAAGCGTGTGATGCGGCCGATCGGCCACCCCGTGGCCTCGACAGAGAGGCATTCCAGCCAAAAGCTCAGCCTACACCCCGCGCCATTCAAATAAAAAGGCATGGGGAAATACGCCAGACCTACGAGACGTATTGAAGGACAAATCAAAATATGCAAGATTGATCTACGGATCACGAGGGCACACCACTATGCAATACGATAAACGTCACGCCGGATACAGTAAAAGTAAATACGGCTGGGCCGCACACAGCGGGCAAGACTCATTGGAGCTGCATCGCGATATAGCCCAATACAGAGGCGCCGCACACCCCTTATGCTTCACAGACGAAGTAATGGATCATCAAATTCCAGAGGGTTTCAAACACGTAAATATAGAATCATACGACGGCACAACAGATCCTGTGGTATGGATTGAGGATTTCCTCCTGCATATCCACATGGCACGCGGTGATGATCTACATGCCATTAAATACCTCCCACTCAAACTCAAAGGACCAGCTCGGCATTGGCTCAATAGCTTGCCAACAGAGTCCATTGGCTGTTGGGAAGATCTGGAAGCCGCATTCCTCGACAACTTTCAGGGCACTTATGTGCGACCACCAGATGCCGATGACTTGAGCCACATAATTCAGCAGCCAGAGGAATCAACCAGGCAATTCTGGACACGGTTCCTAACAAAGAAAAATCAAATCATCGACTGTCCGGATGCAGAGGCTCTAGCAGCTTTCAAGCACAACATCCGCGACGAGTGGCTAGCCCGGCACCTTGGTCAGGAAAAGCCGAAATCTATGGCAGCCCTCACGACACTCATGGCCTGCTTTTGTGCGGGAGAAGGCAGCTGGCTGGCTCGCAGTAACAACATATCAAAGAACCATGGTACTTCGGATACCAAGGACGGCAGTAGCAGGTCACGTCGCAACAAACATAAGCACCGCATTAACAGCGACAATACCGAGGACACGGTAGTTAATTCCGGATTCAAAGGCTCTAAACCCGGTCAGTGGAAAAATCCATTCAAAAGAAGCATTCCGGGCCCGTCCAGTTTGGACCGTGTACTCGATCGCTCGTGTCAAATACACGGCACCCCCGACAAGCCAGCCAACCACACCAATAGGGATTGTTGGGTGTTCAAGCAGGCCGGCAAGTTAATTGCCGAAAAAAAAGATAAGGGGCCACATAGCGATGACGAGGAGGAGCCCCAGCAGCCGAATACCGGAGGATAGAAGAGGTTCCCCCCACAAGTGTGGACGGTGAACATGATATACGCAACCCACATCCCCAAGAGGGAGCGAAAGCGTGCGCTCAGGGACGTATATGCGTTGGAGCCAGTCGCCCCAAAGTTCAACCCATGGTCCTCCTGTCCAATCACCTTCGATCGCAGGGACCACCCCACTAGTATCCGTAATGGCGGATTCGCCGCACTGGTCTTATACCCAATTATTGATGGATTTCACCTCACTCGAGTCCTTATGGATGGCGGCAGCAGCCTGAACCTACTTTACCAGGACACGGTGCGCAAAATGGGTATAGACCGCTCAAGGATCAAACCCACAAAAACGACCTTTAAAGGCGTCATACCAGGTGTAGAGGCCCATTGCACAGGCTCAGTCACACTGGAAGTGGTCTTCGGATCCCCAGATAACTTTCGAAGTGAAGAGTTAATCTTTGATATAGTCCCGTTCCGCAGTGGTTATCATGCACTGCTCGGGCGAACCGCATTGGCGAGATTCAATGCGGTACCACATTATGCATACCTCAAGATCAAGATGCCAGGACCTCAGGGGGTCATTACAGTTAATGGAAACACAGAGTGCTCTCTCTGAACGGAGGAGCACACTGCGGCCCTCGCAGTGGAAGCGCAAAGAAGCATCTCAAGGCAGTCCACTAGTTCGGCATTTAAGGACCCGAACACCGTCAAGCGCGCCCGGAGTAATCGGCAATAGGACCGCCTGACATGTTCCGAGCTTGCATAGCAATGCGCCCCCCACCCCGGCCCAAGCCAAACGGCGAAACTCGTGCCACGCGTACATAATTACGCACTAAAAATACCATGGGCACAGGTAGGGAGGGGGCACGACAACGACACGCCCCAAGACGCGGTTTAAACCGCACTAGGGGCTTCCCGCTTTGTTATTTTTCTCTCTTTCAGGACATTAATCTCTGGAAACCCTGTCCGGCAGCATGATTGCCGAACACATGATGCAACAACCAAGGAGGCAGAAAGCTACATCACACCACGGAACTCCCAGGTGGATTACGATAACGAGTGAAATACTTGCTTTAATATTATTCCTCAGCTTGCCCTTGGAGGGGACATAGTCCTACTTCTTTCTTATTGCACCGCATGTATCATTTTGCTTTAACGCACCTTTTTGAATAAACAATGCATATCATTAAGACTATTATTGCATTCTTCTTTTTTTATATATATGTGTTCATTAATGACACCTTGCAACCGTACACTTTGGTACGGCCAATACACCAGGGGCTTAAGTACCCCACAATATGGTGATAGAAGTCCGAACACTTTCACAAGTGCGGCACCCCGAACTTATAGCATTATATGCATCAGCTCCGAATCATGTCTTTGGTCAATAGTTGGGTTTGCCCGGCTCCCATGTTTTGGTACCTTCCGCTCCGCTATATCGGCTAAGGTAGCACTGGGAGAACTACAACGATTGTGCCCCGGTTCAGCTGGGCTAAGCACCTCAGTAGAGAAAGCTAAAACTGACTGTCATGATAAGGCGAGAGACTGGTCGCTGTTCGAGAGGTTTTCGAGTCCTTAAAGACTTATGCCGCTTAGAGCGAGGAGTCGGCCCTGTCCGACTTAAGGCATGTATCGCGCCCCAGATTCGGCCTTCCGAATACTAGGGGCTTCGCCGAAATTTAAATTTATAGAATTCTATGGCTAAGTGAGAGTGATAATGCATTATAGTCCGATTGCCTTGTTTGTTGTGCTGAGCACCTCCCTCGAAGGACCCAAAAATGGGAGCAAGAGTGCTCAGGTTTATCCCGAACACCCCAGCACTCGTGGCATGGGGGCAGAAGCCAACGACTAGCCATCTCTCAGATTTGATAAATAGCCGAACAGAAGGTAATATTTTAAATTCAAACAAGCGTTGCATAGTGCATATGAACAAGTTTTCATAATACAGGATTACACGAGCAAGTTCATTCAAATATTACATCTTTTGCACACTCATCCGCTATGAGACGGGCACCCTTCAGGACACCCTCATAGTACATCTCGGGGTGGCAATGCTCCTTTCCCTGCGGCGGCCCTTCCTTGATCAGCTTCACGACGTCTAGCTTGGCTCATTGCACCTTCACACGGGCGAAAGCCCGGCATGCACCTTCGATGCAGATGGACCGCTTGACGACTTCTAGCCGTGGGCAGGCATCCACAAGCCGCCTCACCAGTCCGAAGTAGCTATTCGGAAGGGCGTCGCCAGGCCACAGCCAGACCATAAAGCTCTTCATGGCCTGTTCGGCCGCCTTGTGTAGCTCGACCAACTGCTTTAGCTGGTCGCTCATAGGCACCGGGTGTTCGGTCCCAATATATTGGGCCTAGAACAACTTCTCCGATGAGCTTCCCTCCTTGGCCTGGTAAAACGTTGCGGCATCCGACACGCTGCGGGGCAAATCTGCGAATGCTCCTAGAGAGCTCCGGATTCGGGTAAGTAACAAGTAATTTACTTTCACATGCTTGCTTTGCATATAGAATGCCTTACCCGCCGCTATGTTATTCACCGCATCAATCTTCTGGAGGGCCTTTTGGGCTTCGGCCTTGGCACTCTTTGCGCTCTCGAGAGCCGCGACAAGCTCAGACTCTCGCATCTTCAAGTCAAGCTCCAACGCCTCGTGCTTCGTCAGGAGAGCTTGGAGCTCTTGCTGCACCTCGCCCACTCGTGCCTCATGCCTTTCCCACTCGGTGCGCTCCTTGGTTGCTTTGTTTTCGGCCTTGGATAGCGCTTGCTTCAGGGTCGCCACCTCGGTCGTGGCCCCTGGCAAATTCACGATGATCCTGTCATTTTGCAATCGCGTCTTCTTTTATATATACATATCTATAGACAGGGTATTACTTACCCTTGTTCTCCTCGAGCTGCCTCTTGGCAAGGCCGAGCTCTCTCTTGGACCCCTCGAGGTCCTGATTCAATGCGGCAACCTCCACAGTCTGTGCGGCAGTGGCCAGCAGCGAAGCCTGCATACGCATATAGACATACTTGTGTTAGACTCCTGTGATATTGTTTAATCCTCTATTCGGCTTTTCTTTTTGAACACCGAACAGAGCATCAGGGGCTACTGTCTATGCGGTAATATTTTTCCTATATTTCAAACACTTACCTCAAAGCTTGTTAGAAGGCTGGCACAAGCTTCAGTCAATCCGCTCTTGGCGGACTGAACCTTCTGGACCACTGCACTCATAATAGTGCAGTGCTCTTCGTCGATGGAAGCGCTGCAAAGCGCTCCCAGCAGATTGTCCGGTGCCTCTGGTTGGACAGAGGTCACCGGCACAGGCGTCTTGCCCCCTTTGGAAGGAGGCCGCCTGCCTGAGTCCGGAACCATTGGAGGTTCCGGCGCGGTGTTCGGCTGAGGGCCGAACTAGGAGCCCTCGGGAGCCTTGCTCCCTCTGCTCCCGGAGTCCGGAAGGTCACCTTGAGGCGCCTCCGGGACTGTCTCCCCTCGACCCGGTGCCTCTTGAGACAATACCTCGGCGTTGTCCGTAGGGCAAGGGGAGGTGGCGGTTGGAAGTGGATCGCTATCCATATCCGACGAGCCCAGGGAGCCGTCCAACGATACATCGATACGGGCTTGTGGCGGTCTGCATAATCATAATTCGGCATTAGGAGAAGCAGTGCAACAAAGGAATGCTATGAGTTACTCTGGTATCCGAATACTTACGACTTCGCCAGGGGCTTGGCCCTGAGCAGCCACTTGTCTTCGCCTTCGGCGGCGATGGTGGAGTAATCTGGAAGGAGAGTCCTTCCCTTCTTGGACCCTTCGCCCCCCCAGTAGGGGCGGCCTTCCTTTTCTTGTCTCCCCCGACTAGAGGGGGAGCATCTTCATCTTCCTCCTCATCTTCGGGGGAGGAGTGCGTCGCGGAGTTATCGGACGATAAGTCCGATGACGCCTGGCGTCGGGAACTCTTTCGGGTTCCCTTGGCCTTCTTGGTCTCCTCAGGCACCTTATAAGGGGCCGGAGTCAGCATCTCCGAAAGGAGAGCGTCCGCAGTGTCTTCGGGCAGAGGGGACGGACAGTTAATTTGCCCCGACGTCTCCACCCAATCCTGTCAAAGGCATGGAGATCAGATCCATGCATGATTAAGCTAGGGGAAATAAAATATCCTACCGGATGTATAGAACTCACCGAATGCGCTCGGCGCTTCGCGCTTAGCCCGCGGTCCTCGGTGAGAGAGGGAGGGACCTCTGCGCCCTTGAACAACACCTTCTAGATGTCCTTGTGCATCGTGTCGAAGAGGTCGCTCAGAGTCTGGTGCTGGGCCGGGTCGAACTCCCACAAGTTGAAGTCCCGTTGTTGGCACGGGAGGATCCGGCGGACGAGCACGACCTGGACTATGTTGACAAGCTTGAGCTTCTTTCTTGCCATGTTCAGGATACATTTCTGGAGTCTGTCCAGCTCCACCGATGAACCCCACGACGAGCCCTTCTCTTCCCAGGAAGTGAGTCGTGTGGGGAATCCGGATCGAAACTTGGGGGCAGCCACCCATTTGGTGTCGCGCGGCTCGGTGATGTAGAACCACGCCGATTGCCACCCCTTTATGGTCTCCACGAAGGAGCCTTCAAGCCATATAATGTTGGGCATCTTGCCCACCATGGCTCCACCACATTCTGCTTGTTGGCCGCCCACCACCTTCGGCTTGATATTGAAGGTCTTTAACCACAGGCCGAAGTGGGGCCGGATGCGGAGGAAAGCCTCACACACGACGATGAACGCCGAAATGTTGAGGACAAAGTTCGGGGCCAGATCATGGAACTCGAGCCCGTAGTAGAACATGATACCACGGACGAATGGATGGAGGAGAAACCCCAGTCCGCAGAGGAAGTGGTGGAGGAAAACTACCCTCTCATGAGGTTCCGGGGTAGGGACGATCTGCCCCGCAGCGGGCAGCCGATGCACGATATTCGCGGCTAGGTATCCGGCTCCGCGTAACTTTTTGATGTGTCCCTCCGTAACGGAGCAAGCCATCCACTTGCCTCCCACTCCGTACATGTTTGGAGAAGGTTGAGGGGAAAGATGTGGACTTGGGCATTGGAGCTCGAGTGCGCAAGAGTGGATGAGCAAGGAGGAAGAAGGCGTGGGTAGAAAAAGGTTAAACCTTGTCCCTTTATAAGGCCGGCCGAAACTATGCGCCCCCACTAGCCTGGTAAAACTTGCTTATCCCCCAAGCACCGTAATCGATGGCGCGGTTGGGTTACCCACGCCCGTATTGACGAGAATCCCGTAATAAGGGGGACACGATCTCTGCTTTGACAAGACGTGTCAAAAAACCGCCTTGCGTTATGTGCGGGGCTAGTTAAAGGAAACGATTCGAATAATCACCGGGCCATGGCTTAATGTCATGTTGCCAAAACAAGTCCGCAGAATAGATTTGTGGAAATATTATTCTCTCTACGGTGGTATGTGGTACTTATTTTGCAGGGTCAGACACTATCCTTGTATTCAAATTCTTCCACAGTGTATTCGGAGGAGGAACCCGCCTTGCAATGCCGAAGACAATACTGCGCGCCGGACTCATCGTCATTGAAGCCTGGTTCAGGGGCTACTGAGGGAGTCCTGGATTAGGGGGTCTCCGGACAGCCGGACTATATCCTTTGTCCGGACTGTTAGACTATGAAGATACAAGATTGAAGACTTCGTCCCGTGTCCGGATGGGACTCTACTTGGCGTGGAAGGCAAGCTAGGCAGTACGGATATGGATATCTCCTCCTTTGTAACCGACCTTGTGTAACCCTAACCCTCCCTGGTGTCTATATAAACCGGAGGGTTTTAGTCCGTAGGACACAATAACATACAATCATACCATAGGCTAGTTTCTAGGGTTTAGCCTCTCTGATCTCGCGGTAGATCAACTCTTGTAATACTCATATCATCAAGAATAAATCAAGCAGGACGTAGGGTTTTACCTCCATCAAGAGGGCCCGAACCTGGGTAAAACATCGTGTCCCCTGCCTCTTGTTACCATCCGCCTTAGACGCATAGTTTGGGACCCCCAACCCGAGATCCGCCGGTTTGACACCGACAGTGAGCCAGTCTTCTGGCTTCAACGTCCCGTTGTACTTGGGGGTGTCGCGGGGGAGCATGAATCCTTTGGGGAAGGGCTCCTCCCGGATGCGCGGGCCGAAGCATGCCGGCCCGATAGCGCCGCTCTCCTCCACCTCCAGGGAGCGAGCGAGCCAATCGAGGCGGTGGCGAGCGTCGGCATCGTCGATGGCGCGCGGGCCGAGTCGACTTGCGGCCAGGCCACGGGGGGCTGAGTCGGTTGGAGCCAGAGGCCGGCCCTGCTGGCCGGGTCCGTGCTGGATCTCTAGGACAGGCTCGTCGCCCAATCCGTCGGTGGCTGTAGCGGCCGGGTCGTGCCGAGTCCGGGCTCGGCCGGAGTGCGCCTCGCTGGGTGGTGAGGAAGCAGTGTACATAAGTTCACCGGGCCCGCCAAGGCGGGCAGAGCCGGATCCCGCCGGCTTGGCGAGCTGGTTGAGGCGGTCCTGCTGGGTGTTGGCGGCGTGGAGGAGTTCACACATCCGCCCGATGCGCTCTTTCAGCTCCTCACCCACGAGCTGGTCCAGGCCGGCTGTGGCTGCCTGGGCAGTGCACATGTTCTTCGCTGGGGTCTCGTAGACGGTTGGGATGGCGGCGAGGGCCCGGCCGATCACTCCTCCCCCGGCACGCACATCGGCGACCTGGCTTGGTCCGGCCGCGGCGGGCATGAATCCGTAGGCGGCATCGTGCTCCAGCTGAGCGGCGTCTAGGTGACGCTGAGTGGCAGCGAGCGTCTCGGATAGGTCCATCATCTGCTGGTGCCTTTCCTCGAGCTAGGTTCGGGCCTCAGCGACGTTGGTGGCATCGACGTCGGTGCCGATGGGGATGCGGAGGCTCTGCATTGCGGCGCGCAACGGATCGGACGGCTCAATCCGACCCACTGCGGCCCTGGCTTCGGTAGCCTTCCTTGTCTTGCTCGACGAGGAGGAGGCACCGTCGCAGGTGACGAAGACCTCCACATGGACGTCCATTGCCCCAGCGGAAACGCCACCGCCGAGGGAGAGGGGAGAGTCGGAGTAGCTGAGCACCTCGCTAGGGTACTCATCGGCCGCGAACGCATCGGAGATGCGCAGCGCGGCGAAGGAGGTGGCAAGCGCGCCGACGATGATATTCGCCAGCGCGACGGACTCGTCGGTGTAGGAGAAGAGCCCCGTCTGAAGCATGCTCCCGGCCAGCTCCTCGAGCGGCCCCCACGGTGGGCGCCAACTGTCGTGGTGGGCGCACGGCAGATTCCAAGGGATGGCTAAAGAGAGGAGGAGGCTCGAGGGTGCTGGTGAACTCCAGAGGCGAGGTTGGCATGAGCGGGCGCGGCACGCCGGACATACCCAGGTTCGGGGCTCTCTGGAGAGATAATACCCCTAGTCCTGCCGAGTGTAGTTGGATGATCGATAGTACAATGTTGCTCCTGGAGATGTATGGAGGAGGTAGGAAGCTGGCCAAGGCTTGGGCTGCTCCTTCTCTCTGGTGTTGCTGTTTTGTGGCTAGTCCTATGCTTACTTGCTTTTCTCTCGTATGTGTTTTCTGATTGCCCTCTCGCTCGTCCCCTCTCTTCCCTCCTATGATCACGGGCTCCCAAGGGGTTTTATAGTCCAACCCCCCGGGGGTACAATGGTCATGTTACAAGTCGGTGGGTCCGTATTGTCGGTGTCCGGGGACCCGGGCTGGGTCCCGCTGAGGGCTTGTGGTTCGCCGGGTTCCCCTAGGTGCGGGCCCCACATGCCTAGGGGGACTGTGCGCAGTCTTGTCGATCGTCAGGGCGTGGCCGAGTCGAGTCGCGTACAGTGCTCTCCGTCAGGTTGCCGCTTGATGTCGTCAGCGGTGAAGGCGGGGGCACTGTAGCCGCGCCGACCCTGGTCAGCAGGTAGGTGAGGGGCACTGTTGCTACGTTCCTACTGACCAGAGACATGGGCGGGGCACTGTTGCCTCGGTCATCGTTGATTGAAGACTCGTCACCATCATACGGCCTGGATGGGATGGGAGTTGACCCACGGCTGGATTGCATAGCACGCCACGGGTGATGCTGGCTTGTTAAGGAGGCTTTGGTCGTGCCGGGTTCAGCTGTCTTGCGCTAGTTGTTGGGGCCGAGTTGACGTGTCTTGCCGGGTCGGCTAGTCTGGCCGGCTTGCGGGGCTTGGTCGGGTCGAGCGACCCGGCCAAGCGCGTGCCGGTATTGAGGGGCGGTGCCAACCCCGTTGTTTTATTGAAGAGGATCCGGGTTCCGTTGCCTGCTCGGGGTCCATCCCCCCGACAATCTCCCATAAGCTTTGAGCTTTAGGTGCTGGTGCAGCAACCTCTTCCTCTTCATCTTCCATCATTGAGGGCTTCCCAATTACTCTGGCAATGGTCTTCTTGACCCTTTCTTTCCTCTTCTTACCATCTCCAGTTTGCTTGGGTTCAAGAGTGAACTCCATTGTTTCTCCTGTGGCAACTTTCCTTACCTTAGACATGGGCTGTCTTCTTGCTGGCATCTTAGTCTTCAGACCTGGCTTAGTTTCAGAAGCTGTGCCATATTCCTTTTTCAGAACTTTCCTCTTTAAGGTGGCCTCTTCCTCAACAACCACATAGTCCTCATCCTCAGAATCTGAGGTTCTCTTCTTTCTGGCCCTGGTGGCTGCCTTAGGCAAGTTGCTGGGTGTACTCCTGCTTCCATCATCATAGCTGCTAGAGGGACTAGTGCCCTCACTCATGTGAACTTGCTCCTCAGACTTGTTCTGACTTTCACTCTAATCTGACATGATGCAAACACTGACAGCAGACCCGGTGAATAGATATAGATGAGATAGATTGGATGAGCATCACAAAGTGCAAAGGTTTTTGCAAAAGAATGAGTCAAAAACTTAGTTTTAGTTTTCCACAGAAAGCATTTCGGATCTACCGATTTGAAAACTCGGTGATACCGAAGCAACTTTTGGAACCTAAACTAGTGAACTCGGTCAGCCCAAGTCACAGTTCGGTGGCACCGAGACTGCTAGGGTTTCATAAAGAATTGAACTCGGTCACACCGATTTGCAATTCTCGGTCAGACCGAGAATCACATGTGCAATGGCCTTAGCCAAATCGGTGGAACCGATTTCAACAACTCGGTTGGTCCGAGATGATTTCGGCAGAAACCTAACCCTAAATTTTCAATCCACAACTAAACTACAGAGTGATTTCGCTGGATAGAGTGATCTCAATCGTGGCAAGATAATGGCAAAACAATGTGCTAGGAATCGGAGTGAGATTAGCACAAGGATCAAGTCCATACCCTAAGTGTGGCGATGGACCTGCTACGGCGGCAACGACGGAGACGATTTCCGTTGACGGCGACGGAGACCAGCGGCGGGAGGCAGCTGGCAATGAGGAGGACTATCCGGAGACCCAGGGAGGCAGAGGGGGCTGAGCGCGGGCGAAGGGGTTCGGAGAATTTTCCAAATTTTGGCCCGGGGATATATATAGCCTGACCCTGTCGGTGTGACCGAGTGGAACAACTCGGTGGCACCGAGATGCATAACTGCAAGCAGTTACTGCAACTCGGTGTGACCGAAAAGTTCAAATCGGTTGCACAGATATTGAAAACCTAGATCAACTTAGTGATCTCGGTATGACCGAAATTGATGAATCGGTCAGACCGAAACACACAAAGAAGTTTAGGAAGTTTAAGTCTATGACGAATCGGGGACTCCGGGTGCTCCTCACACAGAGTGGTTCAAATCTGACTTGACCAAACTTTGTGATTTAGCATGAATAGAGTTTGAGACAAGAAAAGCATAGATAGCCAGAGAAGGTTCTTAGGCATTCTTGTCCATCCACTTGGCAAAACAAAAAGGAACCAAACAATCAAAACAACAAGTGGATGTCTTCGAATGAGTAAATTATGCAACCAACATGCTCACACAATAAAATGGCAAATGAAATATGTGGCAAAGCATGCACAACCAATTCTAGCATCTATCAAGCAATTGGCGATGACTAGGTCATCTATATATGAGTATATTGACTTAGGAGTCAAATGAGAACATTTGATTGTAGGTCATACTCATCGTTTAAGCACAAGTGGGGTTACCACTTTTACATAAAGCGTTGTTGTGTTCACACCATTAGAGTTGCTTTAGCTCAATTCTTAGAGTAAAGCTCCCCCTAGATGTGAGATCCCCCCTAAGAGGGATGAACTAACCTTGGGTTTTGTCGATGATGACTTCATGTAGGTGTTGAAGACGTGGATGCTCAATGTTGATGTAGATCATTTGGAGCAATCCTTTGGAGTGAGTTGCACTTTCAATACCTACACGGGTTAGTCCCACAAGGAACAAACAAGGATATCCATAGACATAGAGTGATGCACACACAAGATGATGTCTATGAAAGCATTAGTTTACCTTGTCCCTTGTCTTACCAACAAGAGGGTTTGTGACTCCTTGAACTAGTGCAAGATGTGGAAGTTGATTGCACTTGTTCTTGCCAAAATGATAAGAGTGAAGTATGTTGGAGGAGTCACCCTCGGGAACTCTCTAGTTCTTCTTCTTTGGGATCCACACCATCTTGATGGGAATCCTCGGAGTTGTAGTGTTACTTGATGAAGTGGAACTTGAAGTAGTCTTGGGAACCCACTTGACCAAGGCCTTAGGAGCTTCTTCAAATGCATTAATCTCCTCTTGAAGCTTATCCTTGCCTTTTTGATTGTGGTCTTGTGGTGGAAGATCATCTTGAGCTTGTGTCCCTTTGAAGGAAGTAGGATCATACTTCTTTTGTTGAGGAACAAACTTCGTCTTGGGGTATTGATCTTCTTCCCACTCAACTCCATTGGCATTGAACTTTTGTTCAAAACCAACGCCTTGGTTCTTCTGGTGCCTTCCTTGCTTGCGTACAATTTCCTCGAATTGCTTACTCCCGGCAAGGCTCTTGTAAACACCTTTCTCTATAATTCCCTTCAATAAGCTATTTTATTTCTCAAGTGTAACTTGGCTAAGAGAATCATTAGTGAAATCAAGAGAACTACTAGAAGCAACAACATTGGATTTAGCATGAATATTGTTACTACTAGAGGAAGAAACTTTCTTGTTCTTGTTACTAGACTTGACTTGAGGCATGTAAGTGGATAAGAGTAAATGCTTGGAAATGTAAGAAGAACTTTTCTTGCGAAGATCATCATTGATTGCCTTTAAGAACTCATGCTCTTGCTCAGGGTTGAGCTTTTCAAAACGTAGTTTCTCATGAGTCCTTAAAAGTTCTCGATGATCTCCTAAGATAGTTTCATGAGCTAACTTAAGAGTGTTTAGTTCTTTAGTTAGAAACTCAATCTTCTCCTTATCATTGTCATTCGTTTTATCTTGATTAGCATGATTAATTGATGTTTCATCATAGTATTCATCACTAGAGTTGTCAACAAGTAAATCATCATCACCTAACAAGTCATCTTCATCACTATTGAAATCAACATACTCGGGGTGTGATATCTTTGGGCCTTTAGCCATGAAGCATCTTCCAAGTCCTTCATTTGGTGAATCAAATATGTCGTAGGAGTTGGTTGACACAAGTGCTAGACCGGCAACACCATCATCTTGAGTATATTTGGAGTCGGAGTGATAGCTTCTCTCGGAGTGATCGTCGGAGTCGGAGCCGGATACCCATTCACCAACATGAGCTTGATGTCTTCGTTTTGTGTAGCTCCTTGATGACTTGTCCTTCCTTTCCGAATCCTTGCTTCTCTAGGATGTTCTTCGTTCATAACGATCATCTCTACCCCTTCTCTCTCTTGGTGGTGATTCTTCTCTTCTACTTCTTCTTTTTGGAGAATCTTCTCTTCTCTTGTAGGGTGCCGTACACTCATTGGACTAGTGTCCGGGTCTCCCACAATTGTAGCAATTTCG
Organism: Triticum urartu; assembly: GCF_056163025.1. Classification (NCBI taxonomy): domain Eukaryota; kingdom Viridiplantae; phylum Streptophyta; class Magnoliopsida; order Poales; family Poaceae; genus Triticum; species Triticum urartu. The sequence continues at coordinate 162,058,045 of NC_141878.1, read as the reverse complement.
CTCTCGACTAGAAGATCTTTTGTCATTGTAGGACCTTGACTTGGAACTTCTCTCTTTGCTTATACTCTTGTAGAACTTGTTGAAGTTCTTCGCCATTAGGCTCAATTCTTCATTGAAGGTTTGTTTCTCACTTGATGATGTGGGAGCTTCACATGAGGCTTTGTAAGCACCACTTGACTTGTTATGGAGCTCCTCCTTATCCTTGAGTGACATCTCATGAGCAACAATTCTTCCAATGACCCCCGTTGGCTTGAGATCTTTGTAATTGGGCATCATTTGGATCAATGTGCATACTGTATCATATTTTCCGTCCAAAGCTCTTAGGATCTTCTTGATGATGAATTTGTCGGTCATCTCTTCACTTCCTAAGACGGCGATCTCATTTGTGATAAGAGCAAGCCTAGAGTACATTTCAGCGACACCTTCACCATCCTTCATTTTGAACTTGTCAAGCTAACTTTGAAGCACATCCAACTTGGATTCCTTGACGGAGTCGGTACCTTCATGCATATCAAAGTATCCCAAATTTCCTTTGCATTCTCAAGAAGGTTGATTTTGTTGAATTCTTCGGCGCACAATCCGTTGAAGAGGATATCACAAGCTTGAGCATTGTATTGCAGCATCTTCAACTCTTCCGCGGTAGCTTCATGGCTCGGTTCTCTCCCATCAAAGAATTCACCTTGCAAGCCAATACACACAATAGCCCATACGGCGGGGTTATGTCCAAGAATATGCATTTTCATCTTATGCTTCCAACTAGCAAAATTAGTACCGTCAAAGTAAGGACCTCCACGGTGGTAATTTCCCTCGCTATACGCCATACTCTCCTAGGTTGTGAAACCAAGTGTCGGTGTCAAAACCGGCGGATCTCGGGTAGGGGGTCCCGAACTGTGCGTCTAAGGCGGATGGTAACAAGAGGTAGGGGACACGATGTTTTACCTAGGTTCGGGCCCTCTTGATGGAGGTAAAACCCTACGTCCTTCTTGATTTATTCTTGATAATATGAGTAGTACAAGAGTTGATCTACCACGAGATCGGAGAGGCTAAACCCTAGAAGCTAGTCTATGGTATGACTGTATGTTGTCCTACGGACTAAAACCCTCCGGTTTATATAGACACTGGAGGGGGCTAGGGTTACACAAGGTCAGTTACAAAGGAGGAGATATACATATCCGTATTTCCTAGCTTGCCTTCCACGCCAAGTAGAGTCCCATTCGGACACGGGACGAAGTCTTCAATCTCATATCTTCATAGTCCAATAGTCCGACCAAAGGATATAGTCCGGCTGTCCGGAGACCCCCTAATCCAGGATGCGCAGTGTTGTCTTCAGCATTGCAAGGCGGGTTCCTCCTCCGAATACACCACGGAAGAATTTGAATACAAGGATAGTGTCCGACCCTGTAAAATAAGTTCCACATACCACCGTAGAGAGAATAATATTACCACAAATCTAATCTGCTGACATGTTTTGGCAGCATGACATCACGCCATGGCCCGGTAATTATTTGAACCGTTTTTCTTTAACCATCCCCCGCACATAACGCGAGGCAGTTTCTTGACACGTCTTGTCAAAGCAGAGATCGTGTTCCCCTTATTACGGGATTCTCATCAATACGGATGTGGGTAACCCAACCACGCCATCAGTTACGTCGCTTGGGGGATAATCGAGTTTTACCAGGTAAGTGGGGGCACATAGTTTAGTCCGCCCTTATAAAGGGATAAGATCTCACCTTTTTCTACCCACGCCTTCTTCCTCCTTGCTCATCCATTCTCGCGCACTCGAGCTCCAGCGCCCAAGTCCGCATCCTCCTCCTCAACTCTCTCCAAACATGTTCGGAGTGGGAGGCAAGTGGATGGCCTCCTCCATCATGGAGGGGCACATCAAAAAGTTACATGGAGCCAGATACTTAGCCGCAGATATCGCGCACCGGCTGCCAGCCGCGGGGCAGATCGTCCCTACCCCGGAACCTCACGAAAGTGTGGTTTTCCTCCCCGATTTCGTCCGCGGATTTGGGTTTCCCCTCCATCCATTCGTTCGCGGCCTCATGTTCTACTACGGGCTGGACTTCCATGATCTGGCCCCGAATTTCATCCTCAACATCTCGGCGTTCGTTGTCGTGTGCAAGGCTTTCCTTCGCATCCGGCCCCACTTCGGCCTATGGCTGAAGACCTTAAATATCAAGCCGAAGGTTGTAGGCGGCCAACAAGCGGAATGCGGCGGAACCATGATGGGCAAAATGCCCAACATTGCATGGCTCGAGGGCTCCTTCGTGGCGATCGTAAAGGGGTGGCAATCGAGGTGGTTCTACATCACCGAGCCGCACGACACCAACTGGGTGGCGGCCCCCGAGTTTTGATCCAGAATCCCCACGCGGCTCACTTCCTAGAAGGAGAAGGGCCTGTCCTGGGGTTCATCGATGGAGCTGGACGGACTCCAGAAGTGTATCCGGAACATGACAAGCAAGAAACTTAAGCTTGTCAACATAGTCCAGGTCATGCCCTTCCGCCGGATCCTCCCGTGTCAACAATGGGATTTCAACTTATGGGAGTTCGACCCAGCCCGGGACCAGACTCTAACCGAGCTCTTCGACACGACGCACAAAGACGTCTAGAGGGTGCTGTTCAAGGGCGCCGAGGTCCCTCGCTCTCTCACCGAGGACCGCTGGCTAAGCGCGAAGCGCCCTGCGAATCCGGTAAGTTCTGTACATCTGGTAGGATGTTTATTTCCCATAGCTTAACCATGTGCGGGGTCTGAGCTCCCATGCCTTTGACAGGACTTGGTAGAGGCATCGAAGCAGATTGACTGTCCGGCCCCTCTACCCGAAGACACTGCGGATGCTCTCCTGACGGAGATGCAGACTCCGGCTGCTTACGAGGTGCCGGAGAAGTCCAGGAAGAAGGCCAAGGGAACCCGAAAGAGTTCCCGGTGCCAGGTGGTATCGAACTCATCGTCCTATAACACCGAGACACCCTCCTCCCGTGAAAACGAGGAGAAGGAAGATGAAGATTCTCCCCCTCCAGCCGGGGGAGACAAGAAAAGGAAGGCCGCCCCAACCGGGGAGGCCGAAGGGTCCAAGAAGGGAAGAACTCTCCTTCCGGACTGCTTCACCACCGCCGCCGACGGCGAAGACGAGTGGCTGCTCAGGGCCAAGCCCCTGGCAAAGTCGCAAGTATTCAGATACTAGAGTAACTCATAGCATTCCTTTGTCGCACTGCTTCTCCTAACGTTGAATATGATTATGCAGTCCGCCCCAAGCCCGTATCGATGTATCATCGTCGGACGGTTCCTTGGACTCGTCGGACATGAATAGTGATACACTTCCAACCGCCACCTCTCCTTGCCCTATGGATAATGCCGAGGTATTGTCTCAAGGGGCACCGAGCCGGGGGGAGACAGTCCCGGAGGCTCCTCAAGGCGACCTTCCGGACTCCAGGAGCAAAGGGAGCAAGGCTCCCGGGGGCTCCAAGTTCGGCTCTCAGCCGAACACCGTGCCAGAACCTCCAGTGGTTCCGGACTCGGGCAGGCGGCCCCCTTCCAAAAGGGGCAAGACGCCTGTGCCGGTGACCTTTGTCCATCTAGAGGCACCGGACAACCCGCTGGGAGCGCTTCGCGGCGCTTCCATCGATGAAGAACACCGCACTATTATGAGTGCGGTGATCAAGAAGGTTCAGTCCACCAAGAGTGGACTGACTGAAGCCTGTGCCAGCCTTCTAACAGGCTTTGAGGTAACTATTTAAAATATAGGAAAAATATTACCGCATAGACAGTAGCCCCTGATGCTCTGTTTGGTGTTCACAAAGGAAAGCCGAATAGAGGATCAAATAAAATATGCAGGAGTCTAATATAAGTATGTCTGTATGCGTATGCATGCTTCGCTGCTGACCACTGCCGCACTGACTGCGGAGGTCGCCGCACTGAAGTAGGACCTCGAGGGGTCCGAGAAAGAGCTCGGCCTTGCCAAGAGGCAGCTCGAGGAGAACAAAGGTAAGTAATACCTTGTCTATATATGTAAAAGAAAATGTGGTTGCGAAATGACAGGATCATCATGAATGTGCCAGGGGCCACGACCGAAGTGGCGACCCTAAAGCAAGCGTTGTCCGAGGCCGAAGACAAAGCGGCCAAGGAGCGCACCGAGCGGGAAAAGCAAGAGGCACGGGTGGGCGAGGTGCAGCAAGAACTCCAGGCTCTCGTGACGAAGCACGAGGCTTTGGAGCTTGACTCAAAGACGCGAGAGTCTGAGCTTGCCGCGGCCCTCGAGAGCGCAAAGAATGCCAAGGCTGAAGCCCAAAAGGCCCTCCAGGAGATTGAGGCGATGAGGAAGATATCGGCGGGTAAGGCATTCAATATGAAAAGCAAGCATGTGAAAGTAAATTACTTGTTACTTACCCGAGTCCGGAGCTCTCAAGGAGCATTCGCAGATTTGCCCCGCAGCATGTCGGATGCCGCGAAGTTTTACTAGGCCGAGGAGGGAAGCTCGACGGAGAATCTGTTCTGGTCTCAGTATACTGGGACCGAACACCCGATTCCTATGAGCGACCAGCTGAAGCAACTGTCGAGCTGCACAAGGCGGCCGAACAGGCCATGAGGGGCCTTATAGTCCGGATGTGGCCTGGCGACTCCCTTCCCAACAGCTACTTTGGCCTGGTGAGGTGGCTTATGGATGCCTGCCCATGGCTGGAGGCCATAAAGTGGTCCGTCTGCATCGAGGGTGCACGTCGGGCATTTGCCCGTGCGAAGGTGCACTGTGCCAAGATGGACGCTGAGAGGCTGGTGAAGGAGGGGCCACCACAGGGCAAGGAGCATCGCCACCCCGAAATGTATTATGAGGGTGTCCTGAAGGGTGCCCGTCTTGTGGCGGACGAGTGTGCGAAAGATGTAATTTTTGAATGAACTTGCTTGTGTGATCCTGTATTATGAAAACTTGTTCATATGCGCTATGGAACGCTTGTTTGAATTTAAAATATTACCTTATGTGCGGCTATTTATCAAATCTAAGAGATGGCCAGTCGTCGGCTTATGCCCCCATGCCACGAGTGCTGGGGTGTTCGCGATAAACCTGAGCACTCCTTTTCCCATTGTTGGGTCCTTCGAGGGAGGTGCTCAGCACAATGAACAAGGCAACCAGACTATAATGCTTTATCACTCTCACTTAGCCATAGAATTCTAGAATTTTAAGTTTTGGCGAAGCCCCTAGTATTCGGAAGGCCGGATTCGGGGCGCTGTACACGCCTTAGGCCGGACAAAGCCGACTCCTTGCTCTAAGCGGCATAAGTCTTTAGGGACTCGAAACCTCTCGAATAGCGACCAGCTCTCGCCTTATCATGACAGTCAGTTTTAGCTTTCTCTACTGAGGTGCTTAGCCCAGCTGAACCGGGGCACAATCGCAGTAGTTCTCCTAGTGCTACCTTAGCCGATATAGCGGAACGTAAGGTACCAAATCATGGGAGCCGGGCAAACCCAACTATTGACCCAAGACATGATTCGGAGCTGATGCATATAATGCTATAAGTTCGGGGTGCTGCACTGTCAAAAGTGTTCGGACTTCTCATGCTGTATTATGGGGTATGCTTAAGCCCCTGGCGTATTGGCCGTACCAGAGTGTACGGGTGCTGAATGTCATGAATGAACATATATATATATATATAGGGTGGATCTATTATGATAACACCCCTTAAGACCTTATTCTAATAACACCTAAGCCTTATTCTGATAACACCTCGTTAATGTCCCATGCCGCAAACTGAACCACTTAAACCCACTAACAAACCGCAGAAAAGTCATCCCCAACCCACACCGCACGACACCCACTTCCTCCTCCACCGATCCAAACCCCCACCTACCCTCCACCTTCTACCGCGCCGCAGCCGGAGCATCACCCTCCACCCTGGGCCGCTGCAGTGCCGTGTTGTCCCCGGTGTCGCCACCGTAGCACCACCCCAGGCCGGTGCTGCCCTGCCCCGCCCCGCCCCATTAACCTTCTACGAGATCCACCTTCTGTGGGCGCCGCCACCGTGCCCCATACTACCTCCGACCGCTGGCGCTTTCCCCGCCGCATCCACCACAGTCTCCCTCCCCCGCGTCGGATCCAGCAGTGCGCAGCCGCCTCCCGCAACGATGGCTCAGTCCAGATCGAGGAGGGGGCTGCCACGACTTGCCGCTGATGGGCGCGACCCGCACCGTCCCCGCTCGATCTCGTGCCTCCTCCGCGCCCCCACCCGGTGACCTTCTCCCCGACCGGATCTGCCGTCTTGCCTCGCCCTCCTACCCCTTCCTCCTGCATTTGGCAACCTCCCTCCTCGAGTCCATCACGCCGCGTCGTGCTGCTGGATCGGGCCAGCCACCGAGCACGGCGTCTCCCCTAACATTCCTCCCTACGCCGCCGCGACGGGCGCAACCGCCAAGGCCAGATTCACCGGCCCACCATGGCGACGCACCCGTCTGGATCCAGCTGGGCTGCTCCAGGACGAATTCCTCACCTCGAACCTCTATTCAACCTTTGATCTCTCTGGCTCGGACCAATGATCTCCTCTTTTGGATAGATGTGTTTCAGCAGGGCCGTTCTGTAGTCGAGAGACCATCGCCGTGCAGCTCGGCGACACGAGTGATGTGGTACACTTGCAAAATTTTGTAGGTTTTGCTTGTAGGTAGTGTGCACTGCGTCAGGTGAGCTCGCCTCCGTGCAGTCCGCTGGCGTATCCGTGCAGTGCGGCCCGTGCGTGGGCAGCAGCTCGCAAAGGTCTCATGGGTAAGTTTGCCCCTGTGCAGCTCAGTTGCCGCCTCTATGCGGTTCAGCTAACTCACTGCTGCAGTACGTCGCTGGTGGTGCTCAAGTTTTTGTTGTTTTTGTGCAGTGCAGTTTTATTTTGTGTGTTTAGATTTTATCAGTTTTTTTGTTTCTGTGCAGTGCTGTTAGACATCAGTGGTGCTCAAGTCATAATTGTGCTATTCTACTGCGGGTGCAGCTCGCTGATTCATGGTACGTGGTTCTGGCGTTGCGGGCAAGCAGTACGGTTCCGGCCACATGCCCCTCCCCACGCCGATGCGCTGGACGACAACAACACAACAACACCGGAGGTGAGCGCCCTCCTCTCTCCCCTTTCCTTCTTCCTCTCACCTCTCCCTCACATCTCGCTTGTGCCCCGCAGGTGGCGCCATGGCCATCTCAATCTTGTCCCTGCACCACACCATGGATCTTGTTCGATAGCGACCTCATCGACGACCAAGTGCTGCAGCCCACTTTTTTATTTTTGCAATTCGCATGTTAAAGTTTCTTTTTGTAGTGCGTGTGTGTTGCTCGGTGTGAGCTCGGATGAAGACACAGATCAGTCCACTCTGTTCTCTAATGCAGAAAAAGAAGGAAAACCCAATTATAAAAAATACGCAAGAGTCGCTCTCCTGTGTGCAGTTCGTTTAGAGTTTGATTGATGTCCTGTATTGTGGGTCGTGGAGTTCGATTGGGCTCCCATGGTAAAGTTCATAAAAATTTGTCCATTGAGATTGGCAGTGCAGTGCATAGTATAGAGGAGTTTACTTTGTAAAAACTTCTACAAAGCATGATGTAGTTTCTTTGTTAAAAACCCCTTGGTGGTTACGACAAAAAAACATGCAGTTTGTTCCGAATTGGGTCGTGGCTCACTTCCTTTGATGCAAAATTCAAATTGCACTTGTTCTTGCATGGCGTCGTGTGTTTAAAAAAAATTGCATCGGCACTTGCAGTGCATTTCGCTGTCGCATGCGGTTCACTACACCTGGCCTCGCAGTTGAGATGAAATTATAAAGATAAAATGCTAGCAAAAAATAAAAAATAATGCAGTTCCCTTTGTCGCCATTGCAATGCGGTTCATTTGTACTGATTCAAAGTGGTTCACTCTGTAAAGCAAGATTACCGAAAAAGTATGAAGTTCACTACTCTCGTTGGTGTGGTTCGCTACTCTCTTGTGTGTGGTTTTCTACTCTCGTCCCGTGGTACAAAAAACACGAAAAATTTACGTTCGACAAGAGAAATCATGAAGTTCACTTTACTGTCTGATGCAGTGCGGTTTTCAGTTCGAAGCAGTGCGGTTTTTTGTCCAATCCGGTTCACTCGTCGATTTTGTTGTCAAGAAAAACAGAGTGTCCGCATTTCGATAAATTCAAAATTGCTCTTAAACCATAAGGAATTAGAGAGCATGTTCTACATGAAAAAGTTGCGTCTCGTCGATATCTTTCCAACGGCGTATCATTTGAATCATTTCGACAAGAGGTTTGTGAAAATTTCGCAAAAAATGGGTGCTGCCACTCGTCGTTCGCCGCACGATTTTTAAAATTAACTTAAAACCATAAGGAATCTCAAAAACATTTCAACATATGAAAGTTGTGCCTCGCCCATAAATTTTTAACGGTATATTACACGCCTTGTTTCGATAAACAGTTAGAAAACCGGAGCGAAAACAGTACCAAAAATTTGAAATTTTTTGAAAAACAGAATTTTGCGATTTAGTAAATTTGAAATTGCTCTTAAACCGTAATGAATTAGAGAAAATAATAGTTATGAAAAAGATGCTCCTCGACGATATCTATCCAACGATGTATCGTTTGCTTCATTCCGACGAGCGGTTTAGAAAAAACTGCGAAAAAACGCTCGCTGCCACTCGTCATGGGGCGCACCATTTTCAAAACTGCTCTTAAACCGTGAGGAATCTCGAAAAGTGTTCAACATGGCGAAGTTGCGCCTAATCCATAGCTTTCCAACCTTATATCATACGCCTCGTTCCGACAAACGGTTAAAAACTAGAGCGAAAACAGTACCGAAAAACACAGCGTACAGTTTTTTACGACACGAAGTTCACTAGTCTCTGTAATGCAGTGCTCTTGCTAAAGAAAGTGCAGTGCTCTCGCGTTGAGCATGCAGTGCGGAAGTGTTATTAGAATAGTTATTCTGATAATATTATCAGAATAGACCGGCTGTATATATATATATGTATATATATATATATAGTCGCGCTATTCGTCACCCTAGGTGAGGAATAGTTATTCTTCACCCCTCTCTATTTTATCATCAATGCACCATAATTTTACGTTTCGTAAGTTTTGTCTTATTTCCGACACAAAAAGGGACCGTAAGAAAATATATAATCGTTGTAAAAAATATTTTATGTTATGTAAAATTACAAACGTAAAAACATAGTTTAAAATACACATAAACTGTAAATTTTCTTGTCTTATGACCTATATTTTTCTTTTTCTTATGTCAAATTTTACGTAGTGAATCAATACGAATGTAACTATTTGAATTCGAAATGTAATTTAATTGTGAAATGATCGTAAGATTACCTCGGGTGAAGAATAACTTATTCTGCACGCTGGGTGATGAATAGTAACACTATATATATATAAAGAGGAATAGAGAATGCGATAATAGTCTAGTGCTATGCATTGTTTATTCAAAAAGGTGCGTTAAAGCAGAATGATACAAGTAGTGCGATAAGCAAAAAGAAGGACTATTTGACATGTCCCCTCCAAGGGCAAGCTGAGGAATGGTATTTAAAGCAGGTATTTCACTCGTTGTCAGAGACCACCTGGGAGTTCCATGGTGCGACGTAGCTTTCTGCCTCCTTGGTTGTTGCATCGTGTGTCCGTCAACCGTGCTGCCGGACGGGGTTTGCAGAGATTAAAGTCCTGAAAGAGAGAAAAATAACAAAGTAGGAAGCCCCTAGTGCGGTTGAGCCGCGTCTTGGGGCGTGCCATAGTCGTACCCCCTCCCCACCTGTGCCCATGGTATTTTTAATGCGTAATTATGTACGCGTGGCACGGATTTCGCCGTTTGGCTGGTACTGGGGTGGGGGCCGCATTGCTATGCGAGCTCGGAACGTGCCAGGCGGTCT